>NC_050456.1:1530792-1880365 GCF_903995425.1 Onychomys torridus
CTTTTTTTTTTTGTCATTTAATGGATATGCTTATAGAACCGAACCCTCCCCACTTATTCTCGGTTTATTGAGTCAATAGCCATTGGCATCACTGACCACTGACAGCTTCAAGCTCCTCACTACTCCTAACTAGTGATGTTTATCTACTATTTCCTCCCCACAATAGCTTTTCCATGTCTCTACAACATTCCTCAACCCATGTTTCTCCTGAGAAACGACTCTCATGTCACATATAGAACTTAGATTATAGATACATTTAAATTCTCACCCAGCCACTAATGGCCACATCCTTCAATGCCCTCCAACTTTCTTACCCCAGTAAGAGAGAGAAGTGTTCCTTCTCCCACTGAAGACATGCATTCAACCATCATTGAGGCTTACTGCATGCCAGTACCCGTTGTGCTACATGCTGTGAGTATGAAAGACAAAAAGGAACTTAAAATAAACTAGGTAGAAGGAGCCTGAGAAGGAATTATAAAATTCAGTGTTCATTACAGTGTAGTCACAGGCATATGCACAAAGTATCAAAGACTGTGGTACAGAAAGCTGTCTGATTCAACCCTTATGGAAAGCAGGTGAAGTATGTCACAAGGGTCATTTTGACTGGGACATTGCCTGACTCAATATTTAAACAAGGATCAATCATTAACTAGGGAGTGTTGGGGCTGGAGCAAGGAAACAGGAAGACCAAAGATTGGAAAAATAAAGAGGAGAGATAGAGAGGGGTGGGGGTAAAAGTATGAAGTTGGATGCATTCCATAAACAACTTCACATTAATCACTCTTCACCGTTTGTTTTTCTCATTTTGTCTAGTATGTAATATCACTGTTTAGTCACTAGAAATCCTGACTTGTCTGATTTCCCCATGTTTTTTTATGCACTTTTTCACTAGTAATTATCACAAGCAATGATGAGAGCACAACCGCGTTCCTGTGTGCCTCTCCTCCCTCCATCTCTGCCTAGCATCAGTCCAGGAGGCTTAGAACTGACTTCACCCTTGTACTCTTTCTAGAGTGATCATTCCAACCTGTACAGCCAATTACATCCGCATTCAGCCTGTGTCAGTGGGGCAATAAAGACTTTTATTGTACCACCTCTTCCCATCTTTTATAGTTCTCATTCCCTGGCCATTTCCCATTTCCCCAGACTCTAGAACAGCAGTCTATCATAATTTCCCTGACATACCTTCTCATTTCAAGTCTATATGTCTTTCCCTTCATAGGTATAAGAATATTGAAGTCACTTTGGTTTTTTTGAGGCAGGGTCTCATTATGTTATCCTGGCTGGTCTGGAACTCTCCATGTAGACCAGGTTGGCATCAGTTTCACAGTGATCCACCTGCCTCTGCCTACCATGTGCTGAGATTCAAGTCCATGATTTAGTATGTCTGGCCTTTGTGCCACTTCTTAACACATACATATTTTTAGTGTAGGCAACCATCTGACATTTAACTCATGGTTGTTCTTCCCCAAATGTTGAGTGTAATAGGCCATCTCAACCCATCTTTCTAGCATTTCCTTTTAGTTTATGAAGGATGATGATGACATCAACAACCTTCAACAAATTAATGCCATTTTAATCTCATATCAAGAATCTTAAGTGGAGCTGACCCTGAAGTCGTGAATGCAGAACTGGCCCCACCCCTTTATCACAGCTGCAAGGGATGAATAAGCCAGAGGAATGCTGGAGGGCTCACCCTGGTGGTGAGGACACAGGAGAACTGGTGAGCTGACCAACCCTGCAGCTGCCCAGGCTCAGAACCAGAGTTATGACTTGGCCCACCCCAACATCTACCCCATCTGTGATCTGCTGGAGCATGTGAAAGTGCCAGTCCTGCAGACCCAAAGCTGCAGGATCTTCATGACACAGGGCAACAATAGGATCCAGGAGGAGTTCCAGGAGGGCCCAGCATTGTTCGTATACTAGAACCCAGAGGCCCAAACCAGACCAATGACACTGCAATGAATACTTGCAAATAAAGATGTATGGACAAAAGGGTTTACTGTGTGACTCGCTGTGTCACACTACAGCTTCCATGATGAGATCTTTAATTTTTTTTCTCTTAAATTTTGTTTTATTGCAGTGGAGGGGGAGTTGTAGGGGTGGAAGGTAGATGCAAAGGGATAGGGAAATGAATAGGATCAAAATGCATGCTGTGAAATACACACAGAATAAAAAAAAAGAAACAAAAAATTTAAAAGTGTCTTAAGTTAGCTTAGGTGTCCTGATTCAAGTTAGATATGACTTGACGCCATTTGTTTCTGTCTGTGCAGGACCCCCCTCCCCCCATCCCTCCCGACCCCCCCTCCCCCTCCCCTACCCCGTGTCTTCCATTGCTGTCACCCCAGAGAGCCTCTCTAGTCACCCAGTATAGTACAGAGTTAGAACCAGACACTCCTGTCTGTGCCCTAATTACATAGTCTCCACCTTCCCCTTTGCCTATAACTTATGCTTTTATGTCCCTCGATGGGGCCTAACCTCTCCAGACAGAGATTGCTCATTCTCCTCACTTCTAGAATCTTGCCTGGGTTTCTGAAAAGCTGGCATTCTATTAACTGACGTCGATAAATGTGGAAGAGACAGGGTGGAAAAAACAAAAGCTCCAGCCAAAGCCCCGGATGCTCTGAGTTTAGCCTCTAGGCTTGACCAGGATCCTTCTGCCCGCCTCAGAGACATCACTGTGTCCCAAAAGCTGTAATCTGAAATCTTACAGTCTTATAGAAACCTGAACAGTAGTTTAATTTAGTAAGAGGCTAGATCTCAGAAGAGTTAAAATAGTTACTTGGGAGACTGTGAGGTGGCACTCTTATTTACTTACACTTTTATACATTAAAACTAAATCCCAGCTCAGTATAAAAGGTCATAATCCAAGAAAACAAAATTTAAATGTGGCCACTCCCAAGCAGTCAGCAGAGATCAGTTAGAAAACAGGCTTTGCGCTGAGTGATTCAAACAGGCTGTAGCTCCATTCTCCAGCATCAAGCATTGCCCTGCCTCACTCCCACATTCACTAGTGTTTTCCCTATGTACCCCTTGGCAGACCCTTGAACCACTTCTGATTTGGTTGGGAGAGCCACTGAAGGACCGCAGAAGCCCCGAAGGTCAAAGCACTGGCAGAGAATGACAAGTAGAGGTAATTGGATGTCAATAGCACAAGCACTTCAACAGTATTCAAAGAAATACTACCATGTTGTTCATATGCCTCCATATGTGTCCAATAGAAAATACTATTCCCAACTAGTTCATACACACACACACACACACACACACACACACACACACACACACACAGAGCAGAATTTCATGTAATTTAAAAGGTCTTTAGTAGAGACCTACCCTGGTCCTACTCTTCACCAGAAGGAACCACTAGTATAAATTTCTAGTTGTAAGTATGTAAGTTGTAAGAAATGTAATGTTAGCATTCAGGCATACCTGGCTGGCCCTTTGGGGACCTGGCAAGATGTGCTTGCTAGCAGCATTCAGGCAGATTCCTAGCCAGGCCAGGGTCATTACAGTCTGTGTGCTTGTGCTATGGAGCTACATAGTCTCCCTAGAATGCCCTGAGCCCCCTTTAAAAGGTGGCTGCCAGCCTTCTCTCTCTTCTCTCCCCAGACCCCGCTTGCTTCCCCTCTCTTCCTGCCCTTCTTGCTCTGCAACCCCTTTCTCTCCTGCCTCTTTTCCTCCCCTGTTTAATAAACCTGCCCATGAGCCCTGTTGCATGGTGTGTATGTCTGCCTCCCCCATTTTTGAATTAGTATAACATGTATTGTATGCATATACAAATATATCTACACATATGCAAATGTATCAAGATTAAGATTGTGTGTGTGTGTGTGTGTGTGTGTGTGTGTGTGTGTGTGTGTGTGTGTTTTAAGCATAATGGGCTGCATCCTATCATTGGGTATTCTATTTTAGCTCATTTAGACATTTAAAAAATATTTATTGTGGTCAGAACACTTGAGATCTACTTTCTTAAATGTTTAAGTGTACAGTGAGTCATTACTTTTTAAATTGCTGCATGATATACTAACTATAAGTTCATGGTATTTAGTCAGGCCTCTACTGATGAATATTTAATTTGTTTTTAGTTTATTGCTATTGGTAGCAATGCTGCAGTGAGAACCCCCAGGCATATGTGACTAGCCAAAGTCTGGCTGAAGTAGATGGTGCATCCAAAACTTAACTGAAGAGGTTAATAATGGAGAGGCTATTTACACAGTGCTGGCAGGATTAATAGAACCAATAATAAACAGCTAAGCCCTCAGAAGCTAGCAACAGGGAGGAACCTTTGCCAACTCTTGGCACGGAGGGACAGGAAGGGGGCAGTGTTACTAGAGGCTGGTGACATTGCTGTGGGAGCAAGGGCAGTGAATCACATGGTCTGCTCTCAGTTCTTGCTAGTACTTCCTAACCACTGCTTGCAAGTGGAAGCCTGAGTGGAGCAAACCCAAGCCAGGCAGTCCTTGTAGGTCAACCTGTGAGGCTAAGGGCAGGAAGAGCAGAGCTGAAAACAGATCTGGATCACTGGAGAATAACCAGTATGATGTGTTTTTACACAAATGTGCCACAAATCTGTTAGAAATTGTTCCTTTCATTGTCAGTGTGAAGGAAAGAGCAACCTGGAGATCTGGGTAATGGCCTTTCTTTTTCAGGAGAATATAATGCTTAGTTATACATATGGCTCCTCAGAATTAAGACTACATTTTCCAGACTTCTTTGTCACCAAAGTAATGTAAGAGGAAGTGTCATGTGGCAGCTTCTGAGGGTCTTGTCTGAAGACTGCTGACGTGTTCCTTTGTCCCTTGTGCAATTTCTTACCTATGGTATATTTTACATGTTGTCCAGACCACACCACTTGGATGATGCTGTGTGGCTAGAAGGAGCAAGGTTTCTGAGAGCTACACAGAGTAAGAGCTGTCCTGCCACTTCCAAACCTACATACCTTTGGACTACATTTATTTTGGAGAAAAATTAATTTGATATGTAGTTACTTTTTTGCTACATAGCTGAGCTCATCATAACATTTAATGGGCACAAAAGTATAAACACTTGAAATTTTATAAATATTGTGAGGCTTGATGAGTAATTTTTAAAGCTTCAGATATTTAATTGAGATATATTATAGATATAAATTAAATATACATATTTATGTTATATCAATTAAATATATATGGTGTATAGGGGGATGGAGAGATGGCTCAGCAGTTAGGAGTACTGGCTGCATTTCTAGAGAAGCTGGGTTGAAGACTCAATACCCACGTGGTGCCTCACAACCATCTATAACTTCAGCTATGGGGGATCCAACACCCTTTTCTGGTCTCCTCAGGCACCAGGCAAGCAAGCAAGCACTTATATGTAGTTAGAGTTTTCCTGCCTGGGCCAGGCAGGAAAACTCTAACTACACTTATATACATAATATAATAGAATAAATGCTTTTAAAAACCATGCCTGTTTGATGTGTCCAATATAACCACTGAGCATCTCCCCAGCCCCAGTGAGAACACTGAACATAAAAAAGCATGCTGAGACAATGTGATCTATTACCTTAGTTGTTCTTCAGAGAGGTGCTAGTCTGTGTACTGTCTGGAACCATCTTTTTTCTCTCCCTCATTAAAAGTTGACATTATAAAGGTGTTTTTTTTCAGTAACTTAATACTTCATATTTACTTATTACTATCTATAATTATGAAGTTGGGTATCTTTTCATATATTTTAAATCATTTACATTTGTTTTTCTAGTGAATTTCTTGTTAGTGTCATCAATTCCTCCTTGAGTTGGGTTTATTTTATTTTGTTAAAACACTTTAATGTATTATGGAATTAGCTTTTTGTTCAGTATGATAGTAAAAATCTTTCCCCAGGTTTCCATGTGCTCTTTTGACTTGATTTCCAAACACAAATTTAGATATTATATAGTGAAAATGACCTTTCTGAGCCTAATGTCCCTTTCTTGGAAAGATTAAGCTATAAGAAAAAAATCACAACAGAGAATCCAGACTATCCCAAATACTTATGCAAATTCAGTCTGAGACAAAGGTGACATTTCAAATCAAATGCATTATTCAAATAATAGTGATACTGTTCATACAATTATATTTTCTTCTCTAAAATGTGGATTTTGTTGTAGGCTTCTTATATTTTAGAAAACTTGTATTTTTGTTTAAGTAAATCTTTAAAGTCACAGAAGAAGGCATAGGGGAATCATTTTATATTAAAGATACATCTTTAGTATAAAATATCATAGTATATGTAAATATAATAAAGATTGAAGGAAGATCTTTATCTCTAGATTATAAAAACACTCCCCCATGTTTTCTCCTGGGAATTTATATTCTGATATTTAATTTGGAATAAATAGTAAAGAACAAAGACAATTCTGGAGACAGTTTGTTTGAGGCTGATGAAAGCAAGCCCGATCTTCGGAGTTCTGTGGTTCCCTGAAAGCCTCAGTAGACACAACTCATTACTGGTGGCATTTTCTGTTTCCAGGGAAGGTTCTGTCAGGTATATTACCCCACTAGACTGCAAACTGCTTTTCACATATTCACACATGGTGCTCATCTTCAGGTGTGAACGTAATTTCCTCCTCTGTCACTAGGACCACCCTGCTCTCTGCACCCAGGTTAGACATCAATGGCATGAAATTCCATCCTGTGCTAAGGACACAGACCGTGGAGGATGGCCAGTGTGCTGTGTCCCGGAAGACTGGAGACCATCCAGCTGAGCCAGAGCCCTATCTATGTCTAGCGTAGGAGCTTACCCAGAGCTTCAGTGGTGGCTTACAGTTAGAGCGGAATCTGCTGGCTTGCACTCCCACACCTCCTTTGGAACAGCAGGGCCCAAGGCCAGATATAGTTTTTGTGCTTTGGTTTCTCATATGGAAAGGAGATTATAACACAATGTGATGATTTCCTGAATAAATATATACAAAGTATTCAAAAATCACTTGGCAGCAGTGTTTGGCAAATGCTAAAGAAGACCTTTGCCCAACATCTTTAATATAAAATGATTCCCCTGTGTTTTCTCCTGGGCTTTAGAAAATTCATCTATACACACAAAAATATAAATTGTAACAAAATTTTTTTCTCTTTTTTAATTTATTACATTTGTGTTTTTAATTTTACACATCAGCCATGGGTTCTCCTGTCCTCCCACCTCCCCTCCATTCCCATCTCCTCCAGGGCCAAGACTCCCCTGGGGATTCAATTCAACTTGGTGGATTCAGTACAGGCAGGTCCAGTCCCCTCCTTCCAGGCTGAGCAAAGTGTCCCTGTGTAAGCTCAAGGTTTCAAACAGCCAGCTCATGCACTAAGGACAGGTCCAGGTCCCACTGCCTGGGTGCCTCCCAAACAGTTCAAGCTATTCAATTGTCTCACTTATCCAGAGGGCCTGATCCAGTTGGGGCTCCTATTTGTCATGAGAACAGGAAGAAGCAAAGTGCTAGAGAGGTCCCCAGAAATCCACAATGATACATCCACTGTAGAATACTGGCAATGGTCGAGAGAAAGCCTGATCTGACCTAGTCTGGTGATCAGATGGCCAAACTCCCTAATGGTTGTGCTGGAACTCTCATCCAATAACTGATGGAAGTGGATGCAGAGGTCCTCGGCCAGGCCCCAGGTGGAGCTCCAGGAGTCCAATTGTTAAGAAAGAGGAGGGACTGTAAGAGTGTGAATTGTTGAGACCAAGATTGGAAAAGCACAGGGACAAGTAACAAAATTTCTAATGTATAAGAAGTCTACAACCACAAAATTCACATTTTAGAGAAGGAAATACAATTGTATGAGCACTATTATTTGAATAACACATTTGGTTTGAAATTTCACTTTTGTCTGAGACTAAATTTGCATGTATTTGAGGCTAGTCTGGATTCTCTGATTCAACCATGTACTTAATCACATTTACTTTACAGTGTTCTTTATTAGCTGACAGAACTTGCCTAATTTACTAATTTATTATGCTTCCTTTGCAGGATTTTCTGACAAAACTTGGATTTTTATATTTATAAGACAATCTTAGAACCAGCTGCTCTAATTTTTAAAAAAATAGTATTTTCTTGAGGTTGCAGCAAATTTTCAAACTCATCTAGAGGGACTTGACTGTCCTATAATATTAACTATTTTTCTATTCAACCTGTTCTATTTTTTAGGTCTTGGGAGAGTTTCCAATATTCTTGTTGCTGATTGTGTTTTGGTTTTGTTTATTTGATTTAAGACAGTTCCTCATTATATAATTCAGGTCAGCCTAGAGCTATTTATATAGTCAGCTTGGCCTGTCACTTGTATTGCCCCCAATTCAATCTCCTGGGTGTTCTCCTGGGTGCTATAATTCCAGGTTTGTATCACTAAGTCTTCCTTGTGACTTATACAATTCATGCCAAGTTTATTGCTATTGTCCTTGGTTCTCATATCTCCTCTCTTCATTCCTTCCTCCTCCTCCTCCATGTCCTCCTCCATGTCCTCCCCCTCCTTCTTCCCTTCCTCCTAAATCTCCTCTGGCATCTCCTCTCCTTCTCCTCTATCTCCTCCTCCTGGTGCTCCTTTGATGATTGTGGGAAGACTATCAGTTGTCTCTTTGTGAGTCTAGATCCTGTAACTAGATCAGAAAACCTTCTCATCTCTTCTCCTTTGTTGCAATAACACACAATTACCACATGGTAAAGGGAGATAAATGAAATCAAGAGATTAGCTGTTTTAAAAGAAAGATCCCAGGTAACAAAGTAGCTTGTTGTGGCTCACATGTTTGAACACTGCATGTCCATGCATGGTTGGTAGTACTGCTTAGGGAGGTTATGGAACCTTTGGGTGGTGGCTAGAGCCTTGCTAGAAGAAGTGCATCATTTTGTGGTCTTTGAGAGTTTAGCAGCTTTACCCCATGTCCAGTTTTCTCTCTCTGCTTTGCATTGAGGTTGAAAGCATGTTCTCAGCTTCTTGCTCTGGAGAATTTTGCCATCCCTCTCTCTCTGAACCGTAAGCCAAAATAATCTCTACCTAAGTCCCGGTCAGTCATGATATTGATCACAGCAACAAAAAAGGTAACAAATACAGTGGCCTAAGAGGGCAAAAAGAGAGGAATAACTGTAACTGAGAGTATGAGTATGGTGATTGGGGTAGGTCCTCCAAAGCAGATCTGGTGCAACACAAATGGAGGCAATCAAGCATGGCCAAGCTACACAGACCCAGCAAATTCATAGTGTTGGGTGCTTTCCATTATTTCAAATGATTGAGTTAAAACTAGATAAAGGAAGCATTCTGTTCAAGAAGATATACATGAAAACCCAGAAATTATTTGTGAAACTGGATAATAAGCATATACAGAAATTAATACAAGGACTAGTTTATTGGGGAGGGGGGATCCAAAACAGTCTCTAAAATTAAGCGAGTGTTTGTTTTGTAAACAGAAAATTAAGCAAAATTAGATAACTAAAAGACCAATATAGTACATGCAGTTTATAATTATAAAAATCCACTTGCCTGTGCTAATAAAATAGAAAGTCAATTATTTATAAAGAGTTAAAAATGAGTAAAATTGACTGAAGAGAAACATAAAGCTTATTTACAAACAACTATGGGAGAAATTTGTTTGAAGTAATTAAATCATTTCTTCCAGTAAGATTCTGAGATCAGCAATTGCAAAAGATGCTCAAGACACTGAAGCACACAAGGCTGGAATGACCCTGATGCTAGAGGGGGCTGAGATCCAGGGGCTGGAGTGCCTGGTGGGGTCCTGCTGACACTTCATTTGTTGAATGCCTGCAAAGGCCTTTAAATTTCCCACATAATCTCACACCCTGTGAAGGAAGGATAACAATCATTCTCATTTTATAGCTCAGAAAGTGAAGAAGGGAGGGCTAAGAATTTGCTACGTAAAGTCACACAAGAGGCATCTCCTATAACAGAGAATTAAATAATGTCCTAAGACATGGCCTCAGCTTCCAGGTTCAGAGTTCTCTTCTATGTTCCAGCTGAATGATCTTGGCAAGACAGTTAGTCCTTTTATGACTCGTTTTCTTAAAACAGGACAGAGAATACATATAAAGACATTACTCTAAATTAGTGATTCTCAACTTTCCTAGTGCTATGGCCTTTTAATACAGTTCCTCATGTTGTGGTGACATAAAATCATTTCATTGCTAATTCATAATGTAATATTGCTACTGTTATGAATCATAATGTAAATATCTGATATGCAGGATATCTGATATGTGACCTCTGTGAAAGGGTCATTCCTTATGACTCACAAGTTGAGAACAACTACTCTAAGTGCTAACTATAAGTGAAAACTGAGCAGAATAAGGCAATGAAGGAATTATTTTCATAGCAAAGTTGGATTAAACTGAGGAACACTAGGTTTTTTTATTTAATAACTACTATGTAAAATAGGCAATGATCATTGCAACATGATTTCTAAGTCAAAACCAGACAAATCTGAGGCAGTCAAGAATAGCAAATCTATCCTAAACAAGAGAAGGGTTATGTCTAATAAACAAGCAGCCAAACTCATATTTCATGATAAATTACTTGGGTTGGAGTTTTGCTGCTTTCTGAGCATGAAAACCACTAATGATAATTGAAAACTCCCAGTGTTTGAGGTGTATGCCAACCTGATAACTGGAATCCTGGGGGACGAGGAGACTCTAGAGACAAAGCAAGATTATCTGGTCTAGAAGATCACTGGTCAAATTTGAGAACTAACAGGAAGCACACCAAGACATTTTTGATTAAAATTATTTTGGAAATTCTGGTGCACACACCAAAACAGGAAGAACTAAAAATAGAAGGCCATAAAACCATCACTTGGAACCAATGTAGTATAAACACCAGGAGAATAAACTGAATAAAACTTGGAGGGTTTTTATGAGAATTTATTCACCATTAAAAATTAATTTTCCAAGGTGTCATCAACAGTACAAGTTAGAAAATGATATGATAAAGATCTTATTTGGATTATTAGTAAAAAAAAAAAAAAAAGAAAGTAGAACTAAAGAAAAAATGTGGGGAACATAGATAAAGGATATCTTAGTTTTGATACATAGCCCAAGTCTGTAATTCTTCAAACTGTATTCTCAAGTCCAAAGACAAAGTTGACTGGTGTGCAGTGACAGACGGAACAGGGCAGGTGTCACAGTACTCCTCCTTCCTTTCTTTAATGTGTATACCACCTGGACTCTAAGCTCCTTTCTCTTTCTGTTGTCTATACCATCTCTTAGCACATAGGATGAAGAGATGGCACCTGAGGTCATAACCATTGTGTTGGGGTTATGACCCACTGAGATACTAATAAGAATGTTGATAATGGTGAATATAGAAGATTTTAAATGAAAGAGTTGTTAGTGAATATGGTATGTGGAGGATGTGTCTGATTCTGGTGCTAGAGATGAAGCCGTCCTCACAATGAGTCATCATTCTGTCACTTGGTATGTAATGACAGGGCCACAATTGCCCTGAATGCCCTGGGACCTCATATTCTCACTGAAGACAAGTAGGCCTGACTTTAGGTTTTGGATCTATCTGAGGGAACTGATAGAGTGGTGATGTAGGAGAGATGTACAGGAAAGGGACCTGGGTCACAATGGAGTCACTAGCAAAGGCTACTTGGGCAGAGCATGCAGTACACAGAGCCATTCTGTTTTTCACCAGTGGCTTTGCTTCTGCTCTGTCACGCATGTGCCAACAGGAGGTGTTCCTGTGCTTATGGGTAGCATCAGAGGCCATGTTGATCACTGATTGCATTACTACATACAGACTTTGACATTAGACAAGGCATGCTTTTCAGAGTAGGCACAGAGGTTCTCATCACTTCATGCATTTTTGCTGCAATAGTTAGTGACATACAGCTTTTACTTGATAGAGTCTGAACATTTAAAAATACACTATACACTGGAGTTCTAGATCCAAAGAACTGAGCCAACAAGCCCCAGTGTGCAGTGGTGGTCAGTTCTTCACATCTCTGTTACAGTATGACATAGGCAATTTATGGATTAAAATATTCTTAGGTTAAAGAATTTATGAGATTAAAAAATGATGTCATAATGTCACAGTAGCAGTAAGGGTGCATTAAAGGAAAACTTCCTCCTGTCAAGAGGATCTGTGGCCTGGCTGGAGCCCTAACATTCCAGTGGGCAAGTCTATTGCCAGTCAATTACATCCCTAAGGAAGGTGGATCACCTTAAGCCATGCTAAAAAGGTACGGGGAATACTTACCCCTTTCACAAATAGTGCAGTTTTCCTTCCCAGAATCCCTGCTCTTTGTTGCTTACAGAGCCACAGCATGTAGCTTCACAAGTCTGCCTACTTTTCCAAAGAGAAGTGTAACTTTTCCCTTCCCTCTTCTTGTTTCTGCTCTAAGTGTCCTTTCTCTAGCACTTGGAACCTCACCTCTACAGTTCCCTCTCCACCATGTGTAGCTGGCCTCCGTGTATAACTCAGGTAGCCTGGCTTTTTCTCCTCTGTCCTCCTCCTTCAGGTTGCTGCCAATATTTGCAGCTGGCTACCCTGGAGTGTTGTGGACTATTCCTTTACACTGTGTGAAGATGTGCTCCTATGATTGGTTTAATAAAAAGCTAACTAGCCAATAGTTAGGCAGGAGGTACAGGTGGGACTTCTGGACAGAAAGAGCTCTGGGAAGAAGAAAGATGGAGTTACCAGCCAGACATGGAATGACTTGGATGGGCATAATGGAGATAAGGTAATGAGCGTATGGAAGAATGTAGATAAAAAATTATGGGTTGATTTAAGTTATAATAAGAGCTAGCTAAGCCTGATCTATCAGCCAAGCTTTCATAATTAATAATAAGTCTCTGTGACATTATTGGGGAGCCAATAGTCTCAACAAAAAGATTGGATTACACTGGATTTTTATCTTAAATGTTAATAAAATTGTCCTCTGTATTTTTTTTAGTTCTTCTTAAATTCTTTTATTAATAAAACTAAGTTCTCTATAAGGGAACCCCAATTTCCCTGGTAAAATGTGGCAACTGCCATGATGCTCCCAAATTTCCAGTGACAACAAGCTACCAAATAAATTTCTTATTTTAATAAGGGCTCTTCCTATTTTAGATGCATATGAAGTTGACTACACAAAACCATGAGAACTAGTAACTTGAGTGTGAGGAATCAAAAGTGGTCAATGGTCTTCCAAGCAGGATGTCCAAATTTCAAAATCAGTCATATCATCAAAGGAACAGAATAAATCATCATTCTGTTTAAGATGTTGGTTCTTTGTACCCAAGGAAAAATGCAGCATATGCATATCTACATTTTGGACTGAAAATATAAGAGTATTAGAATTTAAATTTATGCAAATGGAGGCCCTATTCATGTGAAGGTAATTTCTATCTCAGTCTTGTGCTAATTATCATGTAAATAGATTATAAGTAATCAAGGAGAGAATTTCATTTTCTACTTGGAACTGTACTTGTTTGAAGGGCCCCCTCTTTTTAATAAAACCACAGAGAGTGATAAGACGTTCTGGTGTTTTAAAATTAAAAACTTCGGTGTTCTAAAAATTCCACTTGTTGGGACTGGAGAGATGGAGTAGTAGTTAAGAGCACTTAATGTTTTTCCATCTGAAAATGGACCTGAGTCCAGCTCCCAGCATCCATACTGAGCAGCTCCTAAGTGCCTTAAAAAAGATTTGGTGGCTGTAAGATAAAATTAGAATAGGGATTCTATAATTCACTGTGTCTGTATTGGCAGCAGTTCTTGGAAGGGAGAATGGGTGGAATTTTCTGAAATTTGAGTGCCAATCCAAGTCACCTGCAGAGCTTAACACCTTGGTGCTGGCTGTCCTGGTCCTGTGGGTTCTAGGGAGCTCTTAGGTAATGCTGCTGCTGCTGAACAGTGCTCTAAAGGATGGCTGTGGAACTTGCTCTGAGCACAGGAGTGCTGGCTTCAGCTATCAGGGCCTATTTTGTGACAGTGAATGGGCATAGTCTGTATGTAATATGTCCTTTCTCTGAAGCCTTGCCATCGCTTCTGTCAAATGCTTTAGGGATCTTTCTAAGGAGGTATCTTTGTGCTTCTTGGTTCTCTTATTAGCTTGAATATTATAGGGGGAGGCCTGTGTGTGTAAATCCTGCAGGTATCCCTCATTCTCAACCCCCTCCAAATTTGGTCCAAACAGGCCAGTTTCTTTGTAGTCTTCCTTAGCCAGCACACATTTTTTTTTCTAGCTTTTTTCTTTCTGCTGAAATTTTATTTCTTCAAGGACTGTTGCTTTAGGAGGTGTTTGAATGTTGACTTTCCTGTTCTTTATTATTTTTGTTCAACTCTCCTTGGTCTACATTGGTTGTTCTTAGTCTCATTTCTCAAGATGGTCACTCAGCTCATGGGATTTTTAGCTTCATTTCTTATTTAATATATTGAAGTGGATTTTTTTGACATTTTATTTAATTTTTTTTCATTTTATATACTAACCACAGTTCCCCCTCCCTGCCCTTCTCCCTCTTCTCCACCCCACCCTCATCCAATCCTCACAGGGGGTAAGGCCTCACTTAGGTAGTCAACATAGGCTGGCATACCAAGTTGGGGCAGGACTAAGCTTCTCCCCCTTGGATCAAGCCTGAGTAAGGCATCCCACTATAGGGAATGGGCTCTAAAAAGCCAGTTCTTATACCCAGGATAAGTCCTGGTACCTCTGCCAGGGGCCCCACAAACAGATCAAGCCACACAACTGTCACCCACATTCAAAGTGCCTAGTGCAGTCTCATGCAGACTCTCCAGCTGTCAGTCCAAAGTCCGTGAGCTCCCACTAGCTTGGGTTCAACTGTCTGTGTAGTTTTCCTCAGCATGATCTTGACCCCCACCCCTTGTTCCTATAATCCCTCCTCCCTCTCTTCAACTAAACTCCAGGAGCTCGGCCAAGTGCTTGACTGTGGGTCTCTGCATCTGCTTCCATCAGTGACTGGAAGTAGGTTCTATGATGACAATTAGGGTAGTCACTAATCTGACTATAGGGGAAGGCTAGTTCAGGTACCCTCCCCACTATTGCTAGGAGTCTTAACTGGTGTCATCCTTGTGGGTTCCTGAGGATTTCCCTGGCACTATGTTCCTCCCTAACCCCATAATGGCTCCCTCTGTCCAGATATTTCTTTCATTGCTCTCCCTCTCTGACCATACCCTAACACGGTCACCTCAAACCCTCGTGTTCCCACCCCCATGCCCTCCACTCTATTCCCTCTCCCAGTTTACCCAGGAGGTCTTAACCCCTTCGTGGGGCAATTCATGTGTGACCCTCTTCACCTAGCTTCTCTGGGGTTGTGGAATGTAGCCTGATTATCCTTTGCTTTGTGTGTAATATCCACTTATGAGCGAGTACATACCATGTTTGTCTTTTTGGGCCTGGGTTACCTCACTCAGGATGATTTTTTTTCTAGTTTCATTTATTTGCCTACAAATTTTATGATGACATTGGTTTTCACTGCTGAGTAACACTTCATTGTATAAATGTGCCACATTTTCTTTATTCCTTCTTCAGTTGAGAAGCATCATGGTTGCTTCCATGCTCTGGTTGTTATGAATAATGCTACTATGAACATAGTTGAGAAGTGCCCTTGTGATATGATTGAGCATCTTTTGGTTATATGCCCAAGAGTGCTATTGCTGGGTCTTGAGGTAGGTTAATTCCCAATTTTCTGAGAAACTGCCATACTGTTTTCCAGAGTGGCTGTACAAGATTGCACTCCCACTAGCAGTGGAGGAGTGTTCCCCTTTCTCCACATCCTCTTCAATATAAGCTGTCATCAGTACTTTTGATCTTAGCCATTCTCACATGTGTAAGATGTTATATCAGAGCTTGTTTGATTTATATTTATCTGATAGCTCAGGATGTTGAACAATTCCTTAAATGTCTTTCAAATGTTTAAGATTCTTCAGTTGTGAATTCTCTGTTTAGATATGTACCCCATTTTTTAATTGGGCTGATTGGTATTTTGATGTCTAGTGTTTTGAGTTTTTATATATTTTGGAGATCAGCCCTCTGTCAGATGTGGAGTTGGTAAAGATATTTTCTCATTATGTGGGTTGCCATTTTGTTTTATTGACTGTGACCTTTGCCTTACAGAAGTTTCTCAATTTCAGGAGGGCCCATATATTAATTGTTACTCTCAGTATCTGTGCTACTGATGTTATTTATATTTAGGAAGTGGTCTCCTGTGCCCACGCATTCAAGGCTACTTCCCACTTTTTTCTTCTCTCAGATTCAGTGTAACTGGGTTTAGGTTGAGGTCTTTGATCCACTTGAGTTTTGTGTATGGTGACAGAAATGGATCTATTAGCAATCTTCTACATGTTGACAGTCAGTTATGTCAGCACCATTTGTTGAAGATGCTTTCTTTTTTCCATTGTACAATTTTGGCTTCTTGGTTAAAAATCAGGTGTCCATAGGTGTGCAGATTAACATCAAGGTCTTCAGTTCAATTCCATTGATCCATGTATCTCTTTATGCCAATACCAAGCTGTTTTTATTACTATAGCTCTATAGTAGAGCTTGAAGTCAGGGATGGTGATGCCTCTGGAAGTTCTTTTATTGTATAGGATTGTTTTGGCTATCCTGAGTTTTTTGATTTTCTATATGAAATTGCGTATTATTCTTTCAAGGTCTGTGAAGAATCATGTTAGGATTTTGGTGGAGGTGCATTGAACCTGTAGATTACTTTTGGTAAGATTGCCATTATTACTATGTTGATCCTACCTATCCAAGAGCATGGGAGACCTTTCCATTTTCTGAGATCTTCTTCAAAGACTTAAAGTTATTCTCATGCAAGTATTTGACTTGTTTGGTTAGAGTTACTCCAAGATATTTTATGTTAGTAGTGGCTATTGTGAAGGGTGATGTTTCTCTGATTTCTTTCTCCGCCCATTTACCATTTATATATAGGAGAACTACTGATTTTTTTTTTTTTAGTTAATCTTGTATCCAGTCACATTATGGAAGGTGTTTATCATCTGTAGAATATAGATGAATTTCTTATTAAATAAGAAACACAGAGCCAAATACAGAGGTAATAGCCAATGAGATCAGAGAGAAGAGCCACAACTAGCCTTAGTTTACCACCAGCAGCAACTTCCCCAGAAAGAGCTTCTTCCTGTGTAACCTGTGCTTTTATTGCCTTCCTGTTTTGCCTTCTCATTGGCTCTAGCCCAGCCACATGACTTCCTTGTCACTGCCCATCTATACAGACCTTCAAGTCTCTATGGTTGGTACTGGGATTAAAGGCGTGTGTCACCACACTTCACTCTGTTCCATAGAGTGGCCTTGAATACACAGAGACTCTGCCTGCCAAGTGAATGGATAAAGGGCGTGTGCTACCACTACCTGATTTTTGTATTTACTTAAAATGGCTTGCTATTTCCTCTGATCTCCAGGCAAACTTTATTAACATACAAATAAAATATCACCATATTTCCCCTCTTTTTGTCTAATAAAAATAAAAATTTTTAAAAAGTTATAACTAATATAAGAAAAACTATATACAATAAGTACAATAACTATATACAATACATACAAGCAATAAATACATCGATAATGTCTAGTCCATTTGCGTTGAAAAATTCAGAGAAAATATTCCATAATCTATTCTATTTTGGTGAGTCTAAAATGTCCCTAATTCACTTTCTATCGTAACTTGTACTACCAACAGAAAACTATCTTATGATGTCTTTCAAACTTACACAATTAACACCTCTTAGTGAGTTTCTCTTCTGAATTTCTTAACAAGGAAAGTTGTTACTACAACTATCTAATCTTCAGCTCCCTCAGAGATCCAAGAAGGAAATAATATTACCTAGTAAAACAGCAAGTGCAAATAAGTGACTTCCAAAAAAATGTGAGTCAACAGAAACAGTCAGCTGCCTGGACAGTCACGCGAGGTTTCTCTGCATGTTGGGGCATCATATTCAGCCTACAGGCCTACAGCTCGACCTCACATTTTGTTCAAGTATTCATGTACCAGGTAAACCTGAATTCCACCAGTGTCCTGTCATGATTTAGGATTTTAAATAGCTATATTTCAAATAGATAGGTAATCTTAAAACACTTCAAAGACCGACAGAGTATGGCACTTAAAATATTCTAAAAACTTGGACCTTCTGGATAGTAAGACACATCTGCGCCTGGCTGAACTGATTTACTTCAAAGGAGGAGGATGGGCATCAAGGACACTCTGTGTGGAGTTTATCTTCTTCTTGACAAAGACAACCATTTGGTGAGAAACTGTTCTTGCCTAAGCTTCTTGGCAAAATTTTGTCTCAACTGGACCTGTAGGACCCATAGGAAGGTAACTACTGAACTTCGCAAGATAAGATGGTCGGTCCTTCAGGTTCCTGCTTTGCAGAAGAAACTACCAGACATTCTACAGGACACAGGAAAATTTGATTGAGAGACTAGGCCTACAGGCTGAAAAATGGATGCCCCAACATTGCAAAAGAACTTTGGATGACTGTCCAGGCAGCTGTCTCTGTCATTCTAGATTTTTTTTTTTTTTTTTTTTTTGTTTTTTGAGACAGGGCATTCTAGATTTTTGCTCTTCATGTTTACTTAGCTAATATTGTATCCTTTTGAGGTCTTTAATGTAGTTGAAGACTAGATAGTTATAATTATGCTTTTCCTTGGTTATGATAAGAGATAAGGTAGATATGAAACCTTAGACTCACAAATATAGGATAGATAGGATATCTTCTTTAATTTTGCAAAATATAAATACACTAGATATTGTAACTATAATTCTTGCTTGATAACTGTTCTATTATATGTAATTTTACTATGTTAAAGTTAAAACCTTCCTTTTTGAAAAAAAGAAAAGGGGAAGTGCTGTGGATGTCTTTCTGTATGCTGTGAATATGTGTTGCTCTGATTGGTTGATAAAGCCATTTGGCCTGTGGCAAGGCAGCTTAGAGGCAGGCAGGAAATCCAAACAGATAGACAGGAAGGAGAAAGACAGAGGGGAGATGCTGCTAGCCACTGCCATGAGAAGCAAAAAAATAAATACCAGTAAGCCACAGTCATATGGAAACTTATAGATGAATAGAAATGAGTTAATTTAAGATATAAGAACTAGATAGCAAGAAACCTGTCATGGCCATAGTTTAAAAATAATATTAGCCTGTGTGAGTTTATTTGGGTCTGAGCAGCTGCAGGACTGGCAGAAGAGAACGATTTGTCCTGACTGCAGGCCAGGTTGGACACATGAAAACTTTCAGCTACAATCTCCTTTTGTCATTTTATTGCTCTAGCTAGAACTTCAAGTACTATATTGAGTAGATATGGAGAGAGTGGACAGTCTTGTCTTGTTCCTGATTATAGTGTAATAACTGAGTTTCTTTCCATTTAGTTTGATGTTAGCTGTTGGCTCACTGTAAATTGCCTCTATTATGTTTAGGTATGTTCCTTGTGTCCTTGATCTCTTCAAGACCTTTATCATGAAGGGGTGTTAGATTTTGTCGAAGGCTATTTCAGACTCTAATGAGATAATCATGTGTATTTTTTTTCTTCAGTTGGTTTATGTGATGGATTATATTGACAGATTTTCATATGTTGAACCATCCCTACATATCTGGGATGAAGCCTACTTGATCATGGTGGATGATTTTTTTAATGTGTTCTTGTATTTGGTTTGCTAGTATTTTAACAGGAATTTTTTGATCAATGTTCATGAGGGAGATTGGTCTGTAATTCTCCTTCTTGGTTACATCTTTGTGTTGTTTGAGTATCAGGGTTACTGTGGCCTCACAAAAAGAGTCTGACAATATTCCTTCTGTTTCTATTGTGTGAAATAATTTGTAGATTGTTGGTAGTAGCTCTTCTATGAAAATCTAGTAGAATTCTGCACTGAAACTATCTGACCCTGGGATTTTTTTGTTTGACTTTTTTGGAGACATTGCTTCTATTTCCTTGGGGGTTATAGGTCTATTTAAATTGCTTATCTGATCATGATTTAATTTTGATCCAGAAAATTATTCATTTCTTTTAGATTTTTCAATTTTGTGGAATATAGGTTTTTGAAGTGTGACCTAATGAATCTCTGGTTTTCCTCAGTGTCTGTTGGTATGTCCCCCTTTTCATTTCTGACTTTGTTAGTTTGGATAGTCTCTCTGCCATTTTGTTAGTTTGGATAGGGATTGTCTATCTTGTTATTTTGTCAAAGAACCAAACCAACTCTTTGTTTCATTGATTCTTTGTATTTTTCTCTTTGTTTCTATTCTATTGATTTCAGTCCTCAATTTGATTATTTCCTGTCATCTGCTCCTCCTGGGTGAGCTTGCTTCTTGTTGTTCTAGAGCTTTCAGGTGTGCTGTTAAGTCACTAGTGTGAGATTTCTCCAAATTCTTTATGTAGGCATGTAGTGCTATGAATTTTCTTCTTAGTACTGCTTTCATAGTATCTCATAAGTTTGGGTATGTTATGCATTCATTTTCATTGAATTCTAGGAAGTCTTTACTTTCTTTCTTTCTTTCTAGACCCAGTGATGATTCAGTTGAGCATTGTTCAGTTTCCATGAGTTTGTAGGCTTTCTGTAATTTGTGTTGTTGTTGAATTCTAACTTTTAGCCATGGTGATCTGATAAGATAATGGAGGTTATTCAAATTTTTTTGTATCTGTTGAGGTTTGCTTTGTGAATGAGTGTGTGGTCAGTTTTAGGGAAGGTGCTAAGAAGAAGGTGTATCTTTTATGTTTGGGTGAAATGTTCTGCAGATATCTGTTAGGTTCATTTGAATCATAATATCTGTTAGTTCTCTTATTTCTCTGTTAAGTTTCTTTCTGGCAGACCTGTCCAGTGGTGAGAGGTCTCTTACCATTAGTTTGTAGGGTTTGATGTGTGATTTAAGTTTTAATAATATTTCTCTTACAAATGTGGGTGCCTTCATATTTGGGAAATCAATGTTCAGAATTGAGACTTTGTCTTGATGGATTTTTCCTGTGATGAATATGAAATGTCCTTCTTCATTTTTTAAAATTATTTTAGTTTGAAGTCTATTTTGTTAGGTATTAGGATAACTATACCATTTTGTTTCTTGGGTCCATTTGACTGGAAAATCTTTTCCCTACCCTTTACTCTAAGGTAGTGTCTCTCTTTGAAGCTGAGGTGTGTTTCTTGTATGCAGCAGAAGGACGGTTCCTGTTTTCATATCCATTCTGTTAGCCCGTGTCTTTTTATAGATGAATTGAGCCCATTGATATTAAGAGGTATTACTAACATGTGGTTATTAATTCTTGTTATTTTTGTTGTTGTGGTGGTGGTGGTAGTGTTTGTGTGTTTCCCTTCTTTGGGATTTGCTGTTTGAGGTTATCTATTGCCTGTGTTTCCATGGGTGCAGCTAACTTCCTTGATTTGGATTTTGCTTCTAGTGCTTTCTGTAGGGCTGGATTTGTGCATAGGTATAGTTTAAATTTGGTTTTGTCATAGAATATCTTGTTTTCTCCATCTATGTTGATAGAGAGTTTTGCTGGGTATAGTAGTCTGGGCTGGCATCTGTGGTCTCTTAGTGTCTGCAAAATGTCTGTCCAGGACCCTCTGGCTTTCAGAGTTTCCACTGAGAAATCATGTGTAATTCTGATAGGTCTGCCTTTATATGTTACTTGGCCTTTGTCCTTTGCAGCTCTTAATATTCTTTCTTTATTCTGTATGTTTAGTGTTTTAATTATTATGTGGCAAGGGGACATATTTTTTTGTTCTGTCTAATCTGTTTGGTGTTCTGTAAGCTTCTTGTATGTTCATAGACATGTCTTTCTTTAGATTGAAAAAGTTTTTTATGATTTTGTTGAATGTATTTTCTGTGCTTCTTAGCTGGTATTCTTCTCCTTCATCTATCCCTATTATTTTTAGGCTTGGTCTTTTCATAGTGTCCTAGATTTTTTTCCTGGATATTTTGTGTTAAAAATTTGCTGGATTTCACATTTTCTTTGACTGATGAATCTATTTCCTTGATTGTGTTTTCCACACCTGAGAGTTTCTTTCCATCTCTTGTGTTCTGTTGGCTAAGATTCCATCTGTACTGTCTGTTCATTTAATATGACTTTCCTTTTCCAGGATTCCCTCAGTTTTTTTCTTTATTGCCTCTATTTCAATTTTCAGGTCTTGAACTGTTTCTTTCACCTGTTCGATTGTTTTCTCTTGGTTTTCTTTAAGGGATGTATTGATATCTTCCAATTTTTGTTTGTCTTTTCCTCCCTTTCTTTAAGGGAATTTTCACTTCCTCTTGAGGGGCTCTATCATCTTCATAAAGTTATTTTTAAGGTTATTTTTTCCTTCTTCATCTGCATTGGGATACCCAAGTCTTGCTGTTGTAGACCCACTAGTTATTGGTGGTGCCATATTGCTCTTTATGTTGTTGGATGTATTCTTACACTGCTGTTTACCCATTTCTTCTTCCCATCCATACAGGTGGAGCCTGTGCCTCCAGGAGTCCCTCTTCTTCCAATCAGTGCAGGTGCAGCCCATGGCTCCAGTAGTCACAGATGGTTGGTGAGGGTGTGAGGGAGTATGCTGCTGCCTGATCTCTGAGGCTGTGATGGGTCCTACGCTGAAGTTGGGATTTAAGTTTCTCCTTTTTTACCATAAAGAGGGCTGAGGACTTAGCTTTTCCCAAGTGGTTACTAATTTCCAAATATTGTGGTTACACAGATCTGAGACACCTTCTGACAGTCAAACCACTAGTGTTAGCCACTGTGGGTTTCAGCTTTGTCTTCATGGCTTTTAGTCCTGGGTATTCTTTCTCTTTTCTCATCAGCTTGGATTTTCATTTAAAGGCTGCTTGCTCTTCTGAACTGCTAGTTGTTTCATGAGAAGCTTTTCAGTGTGTCCTGTCACATTACTGGAACTGAATATTTGGAGACAATACTGCCAGACTCAGAAGAGCATGCTAAGAGCTCAGTGCCCACTATAGAGGGAGTTCTTGGTAAACACAACTGCCATCGCCATTATTATTAATATGTTATAGCTCCAGATCCCAGTGATTTATTAAGGGAAGTGGCAAGAAATGAAAGACTACAAGAAATAGATCCTGCCAGGAAGAACAGAGAACAGAAGAAGGCTCAGGGCTGAAGGGACAGCTCAGCAGTTAAGAGTACTTGCTGCTCTTACAGACGACCTGAGTTCACTTCTCAGCACCCACAACTGCCAGTTACAGAGAATCTGATGATCTTTCTCAGGTTCCTGCATACATGTGCACACTAACTTATATAAGTATATACCCATCAATAACTTTTAAAAAAAAGAGAATGGATCACAGGAATACCAATTGAAGGGTTTTTATTTTGGAGCCTGTCCTGGAACTCACTTTGTAGACCAGACTGGCCTCAAACTCACAGAGATTCACCTGGCTCTTCCTCGGTCTCCTGAATGCTGGGATTAAAGGTGTGTGCCAGCACCGCCTGTCCTGAAGATTTTTAAAAATATGAATAGACCCAGAAAACAAACCCAATTAGAATAATTTTTATGAGGGAGAAACCCTGGAATCAGGTTCAGGGCTATCAAAAAATAGCTGCTGAGTCCTGGCTAGCACAATTCATGGGTCTCCTTCAACAGAATGACCTCTCATAGGAGCTGAGACCAGACTGAGAAAGTACCCCAGCAATCCAAAATGAACTGAAGAGTTCATTTTGGTGAAGTTAGAAAGGCCAGGGTATGGAAACCTGGAAACCAAGCTAGGTCCTTTGAGAAGCAGTAATCTAAACAGAAAATGGAGAAAGGATGCTTAGTATAGCTTGTTGCTGGTTTCCTGCTGATGTTGCTGAAGCTCAAAGCCCTGGGTCCCCAATGAGGCAGATAAGATTTCATTAGACCCCTCCTGAGCAACCCGACACCACAGATCAGGCTAAGTCCTGGCTGTGGCTCTGGCTCTCCTCACTCTTCTGTTCCTTGTGGGTGTTCTTTTCTGCTCCTCCCTCTTTTGTGCTGTTCTTGTCTGTCTCTTGTCTGAACACATTTTCTGCCATCTTCTATCAGTGACTGTGGACAGCTTTCTGTACTATTGTATCAGCTGGCTCCTGCAGTAACCAAGGTCTTCTGTTCTGGCTAGATTTAAGAGTGGAGGCTGTAATCAGTGGGATCTAGGCAGGCATCCACATTTAGACTCCAGCTGTCAATCATGTTATCAAGACAGTGCAACTGGAAAACAGGTTAGGCCTGTTCTCATCATCATGTGGGAACAAGTAATCAAAGGAAGGGCATAACATGGAACAGGCAAGAATGAGGATTCCGAGATACCCAAGCTGCTACACAGGCTTCTTGGTATCACCTGCCCGCAGCTGAGGTCAGGAGCCAGGCCTGGGAGGATAGGCATGCAGAGCTGGATGCTGCTGCCCGGGGGTTTCTGAATAGGTCATCATGAGTCTCTCCTATCTTGTTCTGGAGTAGGCAAGGGAAAAGGCTGTGGCATTCTTTATATAGCACCCTTTCAATAAACATTAAAGAAGGCCCAGGAGAAAGCCTGTACGCTCACTCAGCCTATACTATGTTTTTCCTGTACATGGGCTTTGGATCACCTGGGGGAATGTTAGTTTTCCTCTCCTTAAAGTAAAGCCTTTTAGAAAGAAAACAAATACTCATCAAAATAGACACCCCTAGGCCCTTCATGGTATGTAAGGAATGTTCCAAACCCAATGGACCAGAAAAGAGAGGGCAGTAGAGATGCATAAAAATGCTTTGTGAGTTCAGGGCCAATCCCACATAAAGGCCTGTACTTCCACTCTCAGAAGGTAGAGACAAGGGCTCCCCAAAGCAAGGTGGGTAGAGATTAGCCATATTGTCAAGCTCTGGATTTGATTCAGAAATCCTAACTATGTGGAAGTATGGTCAAAGATGATTCTAGAAGTCAGTCTCTGGTCTCTACATTCACAAATGTTTTGTGTGCCCACACATATGCAAATATCTACCTATCTTTCTACCTATCTATCTATCTATCTATCTATCTATCTATCAAACTATTTAGATACACACTCATATATATATATATATATATATATACCCATACACACACACATATATATATACACACACACATGTATACACACACATATATATATACACATATGCTTGCATACCATATACATACACACATGCACCTGAATACCACACACACACACACATATACACATATGCATATATACATATACATGTATAACACACACACACACACACACACACACACACACACACACACACACATCTGCTTTAGGGACAAAACCAAATAAGAAATTTTGCTAATATTAGATAGGTGAATACATTTTGAGTTTCGAAAGACTTAGTGGGAAATATGGCTTCAAATAGCCCTAAATTCTTGGGCAGGGAGGAGGCATCAGAATCTAACCATAGGCTTTGCTAGATGATATTAAATGCATAAAGGAAGAAAGAAAGGTTGGGAATAGTGTAGTTAGGTCTTGTGGATCTGACATCTAGAAGAGGGGACTAGCCTTGCTGGCAACAGCCTGGATCTTGTACTTGCAAACCAACTTTTCTGAGCAGAGGCCTCTGCTCAGGTTAGCACTCTGAACTTCAGACTGTTCCTGCCTTCTAGGGGTGTCCAGAGGGCTCCAGCCGCCTACAGATGTGGTTCCAGGGGTTATGGATGGGTGACTTTGTCCTGGTGGCTGCTGATGTAGTGACACACAACAGGGATGGCACTTTGTGTGAAGCCAAAGAAAAATTCTTGGAGGTGGCCAAAGTTGAGAGAAATCCCACTCTCCTGGAAGAAATCAAGTCTGCTTCTAAAATGAAGCACGCAGACAGGTAGCCACCCCACCCTCCTTTTGTAGAGGGAGTTTAACCAATGCCATCGTATCAATTTGCCAGCTAGCAAAGCAGGTTCTGAATAGCAGGCTGAAAAAGAAGTTAAGTCCTTTTAGAACCTGTCCCGAAAACTTTCACCCTCTTCCCCCTTTGTGTGGTCTATGTAGAACAATCTGGATTTTCAGAGAGCTTGGAACTGGAAAGAAAAGTTTTAAATCGACCCTCTCAAGGAGCCTAGGGAAGAAATTTCCAAGGCTGAGTAGACAGATGCATCAATCAATAGCTCTCAAAGAAGTATGGCTCCCAGCAGTAATCACAGAGGACATCTGTCACCAATAGTGAACTGCTTGATGGGAGCAGAAAATGACATCAGCTGCCAAATGAAATCATTCCAGAAATTTCTGTTGTTGGAATAGCTTATATAACTGGTGATTTAGAAGTCTATAAAAATGACACAACTATAGTCAGTTATCAAATTTCACCCCTTCATTATCTCTATTTTGCCCTTTTCTCTATTCTTGGGATCTGTGTTTCCAGAGCTGCAAATATGTTTGTCTCTCACACAGGTGACGCCAGTTGTGAATCAGATCAAAGTCTGTCTCCATAGGGGACTGAATGTTTGAGGCATTGCATTAATAAAAGCTGGAGTCAGAGCTGAGAGATTTCCCTGGGCTCAACATTGCCCATCATGTGGTTTCTATGTATATATAGGGATATATGGTCTCTAGGAACATTGATCCTTTCCTTTGGATGGCCTTTGTTCTCCTGATCAGAATGTTAGAGAAGGGCCACTGCCTTAGAAAGAAAGCCCTATTCTTTAGTGCAGATGTAGGGTGCCATCATGCCCTCATGGGTCCCCTGCCTCTTTAGCTCTGGCTGTTTCAGGCAGGCAGGTAGAGACAAACAACCTGCACTCATCTGTTTTGGTATGTGTGTGTGTGTGTGTGTGTGTGTGTGTGTGTGTGTGTGTGTATGTGTTTGTGTTGTTTGTTTATTTCAAGACTGGGACTGCGTAGCCATGGCTGTCCTGGAGCTCACTCTGTAGACCAGGCTGGCCTTGAACTCAGATATCCACTTGCCTCTATCTCCTGAGTACTAGGATTAAAAGTATGCACCACCACTGCCTGGCTTAACCTGCACTCATCTAAAATGCTTCTCTTTTCCTCGAGGAGATAACAGAGTATTGAGTATAGGTTGAAGACTTTGTCAAGGACACTAAAGGCTCATGTAGATTCTATTTCTTGATCTATAGAAGTAGCAGTTAGAAATCACAGTGTTCCTGTGAGGAATTGCCTTGAGGATCACACACATCTGATCCATAACTTTCCTTAGAACCCAACACTTGAAAGTTAAAGGATGCCATATAGACATAGTCAGGGTTACTGTTGCTGTGAAGAGACACCATAACCACAGCAACTCTTTTTTTTTTTTTAAACCGGAGCTGAAGACCAAACCCAGGGCCTTGCACTTGCTAGGTAAGTGCTCTACCACTGAGCTAAATCCGCAAACCCTGACCACAGCAACTCTTATAAAAGAAAACATTTAATTGAGGCTAGTTTACAAGTTTAGAGGTTTAGAGGTTTAGTCCATTATCATCAAGGTAGGAAGCATTACAGCATGCAGGCAGACATGGTGCTGGAGAAGGAGCTGAGAGTTCTACATCTTTATCTGTAGTCAGCCAAAAGAGAGAGAGAGCCAGTGGGCCTGGCTTAAGCATTTGAAACCTCAAAGCCCACCCTCAGTTATACACTTCCTCCAACAAGGCCACACCTCCTAATCTTTTCAAATAGTGCCACTCCCTATGAGCCTATGGAGCCATTTCATTGGAAGAACCACATGTGTGTATGGAGTATATGTGTCACTCCCTAGTGACCAAGCATTCAAATCTATGAGCCTATGGGACCATTTCCATTCAAACTGCCCACCATAGCAGAGATGTAACTTGGTGCTAAACATTCTGCAACAGAGACTGCTAATTGTTTTCAAGTTGAGGTTCATCCAACATAATTTGTACACATGGCCTTTCTGGGCACAGCTTCCTTCCCAGAACCTCACAGCATCCTGGAGCAAACAAGACAAGATGATTGACCTTAGTATTACTCAGTGGCATATTTAAGTATTGTGCCTTCCAAAGGATTTGATTTTTCTTCCTCATCCCTTCCTCTGTCTTTTTTTTTTTTTTTTCTGGCAATACCTATAACTGCTCTTGTGACTAGTGGGGCCAAGGTCCTTTACAGCAGGGCAATGAGATGATGTCTGGGCTTCATCTAATGTTATGCTGAACCCTGAACCCAGTATCTAAAAACCCTGAATGTTGATTTAGAAAAATAAACTGCAATCTTGTTTCAGTGTTTGAGGCTGTCTGTCACTCAAAGCAGAACTAATTGACATTTTTAATTCTAACTTAAAAGTGACACAGTTCTGCTGTACTGAATTCAACCTTGGACCTAGATGATGTAACTTTTGTAAATCAGCCCTGCAAGATGTGCGCTAGCTGCACTTCTTGTTTTCACTGAACAGGAATGCATTCGTCCGTGGGCTCTTTGATTGGTATGCAGTTGAAAACACTGCTTGCCCTTTCCACTCTTAGGTTTCCTGGAAAAAACTGATCACCCCAGAAAGTAGACTGAGTCTTCTGAACCCATCTCCAAAGTCAGTGTCAGGAAAACTATGAAAATGGCTCCATTATCTCCTTTGGAACTTTTTAATGAAAGTAATTAAGAGCTTTGTCTGACAGAAAGAAGAATTTAATTATCAGAGTTATGGATTCAAGTAGAGGGAAAAAACAAAACCTAGCTTGCATATATTCTCCATGTGTCAGATAGCTGTTTCTGTGGCTGCCTGTCATGTATTTAGTGGTTGGCTGGTTGTCAGTTAAGTCAATGGGTGGCCAAGCCACATGTCATTCATTATCCAGTGAGCTAGCCTGGGTTTGTTTACACAGTGGTGGCTTGGCTTTGATAAAGAAATAAGCAAGCTCTTTAGCAGGCTAAGCTTAGAATCATACATTGCCTCTTTGATCATATTCTGAGCCAGGGCAAGTCTCAAAACTAATTGCCCAGGGTATGGCTACCAGGAAGGACAAAGAACTGCTGCCGTGTTGTTACTAGTCTAGCATTCTGTACCTAAAACTTGCTTTAAAACATTGATTTCAACACAGATGGTGACGTGCCTCCCCCTCCCTGCCCAGGACTTTTGGGCATGCAGGTGTCACAATCAACCAGGAGCATCTGGTGCCAGGTGATCAGGTACCATCATACCAAATACTGCCCGAGGTCTCTAGGCCTGGGCACAAAAGACAGGAAAGGCAGTAGCTCCACACCTTGTGGCCTGAGAAGAGAGGTAGATCCAGAGAGGTGAGGGTGGTGAGGAACAGGATGACATGAATGGTCAGCTAGCCACTGATTCCAGGGAGATGTCTGGGCCTGGGCTATGACCAAGGACCAGGTCTTGATGCGGGGCCCTGGAGCAGCTGAGGGGGCCTGAGTTGAGTCTGTGGCTCCTGTTGTCACTGGAGGCCATGCAGGGGCCTGTGTTCTGGGCTACCACCTGGGGTCACATTATCATACAAGGGCCATGCTGCTGTGGGGGCCATGCCAATCTGGGTGGCCTGCACAGCCACCTGGAGCTATGTTGACAACCTGGCTTTGGCTGCTGCCAAGGACCATGTCAGGGTCCATGGTCCTACCAGAGCAAGGGTCCATATTGCCACAAAAGGCCACATAGATGTTTGGGGGCTGGGCCGCAACCTGTAGCCATAAGAGCATCCAAAGGCCATGCTGCCACAAGGAACATCCTGATCTGAGTGGTCTGCACTGTCACCAGGGGCCATGTTGTCCTCCAGGCCAAGGTTGCTGCAGAGGGACACATCTGGGTCCATGACACTATAGCACCCAGGTCTGAGTTGATGTCCAGGGATCCTGTTGTCACTGAGGACCATGAGGGTGACTGGGGTCTGATACTGGATAATGTCAGTATCTGAGGACCATGCCACACCTGGGGTCATGCTGATCTGGGTGGCCAGTTTTGTCACTGGAGACATGGAGACATAGAAGCATGAGCCACTGCCTAGAGCCATGTATGGGTCCATGGCCCTGTAGAGGTCTGGAGTGGTATCAATGGCTCCAATTGTCACCAAGGGCTTTGCAGATGCCTAGCACCATGTTGATGCCTGGGGCCATGCTGCTGCCAGGGCTGTGCTGTCACTGAGCCATGGTGGCATCTGGGCCTGAGCTGCTGCCTGCCCAGGATACTGTATGAGTCCATGGTCCTGCTGCAGCTGGGGTCTTTGGTGATGTTCATGGCCTGTTTTAGCATGGGGGTCACTGGAACCATTCTGTACCCTTCAATGGCCCTGGGATTTCTGGTCCTGTCCCTCTCTGTGTAGCGGGTGAGCTGACCCTACCCCCTCAAGGGAGAGCTCACCTCTGCACTCAGCATGCCCTTGCCATAGGCATGCACTGGGAAGTATACTAGAGCTGACCCTGTGGTCAGGGACTCAGGTGAGCTGACCTGAGAGCAGGAGAGCTGACCACCCCCATCTGCCATCTGGTAGCATGGGTGAGGGAAAGATGCCCTTTTCCCTCCACCCCTTGCTACCTGTGGCAGGCATGAGAGATGGCCCAGGAGTCATGGGAGCGAGAGAACTAGCCCCGCCCCGTACCAGCCACAGCGCACAGAGACCAGGCTCTGTATGCATCCCACCTGGACAGCAAGAGACCAGGCTCTGTGTCCCACCTGGACAGCAAGAGACCAGGCTCTGTATGCATCCCACCTGGACAGCAAGAGACCAGGCTCTGTATGCATCCCACCTGGACAGCAAGAGACCAGGCTCTGTATGCCACCTGGACAGCAAGAGACCAGGCTCTGTATGCATCCCACCTGGACAGCAAGAGACCAGGCTCTGCATCCCACCTGGACAGCAAGAGACCAGGCTCTGTATGCCACCTGGACAGCAAGAGACCAGGCTCTGTGTCCCACCTGGACAGCAAGAGACCAGGCTCTGTATGCCACCTGGACAGCAAGAGACCAGGCTCAGAGACCAGGCTCTGTGTCCCACCTGGACAGCACGAGACCAGGCTCTGTATCCCACCTGGACAGCACGAGACCAGGCTCAGAGACCAGGCTCTGTATGCCACCTGGACAGCAAGAGACCAGGCTCTGTGTCCCACCTGGACAGCAAGAGATCAGGCTCTGTATGCCACCTGGACAGCAAGAGACCAGGCTCAGAGACCAGGCTCTGTATGCCACCTGGACAGCAAGAGACCAGGCTCTGTATGCCACCTGGACAGCAAGAGACCAGGCTCTGCATCCCACCTGGACAGCAAGAGACCAGGCTCTGCATCCCACCTGGACAGCAAGAGACCAGGCTCTGTATGCCACCTGGACAGCAAGAGACCAGGCTCTGTATGCCACCTGGACAGCAAGAGACCAGGCTCTGTATGCCACCTGGACAGCAAGAGACCAGGCTCTGTATGCCACCTGGACAGCAAGAGACCAGGCTCTGTGTGCCACCTGGACAGCAAGAGACCAGGCTCAGAGACCAGGCTCTGTATGCCACCTGGACAGCAAGAGACCAGGCTCAGAGACCAGGCTCTGTATGCCACCTGGACAGCAAGAGACCAGGCTCTGTATGCCACCTGGACAGCAAGAGACCAGGCTCTGTATGCCACTTGTTGTCAAGGTCGCAGGTGAGCCTGCCCTGAGGGCATATACTCAAGAGAACTGACCTCACCCTCCTCATGTGCACCCTATATCAATTGGAGAGAATGCCCTGCACCTCATCTGGGCAAAACAATAGAGCTGGCCCTAGTGGTTTCAATGTGGGTAACCATGATCTGAGAACAGGAGAACTGGCACCGATCCTTGTTGTCTGCTGCATTGAGTGAGCTAGCTGAGGCTGTGCTGGAGAGCTTGCCCAGATAGTGATAATGAGGGAAAGTGGTTGGGCCGACCAACCCAGCTACCACCCAGGCCCAGAACCAGGGATATGAGTTGGCCCACTGCAACATCCACCTCATGAACTGTTGGAGCATGTGAAGGGGAAAAACATACAGATCCAAAACAGCAGGATTTCCATGACACAGGACAGCAACAGGATGTCCAAGAGGAGCCCCAGTGAGAGCACATTATCTCTGGTGTAGCAGCAGCCAGAGGCCTCCAGACAGACCAATGAATGCCATGTGACAATGAACAGTTTCCAGTGAAGATGAATGGACTAAAGGGTAAACTGTGTACTCAATGGGCCACATTACAGCTTCTACAAGATTCATCTGTTGCTTTGTTTTGTTTTTATTGTTATGTTTCTTTGTTTTGTTTTTCTCTTAAATTTGTTTTTTTAGGGGGGAGGTTGTAAGGGCAGTGGGCAGATGTGAGGGGACAGGGAGGTAAGTCGGATCAGAATGCATGATATGAAATACACAAAGATAAAAGTATTTAAAAAAAACTGGAAAAACTTCATAGGATAGAATACTCCCAAGACAGCAGATCAGCTTCTCTGTGGATTAATAAGGAGAGTGGAGCAGCACTTTCTTGGTATTCAGGAGACTGCAGACTTTGTTCTCAAGGTCTCTCTTTTTTTAAGATTTATTTTTATTTACTTGGATATGTGTGTCCATGTGTATGCCACACGCACACAGGTATCCACCAAGGCCAAAAAAGGCTTCAACCTCCCTGGAGTTGGAGTTACAGGTGACGGAGAGCTGTGTGGGAACCAAGCATGGGTCCTCTGGGACAGTGGAAAGACATGATCCGAGCCATCTCTCCAGCTCCCTTCAGAACTTTCAGCCTCTGTTTCCTTTCCACTCCAGCTTTGGTTTTGTTTTTCTTCTATTAATTTGGGGTGTGGTTTGTTCTTGCTTTTTAGGTCCTTGTGATTCTCTGCAGGTTATTTGAAATCTTTGTACTTGTGATATAGACACTTATTACTGTTTTGCATTTCATAACTTTTGGTTACTTTGGTAGAACATATTTTTAATTTAATTTGTTTGAGGAATTTAAATTTTCCCTTTTGTTTCTTTAGTGACCTATTGTTCCTTCAATACTGTTTATTTTTGTGTAATTTGTATAATTTCTAAAGTTTCTTTGTAGTCTATTCCTATATTAATGTCAATGTTATCAGAAAAGATACATGATTCCAGATTTTTAAAAAATTTATCAGGATGGATTTTGTGACTCAATGTATATTCTATTCTAGAGAATGTTTATATGTTGATAAAAGGTGCCTTCTGTAACTTTTAGGTAAAATATGATATAACTGTGAAGGCCATTTGTTCTTAGTAAAATTTAACTCATGTATCTTTGTTGGTATTTTTGTTGTTGTTGTTGTTGGGATGATCAAATGGGCTGGTAAAGTTTCCCACTATTGTACATCTCTTAGTCACTTTCTACTGGTGTGATAAAACACCATGGAAGCTTATAAGAGAAAGCACCAACTTTGGCTTATGGCTTCAGAGGGTCAAGTCCACAATGACAGAGCAAACACATGGTGGCAGGAACAGGTGAAAGCTCACATCTTGATCCACAACCACAAGACAAGGAAAGGCACTGGAGATGGCAAAACTTTTCTGAAACCTCCAAGACCACCCTAGTGACACACCTCCTCCAAGACCACACCTCCCAGTCCTTTCCAAACAGTTCCACCAACTGGCAGCCAAGCATGTAAACATACAAGTTTATGGGGCCCATTCAAACCACCACAGCACTGGGACCTGTTGTTCCTTTACAACTCAATGTTATTTTTAGTAAATCTGGTTGTTCCATCATTAGGTACATATATATTATAATACCTATGTATCCTAACCTTCATGTAGTACTAAAACAAGTATTTTTTTTTTGTTTGGTGGCATCCCAAAAATCTCAGACTTTTATCTCTCATGTGCTTGTTCTCTAACCCTCTCCCATCCCCTCCTGCTTTTGTGTACTTATAATATTTCAAAATACCTGTCTTCAAGTTATGACATTATGTTTTCTGTTTAAATTAGTCTGTTGTTGAAGCTTTTGTTTTTTTTTTTAATGTTGAGTTCTCTATTTCCAAATTTTGACCAGTGTTGAAGTTCTTATTCTAATCATGAACTGTTTTCTTTCAACAAAATTGAATTATCTTTCTATATTCTTTTGACTCTCATTTAGTTTCACACTTCCCTAAAAACTTATGTTTTAGTGTCAGTTTGGAATATTAGGTTAGCTATAAGTTCCAATTAGGTATGATGATATACTCTCCTTATATCTTCTTTGACTGTAATTGATGGCTTTGCATGAGGATATGTGATAACAGAGTCAAGAGATCTCTTCTATTTCCAAAACAACACTGGACATGGACTACTCTAGCCCTCCAGGCAGCTGTGTGGTACCTACACAGCAGGAGAGGTGGGAACTCTCTGGTTACTCTGACAACAAAGCATAGTAGCTGTAGAAATGTGAAGAATAGCACAGATCTCCTTAGCAGGGATACCATGCCCTTGGGCTGAATAGTGACTCAATGATTGGGCCATCTGTAGTGGGGAACACATAGAGCAGAATAGCCTTATGTCATTGGTGATGTGGGCTAACTACATGGCTTAAGAACAGCCGCTCAGCCAACTGTGAGATTAGATGAATTGATAATTCTTAGTAGCAAGCACTTGATGACCAAGTAGAAAGGCAAATAATAGACTTGAGATATCTCTATAGACGGTTGGTACCCTTTTACACTATCTTGAATCTTTGGCTGGTCTAGTAGTCTTCTCTAAATCTTTTGATTTTGTCTCTTCCAGAATCCCCAAGACTTGTTTTGTTGTGAATAGGAATGGCAGAGAGTTTATAATAACGCCCTATGCCATGAATGTGATATGTATTTAATGAATGGAATACACATTTGATGAATGTGTTAACTTAATCCAACAGTTGTTCAGGGTCATATTGCCTAAAGTGAAAAAGGTAAGTACTCTCAAACCTGTTCAAATATATCTACTCTTAGATACATGGCACATGCGATAAGAATTTATGCATTGATTTGGCTAAGTAAATTCCCATCAGAGCAAGCTATCACAGAAGACAACCTTATGAACTACATAGGCACTTTCCTTGATAAAGTCTTTAAAATCTGGGATGATGAGGACTGTTATACCATGAATTTTCTTCAATATTCAACCTATGGAGGCATCAATCCATCTGGTGCTTCTCATACACTGTGGTAGATGCAAATTCCCACGTAATGTTGCTTCCCATCTGTCTGAAGTCAGTTTCTTTAATACTACCATGTTTCTTACAATGTAGGTGTGTTGATACTGCATCTTTCAGCCTTGTGTGTTTGTAAACATCTACCCTTTGCTGCTGTTGTCATGGTGCATGGAATGATAAACAGACTTTACTTTCAGTGACTCAATAATGTCATTCTACAATCATCTTCCTTGCAGTGATTTCTGTGAATACTCCCTCATTCTCATGTTTTACTTCTTCTTTGTCTTCTTCTTTTGTTTTATTGTTGGTTTGTTTTTTGTTTTTGCTTGTTTGTTTCTTTGTTTTTTCAAGACAGGGTTTCTGTGTGTTGCCCTAGCTATCCTAGAATTCACTCTGTAGAACAGGCTGGACTCAAACTCACAGAGATCCACCTGTCTTTGCTTCAAAGTGTTGGGATTAAAGGTGTGCACCACTACTGTCTGTCTTTTGTTTTACTTCTAATAACTTTTAAGATCTTCTCATCTTCTCTCACTGATCTCAAGGGATTTAATTATGATGTCACTGGACTTGGAACAATATGGTTGTGATAAATTTTGTGTAATTTTGTTAATGTTTCTTATTCTCAGGTTTTGTTAAGATTCTTAGGGCTGCAGGTTTATAATTATGATCATACTTGTAAAATATTGGGCATTATTTTCAATATTTAATTTAATTTAAAAAATTTGTTATTCATCATTGATTTTGAGAGAATCTCAGTTATGCAATGCCATGTACATTAAACCAACTGAAGTTGTCTTACAATCCACAGACATTCTTTTTTCATTATTTTTCTTTGAATTTTATTTTGGACAATTTCTATTCTTATATTTTCCAGATTATTATTGGTTTCTTCTGAAAAGGCCAATTTCACCAAATACCTAACAAATGTATTCTTCATCTTAGACATAGTTTTCTTCTCTATTTGAGTCTCTTTTAAAAACATCTTCCACATCTCTGCTTGGCATATTGAAATGTATATTATATTGGTAAATTGTTGTATACTGCTTGAGTTCACCAAGAAACTGGCTCTACAAATGGAGTTTTGCCTCTTCCTGTCAACTTTGGACTCAAGCATGTCTGTTTCAATGTCCTCCAAAGCTCCGTTTTCTGGAAATGGGCTCCCCACACCCCTAAGTCTGTTGTGGACAGGAAGAGAACAGTGAAAAGCCCAAAAGTAGTGTAGTATCCAACCTCTCTGCCCAGCCAGACTTCCTACTTCCTTCTCCAGGGTCTAGCCTGATGACACTTACTAATCTCCTCAACCAAGTCTTCTCCCTAACCTGTTAATCTAGCTCAGGTCCCACATCCAGTGCTATAGCCTGGTCAAGCCACTCCTATCTATACCACACCCAACCTGCTATGGGATGACCTGTGTGCTGTAAATATATGTTGCTATGATTGATTAATAAAATGCTGATTGGCCAGTAGCCAGGTAGGAAGGATAGTGTAAGTGGGACAAGGAGAGAGGAGAATGCTGGGAAGTGGAAGGCTGAGGCAGAGAGGCACTGCCAGCTGCCACCATGGGGAGCAGGATGTAAAGTACCAGTAAGCCAAGAGCCATGTGGCAAAGTACAGATTTATAGAAATGGGTTAATTTAAATTGGTGGTGCACACCTTTAATCCCAGCACTCGGGAGGCAGATCCAGGCGGATCTCTGTGAGTTCAAGGCCAGCCTGGGCTATCAACTGAGTTCCAGGAAAGGAGCAAAGCTACACAGAGAAACTCTGTCTTGAAAAACCAAAAAAAAAAAAAAAAAAAAAAAAAAAAGATATAAGAACACCTAGCAAGAAGCCTGAGCCATTAGGCCATACAGTTTATAAATAATGTAAGCCTCTGTGTATTTGCTTGGGTCTGAGGGCCACGGGAGCAGGATAACTTCAGCCACACAACCAATAGGCTTCTGTTGAGTTACCAGGTTTTCAATTCTATTTCCATTTCAGCTTGAGTCCTCTTCAGTGTTCTATCTTCTTGTTCAGTTCTATTCTTAAGTCCTGGATTGTCTTTCTAGAAAACTCCCCCACCTGTTACCACCTACATGCCCCTTCTGTGCAACACCCAACCTCTCCATTCAGTTCGATCTCTCATATCCTTCTCCAAGGCTTATCCTAGTAAGTCTCCCTGACCTTTCCCATCCACATACTTTCCCTAACTTACCAATTCTAGCCCTGGTCCCACATTTAGCACCTCATCCTAGTCTGGACTCCCATGCCTGTGCTGAAACCAATCTCCAGGCTTTTTTCAGGATGCTCCTTAGCTATCCCCAACCCATAGGCCTTGCCCACAACATTCAACCTTTCCACCCAGCCAGATCTACTCCCACATTCTGGGATTGGTCCAGGAGGCACACCCTGTACAACAGTCTGGTTCCTGTTGTCCACCAATAATATGAAAGATCAAGCCAGTACTTACTTTACAAACCTACCAGTAGAAATGTTTGCCAATGAATCCCAGGGCACAAATTTTAAAAGAACAGTCAAACTTTTAACAATTAATTTAAGGAGTATAAAGAAGACAAAGAAATAGCTTAATGAAATTAAAGATAAAGAACTCAGAATAAATGCCTGAGTGATGCCCAAGAAAACACAAACATGAGGCTGATAGAAATAACAATGAAAAACAATGGAATGGAATTCCATTGAGAATTTAGATTGTAACTCAATACGAGGACTCAAGCTGAAATGAAAATGGAATTGAAAACCCAATAACTCAAATTTAAAAGAAAGCCTTATAAGCAGAATGAATCAAGCAGAAGATAGAAATATCATGACTCAAATATAAAGTGCAGGATCTATACCAAATGAGCAATGAATATTTAACAAATTAAAAACACAGAAAAAGAACATACAGGAAATTTGGGACACCATGGAAAAACTAAAAATTCAAATTAAAGACATGCATGAGGAAGAAGAATCCCAAGCCAATATATAGACCAGATCTTCAACAAGATCATAGAACAAAACTCCTCCAAACAAAGGAAACACACATCCATACAGATACAAGAAGCACACAGAACACCAAATAGATAAGACCAAAAAAGAAAATCCCCATTGCATATGATAATTAAAACACTAAGTATACAGGACAAAGAAACTGTGTTGAAATTTCAAGAGGAAAAGTACTTATCACATATAAAGGAAAACCTATAAGGCTAACAGCTGATTTTTCAATAGAAATTTTGAAAGCCAGAAGAGCCTGGAACAATGCACTCTTAAGTCCTAAAAGTCTATGATGGCTAGCCTAGAGTGATATACCCAACAAAGTTATCCACTATGATTGAAGGAGACAGAAAAAATTCCCATGATATAAACAGCCTAAAAAATATGTTCAACAAGTCAAATCTAATGAAATATTGAAAGCAATATCTGAGACCGAAGAGAGGCTTGAGCATAGCAGACAGACTCTGGAAAGAATTAGGAAGCAATAATTGTTAAAATGCAAAGAGAACACAAACAACACCAAAAATCAACAACATGATAGCCACAACTAATGCACATTTTTCAATAACAACTTTGAATATCAATTGTCTCAATTTTCCAATCAAAAGACATAGAATGACTAAATGGATCAAGGAACAAAATCTATCTATCTGATGTCTGCAAGAAACATATTTTAGCTTTAAAGAGTGAAAAATGGACAAAAGTATTCCAATCAAATGGGGTCAGAAGCAAGTTGGTGTCCCTGTCCTAATATGACAAATACAACAAAACAGACTTCAAACCAAAACCAACCAGAAGAGGTACAGAGGGATGCTTCACTCTAATTAGGAGAACAGTTAAGACATTGCAATCATAAACATACATACACCAAATGTGAGAGTGGGAGAGCTAGCCCCACAGTCTCAGGTGGTGTGCATGAATGAGGGAGAAATATGCCCCTTGTCCCTGCCCCTCACCCCGTACCACCTATGCAGGTGAGTAAAGTTGGTCTCAGAGTCATGAGAGTGGGAGCACTGATCATGACCCTCACCTACTGCAGCACTCAGGAGAGTGGACCCTGCACCTGCCTAGGCAGCACAATAGAGCTGACCCCACTTAAGGGGACATGGGAGATCTGGTCCCACCCACCATCTGCCATATGGTGGAGTAGGACAGAAAGAAATGAACTCTCCCTCCCCATCTCTCATCACCTGTGGTGTGTGGGAGAGCTAACCCTCAGGTCATGAGAGATAATTAGCACTGCCCTCCCATTGGCATCAGCACTTGGGAAAGCAGGCCCTGTGACCCTGTTGGCAGGGATGCAGGTGAGCTGGCCTGGGAGGCATGGAGGCAGGAGAACTGACTCTGACCCCCTCATCAGCCATGTGGTGGCATGAGTGAGGAAAAAGTGCCCTCCCTCCCCTTGACCCTATCCACCTGTGGGAGAGCTGGCCCCAGAGCCATGAGAGTGGGAGAGCTGGACCTGCTCATCACCAGCTGCAGCACACAGGAGATCAGGCCCTGCACCTCTCCTGGGCAGCACACTAGAGCTGACCCTGATGGTGTGGGTGAGCTGGACCTGAGGATGTGAGACCAGGAAAACTGGCCCTGATCTTTGCTGTCTGCTACATTGGGTGAGCAAGCACAGGCAATGCCAGAGAACTTAACCGGTAGTGACAATGAGGGAAAGCTGGTGGGCTGACCAACCCAGCTACCACCCAGGCCCAACATCCACCTCATATATGAACTGCTGGAGCATTTGAAGGAGCCCAACCTGCAGATCCAAAGCTACAGCATCTCCATGACACAAGGCAACAATAGTAAATCCAAGAGGAGTCCCAGTGAGGGCCCCGTACCAATAATGCAGCAGAAGCCAGAGGATTTGAACCAGACCAATGAGTCATTTCAATGAACACTTACAAGTAAAGATGTATGGACTAAAGGGTAAATTGTGTGGTTCACTATGACATACTACAGTTTCCACAAGGAGATTTTTTTATTTGCTTTTTGTTTGTTCATTTTATTTTATTTTTTTTTGTTTTGTTTTCACTTTAAAATTTTGTTTTTGGGGGGAGGTTGCAAGGCAGAGGGAGGAGGTGAGGGGACAGGGAGATGGATGGGATCAGGATGCATGACTGAAATCCACAAAGAATCAATGGGGGAGAGAGAGAGAGAGAGAGAGAGAGAGAGAGAGAGAGAGAGAGAGAGAGAGAGAATGCCCAAACTCCTTCTACAAAGCCAGTATCAGTCTAATACTAAAATTGGGCAAAGACACAACAACAAAAAGAAAAATATGAGCCAATATTGCTGATGAACATAGAGTCAGAATCCTTAATAAAATACTTGCAAACAGAATACATACATGCACCAAAAAGATTATTCACCATGACCAAGTTGGCTTCATCCCTGAAATGTAGGTATGGTTTATTTTTACAAGTCAATACATGTAATAAACTACATGAATGGATTTAGAGACAAAAATCACATGAGCATCTCAATAGATGCAGAAAAGACCTTTGCAAAATCCAATATGCCTTCATGATAAAAGTCCTAGAGAATGTAGGGCTACAGGGAACATACCATAATAAAAACTACATATGAGAAACCTACACCCAACATGATCCTCAATGAAGAAAAATTTGAAGCAATCCCAGTGAAGTCAGGAATGAGACAGATATCCACTGTCCCCACTCTTTTTCAACATTGTGTTTGAAGTATTAGCTTGAACAATAAAGCAAGAGAAGAAAAGTAAAGGGATAAAACTAGGGAAAGACGAAGTCAGACTATCGCTATGTGAAGATGAAATGATGCTATACATTAAGATCACAAACATTCTACCAGAGAAGTTCTAGAAATAATAAACAAATTCAGCAGTGTGGCAGGATACAGAATCAACTTGCACAAATCAAGATCTTTTCTATACACCACCAACAAACACATAGAGAAGGAGATCATGGACACACTCTCATTTATAGTAACCTCAATGAAAATTAAATATCTAGGGGTAAGCCTAACTAAGAAAATGAAAAACCTCTACAATGAAAACTTTAAAACTCTTCAGAAAGAGAAAAAGTCATTTGAAAATGGAAATATGTCCTGTGCTCATGGATTGGTAGAATTAATGTCATAAAACAACCATTTAAAGAATCTGTAAAAAAATATATAATTACAGATTCAATGTAATCTCAATCAAAATTCCCACCTCATTATTCAGAGAAATAGAAAAAAAAAACTATCCTAAAATTCATATGGAATCACAAAAGACTCTGGATGGCCAGAACAGTCCTGAGCAGAGAGAATAATGCTGGAGGGTTACCATTCCATATCTTAAGAGATATTGGAGAACCATAGTGATAAAAACAACACAGTATTGGCGTGAAAACAGTCATGTAGACCAGTGGAACAAATTGAAAATCCACACAGGACTACACATAGCTTCAGCCATTTAATATTTGACAAAGTTGCTAAAAAAATGTTAGCTGGAGAAATAAAATAATCTTCAATATTTAAAAAGGATGTGGGGGAAACTGGATGTTCACATGCAGAAGAATGAAATTAGAGCTGCATCTGTCACCTGCACAAAGACTGACTCCAAAAGGACCCAAGACCTAAATGTGAAACCTGAAACAATGAAACTGCTAGAAGAAAACATAGGAATGGGATTCCATTTGCCCAAGGATTAAGACCAACAAGTAGGGCCTCATAAAAATAAGAAGCTTCTGCCAGGCTAAGAAAACAATCAAGTGAAGAGGAAGCCCCCAGAGTGGGAGAGAATCTTTGTCACCCATAAAACTGAAGGAAGATTAATATCTGGAATATATATTAAAAAAAAAAACCTAAAAAAAATGAAAATAAAAGAAAAACTGACCCATTCAAAAAATGGGCCTGGAACCTAAACACAATTCCACACACACACCCCAAAAAGAGAAAAAAGACGGCTGAGAAATATCTTAAAAACTGTTCATTGTTTCTAGCAATTAGGAAAATGCAACCAAAACAACTTAGAGATTTCATTTACACCAGTCAGACAGAATGGCAAAGATCAACAAAATAGCTGTCAACAAATGCTGGAGTAGGTGTGGGCCATGAATTTGAAAGAGAGCAAGAGGGGCTTTTTGGGAGACTTTGGAGGGAGGAAAAGGAAGAAGAGATTATGTAATTATACTATAATCTCAAAAAATATGCCCAAGAGTAAAAACATTGTGCCCTTGAAAATAGCTAGAAGGCGAACCACTTCCAACAAAGATTACTGCTGTTTGTCCCAGGATATAAAGGTGCCACAGTGGGAAAAGGGAGCCAGAAATTCAACCATGGGAGCTCATCCATGGAATGAAAGTTCAGTTTAGAACTCTTTGAAGCTGACTGTCTCAGCTTCCCTAGTTGGTTTCTGCTAGCTGTGGTAAACACCAGACAGGAGGCTGTTGTCTCTGTCATTATTGGCTCTTTTACTTGAAAGTCTCAGATGAAGGCACCCTGCTCTGCTCTTGGTCAGGAACACCTCAATATGCCTTACAAGGCTTTCCCAGTCAGTTTCTGTTGGATGTTTGCAAGATCCCAACTTAATGCTTTGCTATCATTCATCTATGTATGTATGTATGAATGAATGTATGTATGAATGTATGTATGTATGTATGAATGTATGTATGTATGAATGTATGTATGTATGTATCTGTCTGTCTGTCTATCTATCTACTTATCTCTCTTATTATTTTTTCTTCTGCTTTGGTTTATTGCATACTTAAAAAAAACTCATCCATTCAGAACTGAAACTCTGGCTATTATAGGTCATTCTCCAGATCATACAGAACACATTTCTAGTCTTTATTAAAGCTGTTGAGCATATAAAACCCCAAAGTATTACCAATTGTAATGGCCTTGACCCCTGGTTATAACAACTAAGGGTTTTTTTTTTCCCTGAGATAGGGTCTCACTCTTTAGCCCTCATTTGCTTCAAACTCAGAATCTTTTTGCCTTGGCCTCCTGAGTGCTGAGGTCACAAGTCTATGCCACAAGGCCCCACATTTTCTGGGTCCTTTTTGTTTGAATTTTGTCCTCACTTGAGTTCATTCTCTTTGTTCACTTGTCTGCCTGGTGTTCCTGACTGTGCATCAGATTTTATTTGTCAGGCTCCTGAGTATTTTTATATTTTGTAAGTATTTTTCTTCTTAGTTCAGTGGTATTAAAGCTGTTTTGTCTTCACAGTTCTTATTCCTAAGTATTTTTTAAAAGATTTATATTGTGGGGAGATTGGGGGGTTGACAAAGGCCAAAGAGGGCATTGAATCCCCTGGAGCTAAAATTATATGCAACTGTGAGCGGCCTGACCTGAGTGCTGGGAACTGAACTCAGATCCTCCAGCAGAGCAGTGAGCACTCTTAACAGCTGAGATATCTCTCCATCCCCATTCTTAAGCTTTACATCATCACTAAAGCAGTATTTTGTCTAGAGTTCATTAGATCCCATTACTGGCAGGGGCTCCAGAGCATTTCCTGTATCTTCTACCTGTGGAGCTGTGTTTTCAGGCACAACCAGACTGCCTGACCTGTTACATGGGTACCGAGATCTGGTCCTCAGGAGAGCACACCAAGCACATTTTACCACTGAGCATCTCTACAATCCCAGAATTTCTTTCTTTAGATGTTCTATTAAGTAATATAAAACAAGACCAGATTCTCAGATGCCAGTTTTTTAACTGAAGTAGCTACTAATCACATGTGACTATTGACCACATAAACTGTGGCCATTCTAAATCAAAATATGCAGGAAATTATAGTACACCTAGTATATAAAGTATTTTAAAGTAATCAACTCACAACATTGAAGTTATCTCACACTAATAAAAAATAGCTCAGAGTAGATTAGCAAAACCTGAAACTGTAAAAGTGCTTAAGGAAGACATGGCTCCATGATGCAGTGCTCTGATATACTCTGGGGAGAGTTTTGGATGTGACTACAAAAAGAGAAAGACTGCATTGAAGTAAAAACCTTCACAGTCAAGAAAACGAGGGAGCACAGAGACAGCTCAAGAGCTGGGCATGGTGGTGCACATTTGTAATGCTAGCTTTGGGGAGGCCAAGGCAGAAGGTTTGTAAGCTTGAGGTCAGCCTGGATTACGTAGCAAGATCCTTTCTCAAACAATAAACCGGACAAACAAGGAAAGCAAACCTATGAACTGAGAGAAAATATTTCCAACCCATACATCTAATAAGGGATATATATCACAACTGAAAATGAGCAAAGATATAAGTAGATACTTCTTTAAAAGCACATAGAGGCCAACAGGTATATGACTGATCACTCCACATCACTAACCATTGGATGTAGTTAGAGTTTTCCTGCCTGGCCCAGAGTCAGGACAAATCTCTCTCACTCGCCAGGCCCATGGACGCTCAGAACCAATAAAGTAAACACACAGAAACTTACATTGTTTACAAACTGTATGGCCGTGTCAGGCTTCTTGTTATCTACTTCTTCTATCTTAAATTAACCCATCTTTGTTAGTCTATACTTTGCCACATGGCTTGTGGCTTACCGGTGTCTTTTCATGTTGCTTCTCAAGGCAGTGGCTGGCAGTGTCTCCCCGCCCCAGTCTTCCACCTCCCAGAATTCTCTTCTCTTCTTGTCCCACCTATACTTCCTGCCTGGCTATTGGCCAATCATAATTTTTTTTATACAGAGTGATATCCACAGCACTTCCCTATTGGTGAAATTATTAAGGCCACTCCACATAGTTAAAAGGGAGGTTTATTTTGTGGGGTAACTTACAAATGAAGGGGTAGGTTGCAGGGTCTGGCAAAGGTATAGCGCAGTCTGGCGGTGTTCTCTGGAGAACTCTGCTCGGTCTACCTCTAGCGTCCAGGGTCCCAGAACCAAGAGAGAGAGACCTCCTCCCGATTCTGGGTCTTCTGCTTCCTCCTCCGCCCTGCCTTGTGGGCGTGACCATTACCGAAGCCTCAATGGGGGTTGGAACTTCCAGGCCAATGCTGGGATGGCTATCCACTACACTTCCCCTTTTCTTTTTTGTTAAAAAAGGAAGGTTAACTTTCACATAGTAAAATTACAGATAACAAAACAATTATCAAGCAAGAATTACAGTTACAATATTAAAGAAGATATCCTATCTTATATTTGTGAGTCTAAGGTTTTATATCTAACTTATCTTTTACCATAATTGAGGAAATTATGACTAACTAGTCTTTAACCATATCAAAGACCTCAGAAGGATATAATATTATCTAAGAACTGGGAGAAGGATGCAAGCAACTTTCGGGAGTCTTGCAGGATAGACAGAGACAGCTGGCAGCCTGGACAATCATCTAATGTTCCTTTGTAAAGTTGGGGCATTTGTCTTCAGCCCACAAGGCTAGAGTTTCTCAGTCCCTTCTCTTAGTGTACTGTAGAATGTCTGGCAGTTTCCTCTGTGAAGCAAGAACCTGAAGGACCATTTTGTCAAGCAAAATTTAGTGGTCGCCTTTCTATAGGTCCTGCACGTTCAGTCAATCAAGCAGTCCAAACAAGAATAGTTTCTTGCCCAAATGGCTATTTTTGCCAAAGTGAAGATAAACTCCATATCAAGTGTCTTTAATGCCCATCTTCCTCTCTGAAGTAAATTGGTGCTGCCAAGAGCAGACATGTCTCACTGTCCAGAAAGTCTAAATTTTAAAAATATTTTAAATGCCATATTCTGTAGACCTTTGAAGTGTTTGAAGATTATCTGTCTATCTGAAATATCTCTGTGTATACCTAGAAGACTTAACTAACATGGCTACAAGTATGATTATCATAGATGACCAGTTATTAATCTATTTTTAATTATCCATTACAATTTTAAATGAGCTATACAAACATAATCCCTTAAACAAGAGTAGAAATATACACATAGTATAACAAAATTAACTTTAAGTTTGTATCAATAGACTAAAATCTATACCAATGTAAAACATTTTAAATGAGTTGTTGCTCTTTAGAAGTTCATTAATTTACCCTTTTGTCCTATCATATCTATATCATATCCCCTTTTTTATCTTTAGAAAGACATTGCATTTATAATCAACCTGTTTTAAATAAAATATTGGTTTTTTTCTGTCCCACACCAGAGGGCTCTTCTAATTTGGAATACAAAAATCTCTTAACCTTTTCTTTTAGTAGTATGTCTGGGTTTAGAGAAGGAGTGAGCCAATTCCATCTCCAAAGCCAGCTTGATAATTTTGGGAAATTGGGCGTAGTTTTTCTTACTACTTCCTGCTGGAGGGGGGTACTGTATCTCATGGGGACACAAAGAAAATTTTAGGACTATGGAGTAGTCCATGAGGGTAAACCTCTGAGCCAGTTGCCTTGAAACCATTCTGGATGTTGGATCATCTGGTCCATGGTGTCATCACAGACCTTTCAGGTGGTCTTGGCTGATCAAACCTGATGTATCTTAATCTGGAACAAATCCATAGCCTCTGGCTTTCTGTGGAAACAAAAGCAGAGACTCTTTTTCCAAAGCAACATATCCTTTTATCCAAATTTTGAAGTCAAGGTACCTTTAAAATTTACATATTTATTTAACTCAACAGTTTTTACGATCAAATCTTTTTCTGTAGTTAAAAATCCCAAAGACAACACAAACCAGATTCTCTGTGTGTAATATCCATCTTTGTAAGTCTGAAACACTGCTGTGGCTGCTAGCTCTGCCCACCTCAGCTTCCCAACATGGCGGTGGTACAGTTTACTGCAAGCTCTGTGTCTGGAGCCATGTGTACCATCAACTATCAGAAGCAGTTCTATTAAAGCAGTGTATAGCCCAGAAGCCTTTTTTTAAAAAACAAAACAAAAACAAACAAAACAAAAAACAACAACAAAAAAAACCCCAAAAAAACCAAAACCAACCAACCAAACAAACAAAAAACCTAGCAAAAGCTAAATCCAACATGCATCACAATAAAGTGCTGCTTGTAGATTCCACATTCCTGCCACACTGCAGGTCAGATGCACACGCCAGGAACCCGCCATAGTAGCACAAACCAGCAGGCTGCCTCTAACTTGAGAGAGACAACTAGGAAGCTGTTTTTAGCTCCATTTTAGAATCTTTTTTTTCTCAGATTTTAGGTGGAAAGTCTTGCCAACACGTTGGGCGTCATTTGTAGTTAGAGTTTTCCTGCCTGGCCCAGAGTCAGGACAAATCTCTCTCACTCGCCAGGCCCATGGACGCTCAGAACCAACCAAGTAAACACACAGAAACTTACACTGCTTACAAACCATATGGCCGTGGCAGGCTTCTTGTTATCTACTTCTTCTATCTTAAATTAACCCATTTCTGTTAGTCTATACTTTGCCACATGGCTTGTGGTTTACCGGTGTCTTTTCATGTTGCTTCTCATGGCGGCGGCTGGCAGTGTCTCCCCGCCCCAGCCTTCCACCTCCCAGAATTCTCTTCTCTTCTTGTCCTGCCTATAATTCCTGCCTGGCTACTGGCCAAACAGCATTTTATTTGTACAGAGTGATATCCACAGCAATTGGAGTCATGCAAATTATGTCTATAGTGAGGTGTTACTTAATGTGCTTAAAACAGTTATTATTGGTGCTGGAGAGATGGCTTGCTTCTTTTACAGAGGAACTGAGTTCAGTTCCCAGCATCCACATGGCAACTTACAACTGCTGGTAGGTAACTCCAGTTCTAGAAGATTCAATGCCCTCTTGGGCCTCAGCAGTCTGCTGAGCACACATGGCATACACACAGAGAAATAAATATATAAATGTAAAAATGGCTATTATTAGAAATATAAAATATAGAGTGTTGAAAATAATATGGAAAAGGGAGAGTCCTACACTGATGTTACTGGTATAATTGTACAGCTACTGTAAAAGCAGTATAGAAGCTCTTGAAAATGGAGCCTCAGTGCAACTGGTTAATGGACTGGAGTTTTGCAACCCACAACTCCAGAGAGGCTAACAGGAAAAGACCCTGGAAAGAACACATGGATAACCCTGTGAAGGAGAAGTGGATGAGATCTACATGAGTGGACTGGGTGTGGTGGGGTGGCATAGGGCGAGGAGTGGGGGATGAGAACATAGGGAAATGGGAGGGTCAAGCTGGAACAGGGACAGAGTGGGAGGGCAGGGAGGAAGACACCATGATAGATGAGGACATCATTGGAATAGGGAGAGGCAGGGTGCTGGGAAGGCTCTCAGGAATCCACAAGGTTGACCCCACCTTGGTCTATTGGCAGTGGTCCAGAGGGTGCCTGGACCAGTCTACTCTGGTGACCAGCCTAGCAAATAACCTAGCTGTCATCATAAAGCCTTTGTCCAGTGACAGATGGAGGCAGATGCAGAGATCTATGGCCAGGCACCAGTCTGAGCTCAAGGAATCCAATTGATAAGAGAAAGGAGAGATACTGCAAGCAAGGAACATTGAGATCATGATGGGAGTACGTGTAGAGATGACCAGCCACATGGAAGCCCATGAACTGTGGATTGGTGGCTGTGGAGCCCGCATAGGACTGGACTAGACCCTCTGGACATGGAAGACAGTGGTTTGGCTCGAACTGTTTGGGGGGCACCCAGGCAGGGGGATTGGAATCTGTCCCTGGTCTATGGGCAGGCTTCTAGGAATCTGGTGCCTGTGGTGTGACACCTTGCACAGCCTTGGTGCAGTGGGAAGGGGCTTGGAACTGCCTAGGCTCAGTGTGCTGGGCTCTGCTGATTCCCCATGGGAGACCTCGATTTGGGGGGTGTGGGGATATGGGATGGCTTGGGAAAGAGGGCTGGGGGTGGGAGGAATGGGGGTCTGTGGAAAGCATTTAGAGTGAGTAGAAAATTTCTTAATAAAGGAAAATGAAAAAAATGGACTGGAGTTTTTAAGAGTTCCTTAAGACACTAAAAATAGAACCACTGGTGGTGAAAGCCTTTAATCCCATTAATCTTAGTACTTGTGAGGTAGAAACAGGCAAATCTCTGAGTTTGAGGCCAATCTGGTCTACAGAGCAAGTTCCAGGACAACCTAGGGCTACAAAAAAAGAAACCAAAAATAGAATGTCTATATGATCCAGAAATCTGACTTCTGAATACATATGTATACATCTCCAAAGAGATAAATATCTTCATGTCCATGTTAATTGCAGCATAAATTAAATAGCCAAAATATAAAATTAACCTAAGCCTCAATGAACAAAATGAAATTTGTTGTGTGTATGCAATGGGATGTTGTTGAATCTTAGTTCAAGATGTGTTGCATTTGTTTATGCTGTGGAACATTTGTTTAATGATGCAAAGGTGTGTTGCATTCTTTTATGTCACATTAGTTTAACTCCATGAAGCTATGATACTTTGCCTGTCTAAAACACCTGATTGATCTAATAAAGAGCTGAATGGTCAATAGCTGAGCAGGAGAAAGGATAAATGGGAGGAGAAATCTGGGGAGAAATGATCAGGGAGTCAAAGGAGAAGGAGTGGAGGACTCCAGGGGCCAGCCACCCAGCTACACAGCAAGCCACAGAGTAAGAAGTATATATATATGAGGGTAATAAGCCCAGAGGCAAAATGTAGGTGGAATAATTTAAGAAAAGCTGGCTAGAAACAAACCAAGCTAAAGCTGGGCATTCATAAAAAAAGAATAGCCTTAGCTGGGCGGTGGTGGTGCACACCTTTAATCCCAGCACTCAGAAGGTGGAGCCAGGTGGATCTCTGTGAGTTCAAGGCCAGCCTGGTCTATAGAGGGAGATCCAGGACAGGCACCAAAACTACTCAGAGAAATCCTGTCTTGAAAAACAACAAAAAGAATAACCTCCATGTGATTTATTTGGGAGCTGGGTGGAGAGCCCCCAAAGAACAAAGAGTAAAGAGTTAAAAGAAACAAAACCAGCAACAATGGGATTGTACTCAACATTTAAAAGGAGTAGAATCATATCATCTGTGACTTGGGTAGGTGGGAGGGTATTGTGTTAAGTGAAATAAGCTATGTACACAAATAAATACTTTGTAAACTCAATGATTGTGAAATCTAAAAGATGATATTGAATCATTAGAGACTAGAAGGGCAATCAGTGTCTCTGTACTTGTACTTCAAACCTCCCCCTGCCCCTGCCCTGTGCACTGTAGCATGGAGTTACAGAATCATTGACTGGAGGATACAGGAGTAAATGAGAACAATTAAGAAATGTAAACTTAAATTTAACATCTGTTTTGTAATCTCAGGAAAAGGCAAGAAATGTTTGTTGAGCTCTATTTCTCTTTCAGTCTTCTTTCCTGTTATAATTCCAGAGATGGGAAAAAATAAAGCATTTCACTTTGAAAATATGTACTACAGAATGTAAGTGTTCTGACCTTGGGATGTGTCTGAACCCAGCAGAGGGGAAACACTGGGAAGAGTCCCATCCCTCAGCTTCTTGTAGAACAACAAACAAAACATGTTAAAATGCTGTAGAGGCCACACAGTTATCAATTGCCTCTAACAAAGGTGGCACTGGTGCTGAAGAGAATCTAGGTCATTTCCTTTTCCATTAGCATCCATATGGCGAGTTCAAGGACCAAGGACTTGGGCATTCTTTCTGAGGCAGGCACTCTGCTTTCCTCCACTGATACTGCCCTAGCAAATTAAAGGCACTGATTTGGCATTTTTCCATTTAAGCAAAATATTTATTATAAAGAGAGAAAGAGATGGCTAGAAAGAATTCTGGTATCTATTCTTATCCCTGGAGCTATCAGGACAGAAATATCTTCTACAGCAGTGGTTCTCAACCTGTGGGCCATGAGCCCTTTGGGGGTTGAACAACCCTTTCACAGAGGTCACCTAAGACCATTGGAAAAACAAATATTTACATTATGATTCATAATACTAGCAAAATTACAGTTATGAAGTAGCAACGGAAATAATTTGTGGTTGGGGGTCACCACAACATGGGGAGCTGTATTATAGGCTGCAGTATTGGGAAGCTGAGAACCACTGTGATGCAGCATCTAAACCCAGTTTATATGAAATTAGAGAGCCACTACCAACCAGTCACAGAAGCTTGATACACAGGGAGAATGGGGTCTTCAGGAGAGTCTGGTGTAAACCTCTAATTGTCCAGACAAATGGAGAACAAATCATGAAAACTGTCAGATCCACATTTGTTACTGGTTATGCCGAGCATCTTCTGATAGCCATGTTCATATTCTTGCTTTCCAATTAATAATATGAGTGATGATTAGAACTCAAGCACGGTCACTTGTGGAGTAGAAATGAGCACCTCAATTAAAAGTAAGGGATCAGCATGGAGGTGCTTGATTCACAGACAAAATTCTCCTTTACTTCCTTATCAGTTTTCTGTCTGCTGCTGAATAAATTATCACATCATGGCTTCAAGGGACATACATACTTCTGGCAGTGATATCCGATAGGACCTCACCACTTGAACTTGATGCATTAGCAAAGATGTGATCTTTCTGAATTCATCAGGGGAGGACTCATTCTCAGCTTCTGGCAGCCATCTGCGTTTTTAGGTCCAAAGCCTTTTTCTTCCAAAGTCAGCCATGGTCCCAGTGGAATTTCTCTCATGATACCATTTGTCTTAGTTAGGGTTTCAATTGCTATGAAGAGACACCATGACCATGGCAACTGTTATAAAGGAAAACATTTAACTGGGGCTGGCTTACAGTTTCAGAGGTCCAGTCCATTATCATCACAGCAGGAAGCATGGTGGCATGCAGGCAGCCATGGTGCTGAAGAAGGGTTGAAAGTTTACATCTGGATCCTCAGGCAGCAGGAAGGAAGAGCAACAGAGGGCCTGGCTTGAGCACCTGAAACCTCAAAGCCCACCCCTTGTGGGCTTCCTCCAATAAGGCCACACCTCCTCATAATGCCTCTCCCCGTGGGCATATGACAAGGCCACACCTCCTCATAATGCCTCTCCCCGTGGGCATATGAAGGTGTTTTCATTCACATCACCAACTCCATCCCTCTCCTCTCATTTTTCTTCCAGTTCTGGTTTTTAAAGGGTCCTGGTGCATACATTGTGAGTCTCTCAGACATTGTCCAATCATCTTCTATTTGAAACTCCTTGCCTTAATCACATCTGCAAAGTCCCCTTCACCATGTGAGGCAGCTGCTCTTGAGTCCTGGGTTTAGGACAGGGACAGCTTTGAAAGCCATTCAATCTGCTTTTTGCACTGTTATAGAATATTTTAACTATGTAAAGATGTGTTACATTTGTTTGTGCTGTGGAGTATTACTTTTGATATGTGAAGGTGTGTTATCTTTGTTTCTGCTGCATTTGTTTAATTATGTAAAGATATGCTATATTTGTTTATGCTGAATTTATTTAATTATGAAAAGATGTGTTGCTGTTTCACCTTGCCTGCCTAAGGTACTGATTGGTCTAATAAAAAGCTGAATGGCCAATAGCTGGGCAGAGGAGGGATAGGCAGGGCTGGCAGGAAGAGAGAATAAGTAGGATGAGGAATCTGTGCTGGAGAAGAGGGAGAGGAAGAAGAACAAAGAGAATGTGAAGAGAGAGAGAGAAGTGCCTGGGGCAGAAGTCAGTGAAGGAAAGATATACAGAAGGAAGAAAAGTAAAAAGCCTGAGGCAAAATAGAGACAAAGAGAAAAAAGTTATGCTAAAAGAGCTAGCCAGAAACAAACTTAAGCTAGGCTGAGCATTCATACTAATAATAAGTTTCCGTGTCATGATTTGGGAGCTGGTTAGTAGCCCAAAAGAAATCCTAGTACATGGCATGCCATAAGAAGAGCCACACTAAAGGGACAAACAAAATACCCCATGGACACTCAATTTATTGCCATGGAGATACACCACAAATATGACAGTCTCAAACCTGAAAGAGGTTCAGGCTGGATGGTAAAGACGTGAAGCACCAAGCACCATGAAGCAGCAATATAAACGCTGGTCATGGGGCAGGGAATGGTGCCAAGGCTCTCCACAGCCTGTTGCATGCCTCCAGGGCAGATCTGAACAGTTTAATGGGAAATCAATCCAAAATACGATTTTCTCTGAGAGGAAAGAAGCTTCAAGAGGAAGCAGCTGAGTCAGTGAATAGTTGAATTATGCTTGTAGTCCTAGTCCCCTGATGCCTAGCTCAGTTCTCATGAACTGTGTAAGGTGTGTACCACTAATACAGCTTCAATACTTGCCACCATTCAGAGCTGTCTATTACCTGCCCCTGCCATGTCATCCACTGCCATTTTCCCCACAGTACAACATCACCTTCTACTTACCAGTTTCTCTCCTTATTTTCCCAAGAATGCATCAGAACTTATCCCCATTGCTACACTTGCTCATTCACCACAATGCTTGTCATTCACGGTGCACACATTATATAACTGCTGTTGCTAGACTCCAACTCCCCCTACAAACACAAGGCTAGATCAGACCCAACCCCCTCTTCAGCTTCCAGGTCAAAGCAGTGCTTCTAACTCTGGTTATGTAAGGCACAGAGTACCTCCCTGACTGTTAGCTTTAATCCTCTGACCACCTCACTTGTTCCTTCAAATGAGAGCATTGACATTCAAGTGAAATGTTTATCTTGTCCAAGTCATTCAAACTAACTTAAAAAAATTGTTTTAGTTATATACCTGTGTAGGTGTGGGTATGTGCCACATGTGCTTGGAGGCCTGTGGAGACCAGAAAAGGAGTATAATGATGAATTGCCCTATGTCAGTGCTGGGAATCAAGCAGATCCTCTGGAAGAACAGCAATTGTTCTTAAAACTCTGATCCATCTCTCCAGCCCCCAGTGTAAATCATATTGATATTGGTTTAAATATTAAGGCAACTCCACATAGTTAAAAGGGAGGTTTATTTTGTGGGGTAACTTACAAGTGAAGGGATAAGTAACAGGGTCTGGGAAAGGTGTAGCACAGTCCAGCAGTGTTCTCTGAAGAGCTCTGCTCAATCTACCTCCAGGGTCCAGGATCCAAGAACCAAGAGACCCGGCACATCCAGATCTTGGGTCTTCAGGGTCCTCTCTCAGCTCCACCTTGTAGGTGTGACAGTTATTGAAGCCTTAATGGGGGTTGGAACTTCCAGATCAAAGCTGGACCTGCTACCCACTACATGGAGAAGAAATAAGAAAGTTCTAATCTAATATAAGACTATATACAATAGGAATGATTATCAAATATTGTCCACGAAGAATAAGGGATAATGGCCTAGACAAGATGGAACTACAACCAACACGAACAATATCAAATAAGAGACACATACTAAAATCCAGAGAACTCTGGAGCACAAATGACACGTTACAACTATCATTCCTTTCTTAAAGTACCTAAATCTAATATTTAATATGTTCTAAGATATTATATATGTATATATACTAAGTTATAACTATAACTGCTAGTCTTCAATGCCATCAAAGACCTGAGAGGGAATATAATGGTACCTGAGAAATGGAAGAAGGATGCAAGTAACTTTCAGGAGTCTTGCAAGAGTAGATAGAGACAGCTGGCATCCTGGACAGTCACCTAATGTTTCTCAGCATCGTTGGTGGATTCAAATTGGCTACAGGCCTAGAGTATCTGACAGACAATTTTCAGAAGCAGGAATTTTGAAAGACCATCTTGTATAGTGGTCGCTTTCCTTGTATCCTGCTTGTCCAGAAAGGACAGCATTTGTACTGTCAGCAGTTGAGGAAAGGGCAGTTCTTTGCCCAGTAGGCCATTTTGTGCCAAGAAGACAATCTTCCAAATGGAAATGTCTTAGAAACCCAACATTCTCTCAGGATCAAATTGGTGCTGCCAGGAGCAATTGTGTCTCACATCAACAGAATTCTAAGTTATTTAAATGCCATATTCTCTAGGGCCATGAAATGAAGATTACCTATCCATCCGACCCATATATCTGTAAATCTGGATAATCTAACTAATATAATTATAGAGATGACAAGCATAGGTGACAATAACTCTGTAAGTCTTATCTACCTAAACAACCTAAGGACTAAGGCTTCATATAAATAAGGCAAACAGTCTGTAAGCAAATGTACAGTAAAAGGACAATGACTTGAAAATTGTGACAATACACAAAATATCTTTAACAGAGGTAGGAATGTATAGTACAATATGCAATATGATAATAATCCTAAATATATATCAGTATACAGAATATCCTAAATAGAGGTAGAACATACATACAGTATGACAGATATAAATTTACATTTGTATCAATATGCAAATATTTCAAATAAGAGTAGAAATATAAGTACATTATAACAAATATAGTTCTATATTTGTATCAATATACAAATTATCTTAAACAGGAATATAAAAATAGTTTATATTTGTATCAACATATGAGTTCATAACAGTGCAAATTATCTAAGGCTGCTATTTTACTAAATTTGTTTACCAGTATATACAATAATCTACCATAATATCTTATACCTATCCATTCCACTTTTTTTGTTTGTTTGTTTTGTTTTTTGAGATACTTTTTTTTCTTTTTTTCTTTTCTTTTATTATTATTATATTTGTGTTTTAATTTTACACATCAGCCATGGGTTCCCCTGTCCTCCCCGCTCCCGCCCCACCCCCCCTTCCTCCTATCCCCCACCTCCATTCCCATCTACTCCAGGGCCAAGACTCCCCTGGGGATTCATTTAAACCTGGTGGATTCAGTATAGGCAGGTCCAGTCCCCTCCTTCCAGGCTGAGCAAAGTGTCCCTGTGTAAGCCCAAGGTTCCAAACAGCCAGCTCATGCACTAAGGACAGGTCCCGGTCCCACAGCCTGGATGCCTCCCAAACAGTTCAAGCTATTCAATTGTCTCACTTATCTAGTGGGCCTGTTCCAGCTGAGAGAAAGCCGGATCTGACCTAGTCCGGTGATCAGATGGCTAAACACCCTAACTGTCGTGCTGGAACTCTCATCCAATAACTAATGGAAGTGGATGCAGAGATCCTCAGCCAGGCCCCAGGTGTAGCTCCAGGTATCCAATTGTTGAGAAAGAGGAGGGACTGTAAGAGTGTGAATTGTTGAGCCCAAGATTGGAAAAGCACAGGGACAAATAGTCAAATGAATGGAAACACATGAATTATGAACCAAGGGTTGAGATACTTTTTTTAAAGGAGAATACTGAGTCTAATACTTTCTTCCACCCTCAACCCTGTAACCATCATCCATAACCCTGAGAAATATTATACTTTAGGGAGAAAAGGCATTCTTTTTTTAGAATTGGAAAAACTTATTTTTTACTGTGAAAAAACTTGAATACTATTAATATATCAAAATGGAATTTAAAGATGACATGACATGTAAGAAAGGATTCCAAGAAATCAAGAGTAAGCACACAGATGTAATAAAATACATTCCAACCAGTAAAAGTTCTCAAGACCAGCCATAAGGTGAAAGGCCTTGCCAAATGTATAGGAAAGACAGGCCTCAATTAGGTGTGGTAAGCACCTGGTGAGGAACATTGGACCTTACTGTCACAGGAGCATTTGCAAATACTGGAATCTCCAGAGAAGGATAGAGCACTCTAGAGCTCCATCCACAGCTGGACTGCTGCAAACAATTTGGGGAAACACTCTCTCATAGAGTCAAAGACAGATGCAACCATATTTGGGAGAATATGTCCTGTCCAGCAGAAACTGGATGGGTAAATGTGGGGGTGGGGAGAGGCAATGAGCTTGGAGGCTCCCTTTTCCTCTGAGAGGAGTGGTGACCCAGGGCAGGTTAATTAACCCTTTGGTGCATAATGATCCACCTGTGACATGGTTTAATTGAGGGTTTCGTGAATTCAGGTTGAAAACTGTGGGATGGAATGAGGCCTACTGCAAGGTACTGAAGAGGTGGGGGCAGGGAGGCAAAGGCTCAGTAGCAAAGCGTTTCAAGAGAGAGAACATGGCAGGAAGGGAATTGAAGGAGTCACCTGCCCAAGGGAAGAGATTTTATGTCCCAAAGGAGCTGTGCTGTGAGGAAACCCCAAGCCACACTCAATGGGATAGCTCCCAGCGTGGCGTGGACACAAAACCACTGAATTACCCAGGCTGTTGTCGGTTGCAAGAAACAGAGCCTTCCACGGGTACAATAGTAAAAATAAAGGGAGAGTTTAAAATGCAGCCGGACAGCTGAAGTGCAGCATCAGTCACCCTTGAATTCACCACATGGTGCTAAACATGTGTTTGTCCCTGGCTTCTGAGCCTGACTGCTCCATCCTCCCCTCAGGGAGTGGGAGCCTAAAAGTGAAGTGCCCTTCCCCACAGTTTGGGGGACTGAAGAATGGGTAATGGGGGTAGGGGAAACACCAGAACCTGTGGCACTCAGCTTAGGACAGAAGGCGCCTTTGTTCTTTTCCACCTGAGGACTATAGAATTCTTCAACCCCACCTTTTAACAGCCCCCTTCTGTCCAGTTCTGCACTCTGAGGTACTTCATCTGGGTCCTCCACACACACCCCTCATGCCCTGTTTTCCCACAGTTCTCTTGAGCTGGTCTCACGGGTAGCACTGGAGAGGCCTCCAGGGGCTCTGTGCAGTGGGGGGAGAAGCTGGGGACTTGCCCAGCTTACTGTTATCTCACACAACAATCTGACTTCTGCAGCATTGGGAGGTTGGGATGTTTGCTTGGAAAGACACGGGTTTTCAATTCTGGGGACAGGGTGGGGTGGAGAATGGAGGCACTCTCTTTTCCTAAGAAGCTTCAGTTCTCTAGAGTGCTCCACTGCCCCATTTGAACTTCTGTGAGTCCATTTGCTGGATCTTGAAGAAAGTCTCTCAGCTGCTGTTATGTGTCCCTAATAACTAAAAGTGAGCTTCAGGACAGCCTGGCACATGTCACGGGCAAGCTTCTGTGCAGCAAATGAACAGCCAGGCATGGCAAAGAAATAGAAACAAAACAAACAACAAAGCCCAACACTCCAGCAGGCCTCATTTAGGGGTGGGGATTAAACTAGTTCCGAGCTAGCAGGAAAGGCTAGCAGGAAAGATCTTGAGTTTGAGGCTAGCCTGAACTGTAAAGTGAACCTGGCCTCCTTTCAAAACAGAAGCAGAACAAGAAGCTTCAGAGCAGCCACCTAGAAAGGAAACAGCTCGTTGGTCCTGTTGGTTCGAGTGAATTGGTGCATTCATTATAGATCATTCTGACAGCTATGTTACAATCCCAGGAAGACACCCCCAATTTTCATCAGGCATTTAGCTCCTAGCCAGGTGTCTCTGAATGTACTCTAGTGAGTGCCATTGTATGTCTAAGTTACAAGACCTGGCAGCTTCATGCGAATTTTTATTGTTTTATGGCCAAGTCGGATGATTAAGAATACCTGTTCTGAGATGGGAGACGCTGCAAAGTGTGCAGCTCAGATAAGATGAGGCCCCAAAGGCTCATGCTCTGCTTGAAGACAATGAGAAAGATTACTCCAGCCTTGTTGGCCTTCCTCCCACAGATTATTGGTTCCTTGGGGCCACTTCCACATTCCAGAGGTGTCACATTGCATTCGAATCTCATGAGGGCTCAACTGTCATTAGTGGCAATAATCTCTCGGAGGGCACAACTGACTCCCCAGTTGGGGAGCCTCCTTCCTCGGTGTCATAAACTGTCATCCTTAAACCCAGGGAGAGTCAGCCATGGTCTCTGCAGGAGGAATACTAGCTTCAGAAAAATCCACCTACAGGAGGATAAAAGTCTTAAACATGTCTGTGCCCCCCCCTCCCCCGAGAACAACCTGTCTGTTCCACAGAGCTCTGGTTTCCTGCTGGAGTGAGTTTTACTGAGCTCAGCATTGGCATTCTGCCATTCACAGACTCCATGGGTAGAGTATGAAGCCAAGAAACATGATGCTCCACTTACCTCTGAGAGGGCTAGGAAAACCCACTCACCCTGCCTCCAGGCTTCTCTTCCACAAGCTACAACTCCAGCATGCAATTTATAGATGCCCATTATGCATGGTGGCTTTGGGAAGCTGAATGGTAATAAAAGGTTTGGGTCTAACACACCTTCTAACCCGAAATGATGGGGGAGTATGTCCAGATCATCTGAGCTGTGCTGTGCTACTGGCTGTGGAGGTTTGGGGACTTTCACTGACCTTTGTCACTTTGCTATAACTGGAAGGTGTTCTTTCACCATCAATTGGAACTATCTTAAGCACTGAAGTCCCCGCCAGCAATTAAGCTGCTGAACAAACAGCACTGCTCCAACACTGCCCGGGTGTGAACAATACCCTGTACCTGGTAGTTATTACATCAGCTCAGCAGTCTGCCCTGCTGATCCATTTAACACTCGCTTGAATAACAGTGGTGCCAGTCACACCTGAGTTCACCATCTCAGGCTTAGTCTAGATGTTGCTGGCAGAATGCAAAGTCTTCTTAGAACTTAAGCTGCCCCACCTCTGGGCTAGCTGACCTTTAAAGAGATTTCCCAGAGGTGCTAAGAACAGACCTATCATCTTTCTCCCCGAGGGGAAACTTCAAGTCTCCAAGAACAGTAGCTGTGTGCCTGGTTATCTGTGTTTTTGTCATGGACAGTATGCACAGGAACCAGTTGTGTTTATACTCCTCTCCCCCATTTACTGTTGTTGTTGTTGTTGTTATAATTCACACTCATTGGAGAAAAAAAAGTCAGAATATACAGATAAGCAAAATGAAAACCAATTAAATCCTTAAATTCTCATTACCATAGCTAGAAGGTGCACCCAGTCACTGCATTTTGTGTCTACAGATTCCAGGACAAATGACAATTCAATACACAACAATGAAGAACAGTGTAATATGTAACTATCTTAGCTAGTTCTCTATTTGAAATGTGGCCACAAACACATGAAAATATGTGAATTTTCTACTAGATATAGAAAACCCATTTCAAGTAGATTACATTTTTTTGTATGTGAAAAATAACAGTAGGAATTTTTTTTTAAGAAGCTGGGAAGGCCCAGCTGGGTGGTGGTGGTTCATGCCTTTAATCCCAGAACTTGGGAGGCAGAGTCAAGTGGATCTATGACTTTGAGGCCAGCCTGGTCTGCAAAGTGAGATCCAGGACAGCCAAGGCTACACAGGGAAATATTGTCTTGAAGGAGAAAAAAAGAAAGAAAGAAAAACAAAGAAGAATCTGGAAAGGCTCTTTCTTTACACACACACACACACACACACACACACACACACACACACACACTCTAAGAGTGGAAGAGACTTTCAAATTCATGTAGGTCCCACGGGTTGAATTCAGGCCCTCAGCTTTGCTAACAAGTGTCTTTATCATCTGATCCATTTTGATAGCTCAAGAACTTTCTCTTTTTATGATCTTGGCCATGGGGGCTGGTCAGAGGACAATTTGTGGGAGTCAGTTAATCTACTGTAGAAGCTGTGTATGCAGATCAGGTCATCAGGCTTGGGCAGCAAGAACTTTTATTCACAGAGTCACCTTCCTGGCCTAGGGACAGACATTTTAAAACTAAGACTAGAGACTGTAAAAGAAAATATGGCTAGTTTGATTTTAAAAGTTGTGAAGTCAATAGGTTAAGTATACTACCAATTTAAGAGACAATGTTTGTATCAACCATATGAGCTCCTTGATTTGGTAAATGAATAGCAAAATGATGGGAAAAAAAGGAAAGAATTGACAGAATGAATTTACATGACCAATGAGAATATGAGAAGATGCTCAAATTCACTAGTTTTCAAAAACAATAAAGTGAGTGATGGAGAACCATTTTACACTGAGAGGTGAATGGCTTTATCATATGCTGTGGGTTTTAGAGGAGGGACGGGGGAATGCACTCTTTGATGTGTCAAAAACCTCTGGGAAATTCCACAGCTTCTATTAGACTCAAAGTATAAGTATCCATTGATCCAACAGCTGTGCCCTTGGAAGTCTGTGCAGCCTGCAGAGAAAGGCAATACCTTTAGAAATGTGCCTGCATTGTGCCCTACCAACCTGTGCAAAGAAAAGAAGTTCGGGAAAGGGATACCCATTAGCCAAGAAAGAGCTTAATTTGTGCAATGTTTCACACAAAGGAATTGAAAGATTTTTTTGCACCCCGATAAGCCTCTCCTCGACCCAGCAATCCAAATCAAAGTAAATCACACCAAACTAGAAAAAGCCTGGTTTAATGGGTAAAGTGTTCCGGATGATTCTCCAGCCCCTCAGAGAGGAGATGGAGGTGGGGGTGGGGGTGGACCACCACGTATCTGTTTTCTGGGATGAAGTTTAAATACCCTGTGAAAGTGGTCTTGAGCCTCTCTGGGGGGAGGAGCTGGGGAAAGAGATGGGGGAGGAGAGTTGAGGTGGATCTTCCCCAGAATATTCCAGTAGATGGATGCCAGGGTACCAGGGGTCGAGGTAGAACTCCCACCCAAACAGGAATGTTTTGCCATCAATAACAAATGAATTACAATTAAACCAGAGCATATGAGGGAGTCTCATCATATATCATGGACTAAGAACCTAATGACTAAAAGGACACACAGGGTAAGTGGCTGATGTGAGGCTGTAGGAGTTGGGTATTTCAGCAGAAAACTGGTGTCCCAAGGAATCTGGACAGAGACAAAGAATATGTCACCAGCTATCACGCTGATCCTTCATTCTCAGTTCATTCATTTCTTGAACTGTGTCCAAAATGAAAAATAAAAGAACCCATATGTCTGATAAAATTATAGGGGTCCCATGAAGACAACCCTCTTGCTAGACTGGATACTTATCCAACCACTGCTGCTTAAAGACTTCTCCATAGGGCGAATACTTCATGAATACTGACTAGCATTCTTCACTGAGAAGTTGTGTTTTGTTTTGTTTTGTTTTTTTCTGAAAAGGAATGTGATGAGCCATATTATAAGTCCTCTGAGTCTTGTCATCTGAAGGTAAATTCATAACCAAGAGTCTTAGGCCAACTTCCTCCCTCGATAACAGCTCTGGAACCTTTGTTTTATCTAGATGTAGCACATGCATAGAGAATGAAAATGGGGTCTTAAGGTATCCAAAAGAAAGCTTGTTTAACTGCAGGGCTCTCTTGATGAAGAATTGGTTGACGGTGAGGTGTGCAGGTGCACATGCCCCGTAGATAGAGTATTCTAGCTTTGGGAACCACAGGGAGGAAGGAGGAAAAGCTGTAAGTTCTGGAAATGTTTCCGAGGCAAATAATGAATGAAAGCTACAACTTTTGGTCTATGAATCTGAGGTTCCTAAGCAACTATAGTTCTACAACTATATCATGGGCCACCAAATAAACTCATTATTGCCTTTTGCCAAAGTGGAATGAACTGTATCATGGGCACCAAATAAACTCATTATTGCCTTTTGCCAAAATGGAATGAACCAAGTGGGCCAGCTGAGTAATTTTCCCAATGTTCTTCCCATTGGCCAATGATAAATTTGATGTTGATATTACCCTAACATTAAAACCCAAATCTCCCAAGTCAAGCCCACAGTGGGGAAATCAAAAGCCTAGATTATAGTTTAATGAAACTTAATCATTTAATTAAGTTTAATTGGTCCAAGAGCAATGATTACATGCTACCCTGCCATACAGGGTGTGGCATGCTTGGGATAGAGAGCCAACAACTCCAGCCCTACAAATTTCTCTCCTAGATGTCACTGACACTAGTGCCCCATGCCAAGCTCTCTCTGATATATCCCATGGTGCTGTTGATGTCAACCCAATCTTGCTTTGGGGAACGGCATTTGAGTAGCCTCTGAGCTGGGTGTCCCTCATTGCAGAAATTTCTTGGCACCCAGGACAAGCCCTGTGCTTTCACCTCCTGGTTCCCTATTTCCTAACTTTTGTGGGTTCTTGGGACTTTCTTAAGGATTGCAGAGCACTGACTAACACTCCTTTCATCAAAATTTGGCAGATATCAGTATGAACCCCCAAAGTCTTCCTCAAAGGAGCAGAGGAAGGTGGGTATAAGAACTCTTAAGAAAGCACTCTAGGCAAGTGTACAAACAAACTCTAACTTGTAGACTTAACTATACAAACAGTACAAACAGAAAGGAACCTTGCTGGAAGCAGTGTCTGCAAAGCATATGCTGTCCCTGCAGGTTGAAAGCTTGTGACTCAAGAAGTGCTGTGCCACTGTTTTGACATTTCAAAAAGGCAGTGATATAATCTACTTACACTATTGTAGAAGTATACTAACATTCAAGCATTCTGTAGTCTTGGTCCAAAGCTAGAGTTTGTATGTAATTTGAAAAGTGGAGTGGGGAAGGAAGGAGGGAATGAAGGAGTGGGGTGGGGATAGATACTCCATACTCCTGTGTAAGGGATTTCCAAGTTAAACAACTTTCTAAGGTCTGTCGGAAGGGATATTGTGGCTACTGACTTCAGATCTTCTTTTCCTCTAGTTAAATTATGTGAACTATTTGAAAGTATGCTTAAGCCAGACACAGCAATGTGGCTGTATGTAATAATGCCACCTTTTATTTTATTACAGAAAAGGGAAGTGGCCATTCTCTAAGATGCAGAACCCATGTAGGACATACATTTCCCCTTTCTTGGTGACACCACCTTTCTGGAAAGAACAGGTTAGAGCTACTGTGCTCTAGAGGAGGCTCCTGTAACCTCTGTATGGGTTGAAAGCCAGGAGAATGGAGAAATGCCCCCAGACACTTGGCCAGTGTGCCAGGCCCCAAGAGTTGGCAGAACCAGGACAGTGGCTTCTAGTTTGCACACAGAGCACTCAGAATTCAATTCCTGCCTAGCATGAGAGCCAGGCAAGCAGCTCTTAGCATTCAGAATGGCCCAAGCTAAGCTGCCCCTGGGAGTATGATGCTATCTAAGAAGTTTGGAGTCTCTGATGTTCTCCTAGCCACCTTTCCTCCAATTCCCTCATCTTTATCACAAATACACACAGAAACACCAGCACATTGTGGCTGATTATAAATACAACCATGTATTGCTTAGTGTCAGAGGTAAATTCTGAAGAATTTGTCCATAGGCAATTTTGTTGTTGGGCAAGCATCATAATGTGTATTCACACAACTGAGATGACTATGTCATCACTAAGAGAAATTGTCCTAGAGGACAGCAATTGTCTGTGTGGTCTACTGCAAACCACAGTGTCATTACATGGCACATGACTCCATTTTCATCTGTTATCAAGTTCTCTGTTTGATGCTTTGTCTTTTGCCTTAGATAATAAGTCACCCCATCTCCCCCAATAATGTATTCCCTCTGAAAGGAAGAGGAGCCTGGAGGAGCAACAAAAGAAGAGGAAGATAAGTAGGAAAAGAAGAAATGTCACACAGGCTCATCTCTTTCCCTTCTCCTGACGTGGCTCACTCAGTAGCTACTTAATAGAACCATTTTAGTTATTGTTCTATTGCTGTGAAGAGACACCATGACCAAGAAAGAGAATTTAGAAAAAATATTTAATTGAAGGATTGCTTCAGTTTCAGAGGGTGAGTCCATGATCATTGTGGTGGGAAGCATGGTAGCATGAAGGCAGGCATGGTGCTGGAGTGGTAGCTGAGAGCTTACATCCTGATCCATAGGCAACATGCAGAGACAGAGAGAGAGACAGAGAGAGACAGAGAGACAGAGAGAGACTGGTCCCGACATGGGCTTTTGATACCTCAAAGCCCACCTCCCAGTGACATACCTACTTCAAAAAGGCCACACCTCCTAATCCTTCCAAAACTGTTGCACTAACTGGGAACCAAGTTCCCCCATTCAAACATATGAGCCTTTGGGAGCAATTCTCATTCAGACCACCATAATAGCCAGCACTTTTGTAGTCTTTGTTGTTGTCAGGGTTGCTTCAAGTGCTGTGTGAATGCTTTCCAACTTACAAAAAACAGCTGCCTGATAGCAACCCTCTGTGGCAGGCTCTAGCAATATCCTCCATTTCCAGTTTTTCAAGAGTCCAGACCCTTGTTGGAGGTCAGAGGAAACAAAGCCCTAGGTATTTGAGGCTCAGGCTTCTGTCCCTTATTTATAATATTTTATCTTTTAAAAGTTTAGCCTAAATACCTTATAATTGTATAAACAGTACATTTGTGCCATAGGAAGTTTAGAAAGAAAAGAAGAAAATAAATAATTCCAAGCATTCAGGAACAACTTCATAATCTTCTATTTTTCTTTCTATACTTTCTCCCATGTACAGAGATCTTATTACATGTACAGTATTGTGTCTTGTTTTTCCTTAATGTATAATAGGCACTTTCATGTATTCCCCAAGCCCCTTTCTTACATACAGTTTCAAAGATGTAATAGTGAAATCGCTGATAATTTCTAATTAGAAATCCTAGTCATTGTTTGTCTTTAAGATGTTTGTATTGTGTTCCGTGACTAATTCCACATTCTAATATACATTCTCTATACCAGACACTAAAGGAAAGCAGAGATATACCAGTAAGTCATGGTTCCCATCCTCCAGTTTAGTAGACTAATATTGCATAAAGGATCAAAAAGGGGGAAAAAAAACAACAAAAGGACTTTTAGTTCACCACTCCAATACAGCCACCACTTAGAATTAGGCACCACACTTACGTACACAGTAGTTTTAGACAAAAATGATATTACAATTTGTGTGGTTTTGTTACCACTCTAGTTAGTAGAATGAACCTGGGAAAGTGGAGCATAAAAGTGAAGTGGACTAAAGTCTTGTGCAATAGCCATCTTAATTCAGGGCATCAGACAACTTACATTCTGAGGTTTTAGCAAAGTCATATGAGCAAAGTTCACTTGAGTTCAAGCTGTATACAGTCACAAGGGCAAGGTCACATGAATTCACGAAACAGCATTCTGAATATTGGGTTAGATGACGTATAATCTGAAGTAAACCCACTCCTATTACTACACCTGGGAAGGGCATGAAAGCACATTCCAAGAACAACCCATGTTATGGAGAAACAGGTTAGAAGACTTTTGCCTTGTTTCCTTGGAGTTATCTCAAAATATGTGTACATTATAACAAATATAGTTTTGTATTTGTATTAATATACAAATTATCTTAAACAGGAATATAAAAAGTCTATATTTGTATCAACATATAAGAATTCATAACAGTGCAAATTATCTAAGGCTGCTATTTTATTACATTTGTTTACTAATATATACAAGACTCTACCATAATATCTTATACCTATCCATTCCATTTCTTCTTTTTCCTTTTTTTTGACACATATTTTCTTTCCTTAAGGATAGTACTGAGTTTAATAGTTTCTTTCACCCCCAACCCTAGAACCATCATCCATAACCCTGAGAAATATAAAACCTTAGGGAGAAGGGGTGTCGTTTTCTTAGAATTGCTTCCTGTTGTTTAGGGGGTGATGGCATCTCTGTTGGGTATTGTGAGAAAGCTCAGATAGTAAAATCTCAGTTAGACTAAACTGTAGATTCTGTAGCAACTCTCAGAGTAATGGGTAAGATTGTCTGAAATTCTGGCAAGAAGTGTAGTATGATGATGATTACCATGGCATCATTCTGGATTGGGTAGAGTTGTTGTTGTTGGGGCCCCATCTTCCTTCTGGAGACTTTAGAGATTGCTATTGGAAAACCTTATTTTTTATCAGAATGGAAGGTTTGGATTTAAAGATGACATGACATGTAAGAAAGGATTCTGAGAAATTAAGAATAATCATGGAGAGAATTAGAATCTTGAAGACAATGGTCCTTTATTATTGGTTTTCTTCTGTCTCACATCAGAGGGCTCTTCTGATATGGGACTGAAGAATCTCTTAACCTTTTCTTTTGTCAATATGCTTGGGTGTAGAGAAGGAGTGAGCCAATTTTATCTCCAAAGCCAGCTTGGTTTATAATTGAATTGGAACCACAACTATTTTAGACTGATAGAGATATAGATGTTAGACAGTGAGATTTTACCCTGTGTAGATTGGTACCAATAGATTCTTTCTTTCTGCTGTAAACATCCAGATATCCAAGGCCTTATGATTTCTGGAAAATGGGTATTTCCAATATCCTGAAAAGACAGAAACAGAACCCTACCCCAACCTTTGATTGTTAAATTTTTCTTACAACTTGAAGAGATGTCACATTTGTGGATGATCTTTTATTTCTCCTCATCAAGGGGTTTCTCATGTTCAAATTGAATTCTTATTAATTTTGTTGGTATCCATAGCTTTTCTTCTCCTGTGGAAACAAAAGCAAAACCCCTTCCCCAATGTAGGACATATCCAGGTTTCCATTCTGAGGTCAACACATCTTTGAAATAAACCGGTTGGTTTAGCTCAGGAGTTTCGTCTGTCATCCAATGTCTCTCTGCAGCTGTTGTTCCTTTCTCATCAGCACTGAGAAAATTCAAGGTTAATAAAGCACTATGCAATCTATTTCTAGGAGTCATTGTTACCTGTTGCTGTTTATTTAGCATATCCTTTAAAGTTTGATTGGATCTTTCTATGGCTGTTTGGCCTGTGGGATTGTGTGGTATACCTATAACATGCTTTATATTGTAATAAGAAAGAACTGTCTCATTTTATTGGAGACATATGCTGGGGCATTGTCTGTCTTGATTTGTACAAGTATTCCCATGATGGCCATAACTTCTAATAGGTGTGTAATCACAGAATCAGCCTTTTCAGAACTCATAGGAGTTGCCCACTGAAATCCTGAATAGATGTCAATGATATGGTGTACATACTTCAATCTTCTAAATTCTGCAAAATGAAACACATCCATCTGCCAAATTTTATTTCTTTGTATACCTTTTGGATTGTTCCTTTTAGGTAATGTAGTTTTGTTATAGAAGGAACAAGTAGGACATTTTTTCACAATATTCTTAGCTTGTTGCCAAGTAATGGAGAAATCCTTCTTCAAACCTTTGCTATTTACATGGTGTTTCTTATGAAATTCTGCTGAGGCTTCTAGCACATTACCTATTAGTAACTGATTAATCTCATCATTACCTTGTGTTAGAGGTCCTGGCAGACCTGTATGGGATTTGATATGTGGGTTTTTTTTCTGATGATTTCCTGCAATTATATGAATAATGAAGTTAATTCTGTATTATCAGGAATTATCAGTAGTTTCAATATGTAAAACAACTCTCTATATTGAGAGTCAGTGACTATATTGAGGGGTTCTGTGAAGTCCATAAGAATGGCATACAGTTCTGCCTTTTGTACAGACTGTATGGACTTTGTACCACTTTACTTAAGTCTCCTGATTTGTATCCTGCTTTTTCTGATTTATTTGTATCAGTATAGAATGTGAGTACTTGAGAAATTGGCTTGTGTCGTACAATGTGAGGAAAGACCCACTCAGTCTTCTTTATGAATTCTATTCTCTTGCTTTTGGGATAATGGTTGTTAATCTCTCCCAAAAAGTGACTGCAGGCTCTCTGCCAGTATTCATTATCTTTCCATAGTGATGAAATTTCCTCATTAGTTAAAGGTACTACAATTTCTGCTGGGTCCATTCCTGTCAACTGGCAAAGTCTTAATTTACCTTTTTGAATCAAACCAGAGATTTTTATATATAAGTTTTTAATTTCTTATTTGCTTTACATGGTAGGAATATCCATTCCAATATAATATCTTCCCTCTGCATCAAAATACCTATGGGGGAATGTCTGGAAGGGAATATGACAAGAATGCATTTAAGTTCTGGATCCACACGATCCACATGTGCTTCTCGAATTGTCTTTCATCATACAGGCAAAAAGGTTTTTTAATTCTTTTGAGGTAATGTTGTCAGCCATATTACAAAACTGTCCTGATACTCTGTGTTTCAAATAGGGCTTATGAGGACAGGCTTGTGAAACAATCCAGATGGACTGTTTAAAATTGCAAAGCAATGCATCAGCTCACACCACCCTTGTGGAATGTCAGGCTTTGTTCTAAAGTATGTTCTGCATATGGACAATTCATTTCCCATGCCAGTCTTAGTAGGAGTGTAGTAATAAAACTAAAACAACAACAAAAATTTAGTCTACAACTTTTCTTTCCAGACCTGTTGTAGAAGAAGTCTTGGTAGTGGAGCAGTAAGAGGGTGGTCTGGAGCCAGCACCTGTCTTATCATGCTCTGTCTGTGTGGGCAGGTTTCCTAACCAGCCTGTGACTTAGGTATTTACATGGGGGATGATGACAGTACCTGCTTTATAGGCTTGATGAAAGATTAAATCCACTGGTTTCAAAAGTCCTTGTGACAAATGATCTGACATTTGTCTCATCTTCCATTTACATATCTGGGGAGGGAATGGAATAAGGAATGATTGGCTGATGGCTGTATCTGTACTTTCTGTAGTGAAATTGAATCTAGGCCTATTACTAGTGTTATGAACCTGCAATATCATATTACTGTACAAATGGTCATAGCATAGATGGACAGGCAGATACCTAAACTCAGATTCCAACTCTGATACTTACTATGGGACTTTGGGTAAATTACTTAACCCCTTTATGCCTCAATTCCACAAGAATAAAATAGCATAAGTAATTGTAGAAATAGCTACCAAATTAGGCTGTTTTGAGGCTTACATGTGGAAATCCATAGAATTAGTGATCTCATGGCCAGTGGTACATGAAGTATGCTATAAATCAGCTATACTACAGAGAAAATTATAGATGTTGATGTTTTCCTTTGACACACTTACCTTTTTTTTTTCTTTCCCCCATCAATTAGTCCTAAGATAGCTATAAGCCTTTCTTCAATTCCACTTTTTTTTTTTTTTTTGAGGCAAGGTCACACTCTGTAGGCTGGCCTCGAACATCTGATCATTCTGCCTTTGCCTCCCAGGTATTGAGAGTGCCTCCTTGCCCAACTTCAGTTCAACATGTTTCAGTCAGTGATTATATCCAGAGCAACTTGCCTACTTCTGAGAGTATGGTATAAATAGCTCCTGAGATTTTAACAAATACTGTGACAAGGACATATGGAACTGTGGAGCTCCAGATTGTGCCTTGTCTCAATTACTTGTGGTTGTGAAAATCAGTGGCTTCAGGTGATGTCTTGCCTTGGTGACTCCATTTTTATACAGCAACATCTGGCTCGTTTTAAAGTAGAACTGTAGAACCAGCATGACTCTATCTGGTAGATGCAGATGCCATCACCTATACATCAGCTTTATCAAAGAAAACTGGAAGCACAAGGACTCATGGGTGTGTTAAAACCACATCATGGAGGCCAGAAGCCAAGAGCCCTCCCTGAGAAGGTATGGAGCGTGCCAGTGAAGGGCACAATACCCTCACCTGGCTCCCCTGAAGAAGAGGGCAAACAGCACTAGGGTGGCTGTGGCTCCAATGATCTACCAACTTGTTACTGAACTACTGAGTGCAAATATCAAGGGACCCAGGCAGAGAACTCCCTACCATGCCCTGGAGTTCAGCCCAACATAAGTCTCCATTACTTGACTCAAAATCGCTAATTCTGTTTCTATGTTCAAGGATTTGCAGCTCAGCCACTAAGCTTGACCCTGTGACTCTGGGGCTCAGCAAGCTCTCCAACTGAATTTGTTAATATCATATCTACTTTTCAAAATTAATTTTATAAATATATATATATGTATATATATATATATTGGTTTTTTTGAGACAGGGTTTCTCTGTGTAGCTTTGTGCCTTTCCTGGAACTCGCTTTGGAGACCAGGCTGGCCTCGAACTCACAAAGATCTGCCTTCCTCTGCCTCCCAAGTGCTGGGATTAAAGGCGTACACCACCACCCAGCAATTAATTATATTTTTAATTAAAATATAATTACATCATTTCTCTTTCCCCGCCAACCCCTCTGATAACCTCCCCACTCCCCCTCATATTCATGGCTTCTTTTTCTTTAATCTTTATTGTTTCAGACATATGACTAAACATGTAAGTGCATGAGTGCAACCTGCTGAGTCTGTTTAGTGCTGCTTAAATATATATGGTTTTTATGGACTACTTGGTATTGGATAACCAACAAGGGGACTCATCCCTGTGGAAGACAATTATCCCTCTCTCAGCAGTCATTAATTGCCCATAGCTCTTTATCCAGGAAACTTTTCTCATCCATGTTGGCATATCAACTACTGTTACTGTTGTTCAGGTCTTGTTTAAATAGTCATATTGAGCAACTCTCTTTGAATTTGCCTCTGCCTCTAGTAAAGCATATTTGAACTTAGGCATTCTGTAACACACACACACACACACACACACACACACACACACACACACACAAACGCATCATGTGTTTGCTAGTGGCCAGATCTCAATGGAAATTGAGACTACTTGGCAAATCACAGGCAATACAACCAACACAGCATGTATTTTATTTTTTTTAAATTTTTTATTCAAATTTTCAAATTTTTGAATTCAATTCAAAATAATCATTTTTTCTTTAATAAATTCTGCTTCTGGCATAGCATATTCACAGCAGTGATATAGTTTAATTCTTGAATTCTCTGAATTCAAGACTGGTTTACTTAGTTCTACTGGGAGGCTAGAGGGAGTCTTGGCGTAATTGTTACACTTTTGATAAAGAGGTCTCACATCTATCTGGGTATGACTTATTTCCTCCAGTTTCTGAATCTCAAATACATGTATATTATTCACATACATACCTTCACTGGAATTTTTCTAGTTTACTAGGTCATAATAAAAGTACCATTATCAAGAAATCCTAAACTCTTGGAAGCTGAGAAAACTCAGTGACAGCCATTGACATGGAATTCAACACTCCTCTACAAATGTGGTTGGTACTTTGAATCAAGTCAGTCCAATCCAGTTTAGATTACTTGAGAATGTGGGATGGAGACTGCTCAGGGAAGCCGGCTTGACTTTGGATTTCCCCAAACTCTATACTGAGCAAAATACAGGGAGGTTCAGAAAAGTTGACACAGGCTTCCATCATTTTGGTGATGGTAAATTGTTATCACCTTAACTGGATTTAGAATTACCAAGAGACACAGGCATGCCTCTGAGGGCTTTTCCTGTGAGATTTAATTTAGGAAGGAAGGCCTACCCTGAATATGGGTGACACAATACTATGAATAGAGATTGCAGATTGAAGAAAAAGAAGAAAACAGAAAAAAAACCAGTTAAGCATCAATATTCAACTCTCTCTGTTTCCTAACCTGTCTTACTTAGAGTTTCTATTTCTTTGAAGAGACATCATGACCACAGCCACTCTTATAAAGGAAAATATTTCATTGGGGCTGGCTTACAATTTCAAAAGTTTAGTCCATTATTGACATGGTGAGAAGCATAGTAGCCTGCAGGCAGACATGGTGCTGGAGAAGGAGCTGAGAGTCCTCCATCTTGATCTGCAGGAAGTAGTCTGTGTGCCACAACACTCTGAGTATGGTTTGAGTAAAGGATATCTAAAAGCCCACCCCACACTGTGACACACTGCCTCCAACAAGGCTATACCTCCTAATAGTTCCACTCCTATGAGCTTATGGGGGGCAATTACATTCAAATTATCACATAACTGTAGATGCAATTATGCCTCATAATTTTGCTGCCTTACCTGCTCCACCAGGGTAGGCTGCATCTCCTTAGACCATGAGCAGAATAAACTTTCCTTTCCCTCCTGAAGCTACTGCTGTCAGGTGTTGGTCAAGGCAGAAGTAACTAATATGATCTTTCTTCCAGTAGCCACCAAGCTCTCCTTCTACAACCAGACTCTGACTGTCATAAAGTCATCTGGAGTGGCCCAGTCTGCTCTTCTGTCATGTTCTCTTGGGCTACAAAACATGCCTGTTTCTGTTGCATTTCTTCAAAGCCTTGCTCTCTCAGAATCAGCACACTTAATACTTGTGTCTAGCCAACATTCTTAAATCTGAGGGTTTCAACAATGTTGGCCCAAGTTACACTTTTTATGAGAAGATGCCACTCTAATGGATTTGGAGAATGTTGGAGGTAATGTTACATGGTCACCCCGACCATGTGATAGACTCCAAAGGCAGCTGGAGGATTTAATGAGACTGATCTCTGTGGTGAGAGTGGAAGGCTGTTTAGAATGATTTGAGGGTGTAGAAAGTCATTCTTTCCTTAAAATATTCCCTCCCACCCCACCCCCAGAATCAGTCATTCTTAGAGTGCTCATAATAGGGAATATTAATGAAAAGCCCAAGAGAATGAGGATGGCATTCTCCCTCCAGACAGGAAAACAGCCTCAGGGAGATGGAGACTCCCTCACTTCTTGATCACCTGTGATCAATGCACAATACATTTGACTGGATAATGAATATAGGGATAAATGAGACAGGCATGGCTCATTTTATAGTCTTTTGCAAACTGCTATAATGTAAAGGATTCATAGACCTTCAAGAATGTAGCATTATATACTCTCAATATTGTGGCTTAAGTGAGTGCTTAATTCTTAAGGAAAAATAACATTCTTGGTATATGGTGTGAATAGGTTTGAGTCTCCTAATTTTATGCTATGAATAGTATGTTGTGTCCTCTATGGGGTTCCTCTAGGACTCAAGAGTGATTTGAAGATCCTGCCAACCACAAAGAGGCAAGGCTACTCAGGGTTTAGTCTTTTAAGAAAGATAATGAGAGAAAAGAACCCTGACTACTCAGAGTGATGAATGAGGATAGAGAGACATGTGACAAATAATGGAGAAAGAAAGTCAATGTTCAAACATAGATGAGAACAGATAAAAAAACAAGAATAGTGGTATCTACCTATATCTTATATTTTGATTTTCTATTTTCCTTTATCCTTTAAAAATGTAGGTTACTAGTTATATTGGATTTAGAATGTTCAGATGTGGGCCAGTGACATGGCTCAGAGGGTAAAGGAGTTTTCTGACAAGCCTGATGAACTGGGTTCAATACTCAGTTCCCACATGACAGAAGAAGAGAAATAACTTACATAGGCTGTTTACCAATCTGTACTCATATGCCACATCACTTATGAGTGCAAAATACCCACACACACAGGAGGAAGAGACAGGAAGAGGGGAGAGAGAGGGAGAGAGAGGGGGGGGGAGAGGGAGGGAGAGAGAGGGAGGGAGAGGAGGAATTTAAAACAGAAAGAAACAGTATATCCCGTTGTAATCACAGCAGAATTAGCAAAGAGGTATGTATCACCTGTAGATCTCAGACTTGAAGCCTGCTTTAGTAGTGATGAAACCACACACTTTATTTACTTAAAGGAAAACAAAAGTGGTTTTGTTGGCACAGTGGAGAGAAGATTATATTGACTTGCTTATTTTCCCTTTATTGGTGATAGTATAATCATAATCTGGAAGTTTGGGTGTTCTTTGTGAATGTCCTTGAGATGAATTGTGTTTTTTCCTTATCTGATCATTATTCATATTTTTGGTAACTTCTCACATGCTGAGTCCAGCCTAACTAAAGGAAGACATTTCTTCTATTTCATTTGGGACCCATTTAATACCTTAGCTCTGACATTAACCATACTCAAGTAAGACTCATTTTGGAAGAGAGTGATAAAAGTGATATTAAGTATTAGTGAACATATATAATTTGTACTCGCAAATGCCCCAACAGTTGGAAAGATATTATTTCTGGGTGTGTCAGTTGAAGTGTCTGGAAGGTTAAGTATACTCAGTAAACTTCAAAAAGATTCCTTCCCTGCCTAGCAGTGGTGGCACATATCTTTAATCCCAGCACTCAAGAGGCAGAGGCAAGCAGATCTTAGTGAGTTCAAGGCCATCCTGGTCTACAGAGCTAGTGCTAGTACAGCCAGGGCTTCATAGGGAAACCTTGTCTCAAAAAACCAAACAACAGCAACACCAAAAATTCCTTCCTTACCTACTGTGGGTGGGTATCACTTAATCTGTTAAAGTCTTGGATATAACAAAAAAAAAAAAGCTTGTTCTCTGTCTCTGTCTCTCTCTGTGTCTCTGTCTCTGTCTCTGTCTGTTTGTGTGTATAATCACACAGGCCTATTCCTATAGGTGGCATTTTCCCATTCCAGCAGCTGCTTCCCAAATAACCACAAGGGAGTCTTATTATTAATTATAAATGCTTGACTGATAGCTCAGGCTTATTACTAACTAGCTCTTACAACTTATATAAACTCAATTCAATTAATCTATGTATTTATATGTGGCTCATGGCTTGTTATCTCATTTTCTACACATCCTGCTTCCTCTGTGTCTGCTGGCATCTCCAGACTCTGCCCTTCTTCCTATCATTCTCAGTGACTTTCCTGCCTAACTTTATCCTGTTCAGCTGTTGACCAGTGAGCTTTTTATTAAACCAATCACAGTGACAAATCTTCACAGTGTACAAAAGGATTATTCCACAGCAGATTCCTATGATAAACAAATACACATTCACATATGTTATGGGCATACTGATTCACAAGCACATCTTGCTCTAATTTTATGTGAAAAGTAAGATGCTCCTATTGCATAATAACCCACCCCAATAGTGCCATCACTACCTAGGAGTATAACCACCAGACATATTGAACAAGGTGAATGGAGAGCTCCAGGTGTTAGTGACTAGAATCTATTCACCCGCAATTTCAAGGAAAGTATGTGATAGGTCCTGATGAAATGATTATGGCTTTTTATATAAGTCCTTATATTCCTAAGATAACATTTTGTCAAAGGAGTGAGAATGTATTGAACACACAATTTATTCCACACACTAGGCACTGTATTAATTTCTAGAAAATAAAGACAAATCCTGCCTTTACACAACTATCACATTCAGGTTCCATCACTGTCATTCATTGTTATCTTATGGAAAAGACCATACAGTTCACAGATGATGGTAGCTCTAGGTGCCCACACCAATAGTCTCTGTGGGCACCAGCACATGTGTGCACAACTCACACACCATACACAAACATATACATGATTAAAAATAATGAAATAAGTCTTTGTAGAAAACTGTAAGGGCCTCAAGAGCACAGAGAGTAGTAGACTGCAGTAAAATAGCAAGAAAGCTATATTTTCATTATTTACAATATCTTGTCATACATTTATATAACTCAATTTTCAATAATGGTTGGGTTTCATAACTGGCTCACAAATCCTAAGCATTAACCTGTATCAGTTTATCTGCTCTGTACACTACTGCTTCCTCTCCTAAGCCCTTTACAACTGGGATTTCCCCCCAACTTTGGCCAGAATAATCTTTAAGAAGCACAAATAAGGTAAACTGGCCCCTCTCCCCATGCTTAGGCTGAAATCTAAACCTCTGGCCATGGCCTTTGGGGACTGTTGGATTTTAGTGCCACCTCTGTCTCCATCCTTGCTTTCTAACCCTCCTTCCCTCCTTAGACCTCTGTAGTCACATTAGCTATCCTACCCTGCCCTCAGACATGTGACAGTAGCATTCTTAGGAACTTCAATGTAGTGGATAGCCATCCCAGCCTTGGCCTGGAAGTTCCAACCCCCATTGGGGCTTCGGTAATGGTCACGCCCACAAGGCGGGGCTGAGGGAGGAAGCTGAAGACCCAGGATGGAGAGGAGAGGCTTCTCTTGGTTCGGGGATGTTGGATGCAGGAGGTAGACCGAGCTGAGTTCTCCAGAGAACACCGCCCGACTGCGCCATACCTTTGCCAGATCCTACAATCTATCCCTTCATTTGTAAGTTACCCCACAAAATAAACCTCCCTTTTAACTACGTGGAGTGGCCTTAATAATTTCACCAATACTAACCTCTGGCCAGAATTCTTTTCCTCTGGAAATTCATGTGGCTTGCTCATGCATCGCCTTCAGTCTTTTCCCTGGCTAACTGGTACACAAAAGTCAACCTTCTTCCTTGGCACACCTGTTCCCTCTCCTGCACTACCACTCTCTGAATATATTATCCATTCACTTATATCAGCTTAGCCATGAGGACGAAGTCTCATGAGGGTGGTGACTTTGTCTCTGGCTCAAGGCTGCAGTTCAAGAACCCCTAAAGAGCAACAGCACCTCTCCACTGCAGGGATCTGTGTGTTCTATGGGGACACTGTCTGTATTACATACTTTCCTTGCTGTTGCTATAACAGAACACCTGGCAAAAAGCAATTTAAAGGTAGAAGGGTTAATTTTGGCTTAAAGTTCCAGGGGATACACTCCATCATAGTGGTCAAGGCATAGAAGCAGGACAGTGAGACAGCTAGACCCATTGTATCCATAGCTATGAAGCAGAGATAGGACAGGAAGTAGAGCCCAGTTGTAAGACTTCCAGGCCTGCCCCCAAGGACCTACTTCCTCCAGGAAGGGTCTACCTCCTAAAGGTTTCCAAGGGTTTCCACCAGCTGGAGATCAAGTGTTTGGACACATGAGCCTACTGGGGATAGTTCATATTCAAACTGAAGCAGCAGCCCTCCGTGGGATACTGTCCACCTGGGTAGATCAGTACTAGACCCCTAGTGAATGTGAGCCCTCTGCCATGCAAGGCATTCTGACTTTGACTTGTGTTTTAGGTTCTAACATTTCAAAGTGTAGGGTTAAATTTTTTTTCTGGGTGAAAAATTTCTGATAAAAACCCACCAATCTCTGAGCACAAAATTTCACCATCCCTGGACTCACTCAAGCTCAGGACTTGAAATCTCACCAATTCTCATCCTGGAAATCTCTACCCTGGAAAACTCCCTGCCCAAACCCTATATGAGGCTGTCCCCTGCCCAGTTCCCTTATGTTTCTTGCCTGAGCAGAGAAGGCCACTTTTGTATGTCTCCCAATAAATCTTGTGTGAGGTTTGTTGGGCCATGTGATTTCATGGTAGTCCTTGGTTCCCAACTGCCAGGACATCTTTCTCTTCAGAGCAGAGCTGTATCACTTCCATTGGGGAAACCTTCCCTTCAGAGCTGCAATGCCTCCATCAGGGAAACTTTTCCCTTTAGAACTGTAACACTTACACAAAGAGCCTGCCAGAAATCTGCATGCCTTTTCATGTTGGAAACAAAGAGAGAATAACAATTGGATTTCTGAAACCATTCTTATTCCCAGTCATGTGTTTAAGGTAATTGTCTCACCATGTTTGAGCCCTAAGAGGGCTTACAGTTTGTAACTGAAATTTGATGCTGCACTGTCTGAACCACTCCCTACTACAGTTTTGAGGCTTTGGCTTCTGAATTAGTGATCTTGGCAACAGTATCAACCATGCATCCCAACTCCATGCACCCTAATTCCCTAACCCCAGCATTTTTCTTTGGTCTGTCTGTGATGGCTGATGTCTTTGGACTTTGTTTCTCACCCTAGTCACGTGTTACCCCAGATAACTTCAGCATGCCTTTTAGTACCTGTGCCTCACCCTGGTGCAGCTGGTTCCCTCCTCCTTGCTACTGACTTTCCAGGAGGGATTTCTTCACATGCCTTGGCACCTGCCCACCACCAACAAACACCCTGGCAGTTGTGATTCACTAGAGCAAAATTTCTTGGTCTGTTTTGCACTTGGCTAAGTTATTTAATCTAAGTCTTGGTCAAAGCAGAACACTGCATGCTAATGGACAACTTTTATGAAGTTTCTGACTTTGGCCAAACTTGGTGGAAACATGGGATCTCAGAAAGTCAGAGTTCTCTACAGAGGATGTGTGTCCACCATGAGGTTATGTTACATGATCCATAGAGAAACTGGAAGAAATGTTAGAAACTGTGATTTTGCTTCATTCATTTGATTGCCATATTCATCCATGATCAAAGCATCTTTATTGACAAGGACTGTGATCTCAAGTGCTTTGATGTCACAGTCATAGACAATAGCCTACTTGCATTTTAGGTGCATTGACATGTCATCCATTCACACAGAAACACACGTGAGTAAATTCCATTCACCAAGTACATGTGGTATAGTGCTGCTGCTGTGGCACTCATCATGGTGTTTCAACAGGAGTTGAACTAGACACAGCTCAATAAAGTCTGGGGGGTGGAGCGGTGAGGGGTACTGCATCTTGTTGACTGTGTGATCTTTCTTTTTTTCCCCCTTTTTATTATTAAGAAATTTTCTATTCATTTTACATACCAATCACAAATCCCCCCTCCTCAATCTTCTCACCCGCCAGCCTTCTTCCCCAATTCTCCCTCCCATTCCCACCTCCTCCAAGTCAAGGTCTCCAGAGCCTGGTACATTCAGCTGAGGCAGGTCCAAGCCCCTCCTCCCTGCACCAAGGCTGTGCAAGGTGTCACACCAAAAAGCTCGCTCATGCACCAGGGACGAATCCTGATCCCCTGCCTGGGGGCCCCCCAAACAGTTCAAGCTAAACAACTGTCTCACTTATCCAGAGGCCCTAGTCCCATCCCCTGGGGGCTTCACAGCTATTGGTCCACAGTTCATGGGTTTTCACTAGTTTGGTTGGCTGTCTGTATGTTTTCCCATGATGGTCTCAATGTCCCTTGCTTATAGAATCCCTCTTCTCTCTCATCAATTGGACTCCTGGACCTCAGCCTGGTGCCTGACTGTGGATCTCTGCATCTACTTCAATTAGTAACTGGATGAAGGCTCTATGATGACAGTTAGGTCATTAATCTGGTTACCAGATTAGGCCAGTTCAGGAACCTTCTGGACTACTGCTAGTAGTCTGAGGTTGGGTCATCCTTGTGGATTCCTGGGAATTTCCCTAGAACTCTGTTTCTCCCCATTCCACGATTTCTTCATTTATCATGGTATCTCTTTCCTTGTTCTCCCACTCTGTCCCTGTTCCAGCTCTAAACTCACATTTCCTTATGTTCTCATTCCTCATTCCTTGCCCTCCATCACTGCCACCCCCGCCCCAGTTTGCTCATGTAGATCTCATCTATTGCTCATTCATTGGGCTGTCTATGTGTCTCTCTTAGGGTCTTCCTTGTTAGCTAGGTTCTCTGGAGCTGTGAGTTATAGTCTGGTTATCCTTTGCTTTACATCTTTAAGTTTCTGAAGAAAGAAATCAAAGAAGATGTCAGAAAATGGAAAGCTCTCCCATGCTCATGGATAGGTAGGATTAACATAGTGAAAATGGAAATCTTACCAAAAGCAATCTACAGATTCAATGCAATCCTCATCAAAATCCCAACACAATTCTTCACAGACCTGGAAAGAACAATATGTAACTTCATATGAAAAAAAAACAAAAAACCCAGGATAGCTAAAACAATCCTGTACAATAAAGTCACCTCTGAAGGCATCACTATCCCTAACCTCAAGCTCTACTATAGAGCTACAGTAATAAAAACAGCTTGGTACTGGCACAAAAACTGACATGTGGACCAATGGAATTGAATTGAAGGCCCTGACATTAATCTGCACACCTATGAACATCTGATTTTTCACAAAGAAGTGATCTCTCTTGAGATCCTTGTATAACAATTCATTCTTTCTTGAAAGTAAACATCTACAGATGTTAAAATATTTGTGATTTTTTTCAAGTTAAATAATATGTCATATCATTGAATCAATTAAGCATGCTTTCTTTGAATCATACCTAAAGTCATGTTGATACTATGTGTCTGAAACTTCAGGTTATCGCCAATCACAGCATTAGTAAGTACCTTTGTCTCTTTTACACTGTGTTGCCAACTTCAAATTATGCCTATCTCTGGATTAGGTTTGCCAATGAGAAGAATTTGCATGACATTTTGAAAGAAAAAAAGATATGAAAGAAAAAATAGTCATTTGCTGGTAATGGCTGGTGACAGTTGGCAAACATGGATCAAGCTTGGATACCACAGGTACTGAGACCCACAGTAGTGTCTTCCCTGGCATTCCAGAGAGTCTCAGGACTCCAAACATTCCTCACGTCTTTGGGTTTCCTGAGAGCCAGGAATGATTTTGCTTGATAGGTTTCTTCCAAGCATTTCATAGGTTTCTAATTAAATTCCTTCCCAGCTGAAATGCCTCCAGCTTTCTGTCTTGCCAAACCTGATTGTTAGACTCTTTGGGCCCCTGACTTTATCCAAAAGACAGAAACAGAGAGATTTGCAGTGCATGCATGAAATGATGGGACACTTTACATATCATTTTAGCTCCCAAATTCATCTGTAGTTTCAAATGAAAACTTCAGTGTACCTTTTCTTGAGGGGCTTGAGACAGGGAGAGAAGGCAGGGGATAAAGTGTCTCTTTAAGTGAGCAATAGGAAAATCCAAGGAACATTTACATCCTGAGATATAAAAACAGTTTATAAAGTGATAGTTTAAAAATAATGTGTTTGTAAGTAGGCTGAAGTGATGAAATAAAAAGTGGACAAGCTGTTTTTCTTAATCATTATCCTTAGCCACAGTCTATATGGCTCCTCAAGAGAAACTCAAGTGTTCTAGCAGTGTGACATTTCCTTACTCTATTTTCTATCCTCTGCTTTACCAGGGATAGGGTAGCACCATATCTGGCTTTACCTATATTAATTTTCCTTCTAAGTTAACTTCTTCTTTTTTTTCCTTTTTAAAAATTTATTATATTTGTGTTTCAATCCTACACATCAGCCATGGGTTCCCCCATCCTACTCCCTCCTGCCCCCCCCCCCATCCTACCCCCAGTCCCTCCCCTCCACTCCCATCTCCCCCAGGGCCAAGACTTCCCTGGGGATTCATTTAAACCTGGTGGATTCAGTACAGGTAGGTCCAGTCCCCTCCTTCCAGGCTGAGCAAAGTGTTCCTGTGTAAGCCCAAGGTTCCAAACAGCCAGCTCATGCACCACTGCCTGGGTGCCTCCCAAACAGCCCAAGCCACTCAATTGTCTCACTTATCTGGAGGGCCTGATCCAGCTGGGGGCTCCACAGCCTTTGGTTCATAATTTATGTGATTCCATTTGTCTGGTCATTTGTCCCTGTGCTTCTCCAATCCCGGTCTCAACAATTCACACTCTTACAGTCTCTCCTCCCTCTGGACAATTGGACTCCTGGAACTCCACCTGGGGCCTGGCCGAGGATCTCTGCATCCACTTCCATCAGTTATTGGATGAGAGTTCCAGCACGACTGTTAGGGTGTTTGGCCATCTGATCACCAGACTAGGTCAGATCAGGCTTTCTCTTGACCATTGCCAGCAGTCTACAGAGGATATATCATTGTGGATTTCTGGGGACCTCTCCAGCATTCTGCCTATTCCTGTTCTCATGTGGTTTTCATTTATCATGGTCTGTTATTCCTTGTTCTCCCTTTCTGTTCTTGATCCAGCTGGGATCTCCTGCTCCCCTGAGCTTTCTTTCCCTCAAATCTTGCCTTTTATTACTCCCACTGTTGTCTAGGTTGTTCATGTAGATCTCATCCATTTCTCTGTCATTGGGTGATCCCTGGGTCTTTCCTAGGGTCCTGTTTTCTAGGTAGCCTCCCTGGAGTTGTGTAGCACATGAATAATTTTTCACCTGGAATATGTAAAATGTTTAATCATGAGGGGATATAGAAAACATGTTTTTTACTTGTATTCATTGTAATCGTTCACTTGAAAAATAGAATGTAACCACATTGTAATTCTTATACTGCTTGAAAGATTTTCCTAGGCTATACTAGCTGTAAGGGAAAAAGTGAAGTCAGTGAGAAGAAAGGCATCAAGAGAGATAGAAGTACAAGAGGTACAAGAAGAAATAAAGAGAGAGAAAGAAAGAGAAAAGGTGGACAAGCATGTTGTATTTGTGTATCTGGTGCCTGCTTAGTATAGGACAGCAGAGACACCCAGCAATAATGGACGTGATTTCATGCAACACAGAAGACAACCAGTGGTCTCAGTCTCTAAATATGAAAGTAAAATGACAATGCTAATACAGAGGAGAGAGGCAGGAGAATAGCTGTGACTTCAGAATGAGAAAGAATTTCCCTTTTGTGATTTTATTTTGTTTTTAATTTTTTTGTGTGTGTATGTATGCATGTATGCATGTACGCATGTACGTACGTACGTATGTATGTATGTATGTATGTATGTAAAAGTGAGGCCAGTGGCCATGGTGGCCAGAAAAGGGCATCAGATCCTTTGGACCTGGAGTAATAAGATGCTCGTGAGTGCCCTGATATGTATGCTAGGAACTGAACTAAGGTCCTCTGCCGCAAACACTCTTAACTATGAGCCATCTTTTCAATTCCTTTTTTAAAATATATTTTATTTATTCTTTGAAAATTTCACATGCATAAACAATGTATCATGTTCACTCCTGCTATCCCTTTAGTTCCCCTCAGGTTCCCTCCTCCAAAACCCACATCCACCTTCCAATGTCATGTACATTTTAAAGACAAAAGCCAACCGAAGCATAAAATTTGACAGCTTGAAAATCAAGGTTTGTGTGCCAAAGGTCATCATAGATAGACATAGGTGGCTATGCAGGAGAAATTCTTTACAGTATGTCAGGCCAATGCCAGGCATGAAGGTACTTCGGTGCTGCCGATAATAGGAATACAACTGAAGCAGAGAAAATGAACATTACAGGCAAAATACTAACTGAAAAAAGACAGAAGCCAAGGAGAAGATCCAGTGCCACCTAACACTGGGCAGGCTGGGAGTTTTACCAGGTGTCTGAAGTGCTGTGAGGTCTGGTAGCCTTCTACTAGTCACATAAATAGAGCCCTCTTCCTGGCATCTCAGCAGAGCTTCCTGCTCCTGTGTGAGGTATGGAGCAGTGGCAACTTTGCTTCTTTGGGGATATCCTGGGACCACAGTGCAACCCAGTGGCTTTTCATCCTTGTGCACAGAGTAGAATGATAAGGGACCCTACACATTTCATGCATTGTCCACAAGGGGGTTAAGGACTGTTCTTCCAGCAGGTTACAAGTTATGATTACAGCACAAGAATTTCTCCATCTTTTGTCCCCAGGAGGATTCTGATCCTACCTCAAAAATTCCAAAGGATTATCAGCCAGGAATTTTCTAAAAGAACAAAATGTTTTAGAAACACATCAGACAATGTGGGCAGAAATTATAAATATGTATTGTATTTTATCCATGCAATGATCATCCAAAAGGCTTGGGTGTTGGAGTTCTAATTCCATCACTATTTTCAAAGATGGTTGAATCATGAGGGCTCTATCAACAGGTTAATTCGCTGGTGAATGTATGGATTAATAGGAGAAAGTACATCACAGAGGACTTGTCCTTGTAGTACATACCTTGTTCTCCCTCTGTCTCTCCTTCTCATCATACTTCCTTCCCACTTCCTGGCTGTGCATGTGACTAGCAGCATACCTCCACCATATTTCTTTCATACCACAGGCCTAAAGGCAATGGGGCTCTTTTTGTGTGTGTCAATATAAATTGTTTTGCTCAGGTATTTTGACTAATAGCAGGCTAGTATCTGATTGGGAAACCCAAAAGGCAGATGAGAGTATAAATGAAAATCAGAGAGTCACGATTCATACTCCTGAGAGTGGTTAGCATTGGAAGGCTAGAGCAAGCATTACTGAGTTAGTGCAGGACCTAAAACCCACAGGCACTAGTAGTAACATATAAAAAGAATACCCACTTGGGGATACATTCTGAGAAAATATTTCCCAGGTCTACTTGGAGACTTTGTGAGGTTGCTTATTAGGGTGTCTTTAGGAAATTGAAAACAACCCAGGGTCCATCTCTGAAGCAATAAGTTGAACATGGCAGATATATCTTGTGGGACATTATGTTACAGTTCAAAGCAATGAGATGCATGTTCACAGAGGATCATAGACTAACTTAGAGACATTGTGGTCAATTTAAAAGATAAGATCCATCATAATATGTGTGGGAGGCCATTTTCGGGTTCCTCATAGCTTTACCCAGCAGGTTTATATAGAGGATGATTAGGGCCATGGGCCTGAGTGTGGGTGTCTGAAATGGTCTGCACTTGGCTGTGCTGGGGGAGGAGGTCTTTTGCTCCACCCCCTTGGGGCAGAGACAGTCAGGTCCCGTTGGAATAGGTTCCAGGCCCTCTCGAGGCTATCCTTTATTTTCTATCTGTTTATCTTCACAATGTAAATCCTTCTATCTAATTATTTCCTGCTGCTCACACTCAAGTAAACTCTGGGGAGCTGTGGGGTTGGTGGGTAAATGCCACACAGATATGTGCACATAGTCATTCCGGAATTGAGATGATACATTGGCACACATGTGCAAATTTGAAACACAGGATTGACTCAAATTTCCAGGTAAATTGTATCTGGTTTCTTCTTTTTCTAAAAGAATTAATAATTTATATTTTTAACTTGCTGCTAGATTTTAACTAATATGCTCCTAGTTCCTTGCATTGTTCAGAGCACACAGTACGTCTTTAATAACAAATACCTACTAGGATCTGATACAACCTGATACCCTTCATAACATTTATTTGTGGAGAAATAACATCTCATATTCAATAAAGACACAGAACTTGTGAGTGCCATGTTTGGGTGGCTGGCTGAGTTCCTGAATGTTACCAGAAACAGCTTGTGAGACAGGCCACTCAAAGGGTGCTTTTTTTTTTTTTTTTTTTTTTTTTTGTGTGTGTGTGTGTGTGTGTGTGTGTGTGTAGTTAATCCTCTGGTGCAGGAGCTGGCAAATAAAAGCCAGAAGATTGAATCTGGCCTGCTGCCTGCTTTTATACAGCCTACAAGATAGAAATGTTTTCACATTTTAAAAATAGCTGTTATATAAGTACCTACAGAGTGTCTTCTGTTTTGTTTCTTGGCCTGCAAAATCTAAAACATGAGCCTGTATAAGAAATCTTACGAGATCTTTTAGTACCCCCTTACTTCACTGAGCATGCTGAGAATGATGGTGTGCCAGCACGGTGCTAGGTGAGGACAGACAGTAAACCAGTGTACCTTTTCTTGTGACATTCATGTTCTGGTGGAGGGGGCGAAATGATAAGATAATGTCGTCTGTGTGCTGTGAAGAAAATGAAGCAGGGAAGCCTTGAAGGGAATGATTTTCAGAAAATTTGATTACCAGTCAGAAAACATTATAGTGCATTTGTCCTAAGGCCTCCGTGGTACCTGGAACCAGATGGTATTGCACTCAGGATCCACACTCTAACACCTAGAGAGGGCCTGATGATCCAGGTGACTACTGCATGTTCATGCAGTGTACATACACTGGACAAGGGGATGAGGATGATTTATGTCTATAACCTGGTGGAAAGGCACTATGTGGGAGTGCATCATGGTTCTAGGAGCAGGTATAATTGAAAGCTAACGTATTTCTGATTTCTGGGATTTCCCTTTTAATATTTCAGACTGTGGTTTGCGTACAGATAGCTGAAATGGCAGATAAAAGATGAGAGAGTGTTGTATAATGTCTTATTTAGTTATTTCACCTAAGTAGTTGCTTTCTGGGTCTTCCTTTGATACTCAAGCTGGCATTCCTATAGCCTAGTAAAAAAATCATGCACATGTTCCTCATCTCCGGCCTGCTTGGGCTGGCCATGCCCACTCTCAACTGTAAGACCCCCTCTTACCACAAGCTTTTATTTCCTCTTCTGTCCAATACAGATAAAAATAGATTGAGGCCAGCTTATTATCCTTAGACCACGGTGGGACCATTTAGGAACTTTTTATTTCTTTTTTCTTTCTTGTTTAAAAAACTTTAAAGACCTTAGCTTTATTATTATTGCTGAAAAGGCTTAAAAATATGCTAGAAAAGCTAAATAATGCTCCCAAAGCAGAAATTTTAGCATCTGGGGATATCACCTTAAAAATGGTTTTTATGAAAATAAATCAGGTAGTCACATGTAGGATCATAGTTCAGATATGTTATGGCATGTCTTTTTAACTTAACACATAACATGAATATCCATAATGATAAATAGACCTCTACCACATACCTTCATTGACTGCTGTAGATGTGATGGTGGTGACTTCACAGGGAAGAAGGGGTTCTTAATGAGACGATAGATCTCTTGGTAGGCAACTGCTGGCATTAGTTCAGTGACTCAGGGATGTCAAGGCAAGTTCTCTTGTGTGCTTCTTGGCCTTCTACTTAATCTCAAAGTAGCCACAACAGTTCTATAATTTTTACCTGTAGCCTAGCAGGAGAAAGGGGAAAGGGGAAGTGACTTGAATACAGGTAATGTCTACCAAAGGCCCACATGGCACAGGCATGGAGGGAAGTAGATCTTAGTGGCAGTCCTTCAGCACTTTTAAGGAACTGGGAGAGGCTAGTCTTTCAGTCTCTCTGGTTCCTGGATAATAATGGGAGTCATTTTCTCATCCATGTGTTCACAGCCAGTGTCAAGGAGTGTTCACTCCAGTGACCCAGAATAATGGGACAATGGGCCACTCAGGCTTGAACTGGAAACTGCAGAACCATCAACTCAATAAAGCTCTGCCCTTTATATGTTGATGGTTCAGGAATTTCACAGTACAATGTAGAGCAGCCTAATACAAAGCTGTAATGGTTTCCTGTTGCTACTGTAACAAATTACCACAGATCCAATGGCTCAAAATAATACACATTCATTATCTTATGGTTCAGGGTGTGAGCAGCACAAAAATCAATACCACTGCCATAAAATGAAGATGTTGACAGGGCTGTGTTCCTTTGGGAAACTCTCTGGCAATCTATTCCTGCCTGGCCAGTATCTAGGCCTGTTCACTGTCCATGCTCATGGCCCCTTCCTCTATCTTCAAGCCAGTCTCTCACTCTTGATTAGTCTCTTGTCACTGTATCTCGTTGCCTAACTGACATCCTTACATCACTCCCACAAATGCATAGTTGGTAATTCAGGCCCTGGGACCATCCAGGACAGACTCACCTCAAGGTTCTCAACATTATCTCCTCTGCCAGGAGCTTGGTTGCTGTTGTTCATTTTGTTTTGCCCACAGAAGTAATCCACTCACAAGTTTCAGAGATTGGGATGTGGATGTCTGTGGGGGGCAGGTCATTACTTTGTCTACAACAACAGCCAACTAAAACAGAGCAGAATTTTTACGAAGTAAATGGAAAATGTCCAGAAATGATCTTATTGCTTAAAGCTCTATCATAGAGCCATTTATCAATGACAGCTTCGTCTGACCCCAAGGAGCTCCAGAGCTAAAATGGCCTGTCAGAATTGTCCTGAATCAGGCCCAAATGACCTAGGCACTCTGACTGGAGCAGGCATTAGTATGAGCTTCCCAGAAAAGCATAACCCCGAGTGAGGCCATGGTCTGTGACTTCAACAAATCCTGAAGTGACTGAGAGTTGGAGACTGACTGGACACCACTCGCAGGTCCTTCCCTAATGGGGGAATATGAATGGTCTATGTGGTGGTTTGAAGGAACAGGCTCATCTATTTGAATGCTTAGTCATCAGGGAGAGGCATCATTTGAGAATGATCAGAAGGATTAAGAGGTGTGGTCTTGTTCGAGTAGGAGTGGCAATGTTAGAGGATGTGGGTTGCCAAGGGTGGGCTTTGAAATTTCATAAGCCCACCACAGGCCTGGTGTGTCTTCCCCTCCCTCTTTCTGGCATCCACCTATGGGCCAGGATGTAGCTCTTAGCTACTGCCTGCATGCCACCATGCTCCCCACCATGATGATAATGGCTCTAGACTTCTGTAATTGTAAGCAAGCCCCCAATTAAATGCTTTCTTTTACAAGAGTTGCCTTGGTAGTGGTGTCTCTTCATAGGAATAGAGCAGCAACTAAGATAGCATGTCATAGTGTTCACTACAATTGTGGCTTAAAATGCTAAGGCTGAAGGCTCACAGGCAGCATGGAGTAGATGACAGGAAAGAATGTTAGAAAGGTTCCAAAAGCAAAAAAGTTGTCTACCATGGGACTCCCATCTCAGGATTTCCACCCAACCTCTCCTGGCACTTATGAAGGTGAGACTCTAAAGGGACAAATGTAGTATCACATCACATGTGGCTTTCTTGTCATCTGCTTGTGCCTGTTCCCCTTGATGAGGAGCTCCTGGCTCAGTGGATACATTATGAGGACTGGACTCAAGGTTTGGTGGGGCCTCTCCTCTCTAGAATCACAAGTCTTACCTCCTATCACCCAAATATCAAACACACTGGAATAAACAAGAGAAAGCAAGACCTTTGACTCATGCCAAGCCAGAGGGTCACCTTATCACACAAAGGGGAAAAGCACAGAATAGGTCCAGAGAATCACACCTATGTGTATGATCTTTGACTTTGGCTACATCAATATCAAAGCCTTAGGCCTAATTATGTCAGTATTGCTTTTTCTTATAAAGGAGATCTAGGGCTGAAGAGATGACTCAGTGGTTAAGAGCACATGTTGCTCTTGCAGAGTTCCCATGTTCAGTTCTCAGCACCGACATCCAGGATATTGGAACTTTCTTCTGAACTCTGTGAGCATCAGGCACATATGTGGTACACATATACCCACTCAGGCAAAACACTCATACATATGAAACAAAGTAAATAAATATTTTTTAATTAGAAAGTAGATTTGGTGGAGAAGAAAAATCAGACCGGCATATGCAACACTATGTTTGTTTGTATGTTTCTTTTGTGTATTATTTATATTCATGTAGAACAAAATTCTGAAAGAATTTACAACACAGTTTTCAAAATAGAAGTCTTCTGTGACCTAGGCCCTATCTATAGGAAGGGTTGTAACAGAGACACTAGGAAGATCATGCTAATCAGCTAGGAATATAGTGACTGTTAATCCAGTCCTTCACAAAGTCATGAAGCAAGAAGACAAATGTGTTTGGTGTTTGTAGATGTAACCGTCTTAATTATTTCTAGAAGTGCCCTGTTTACAGTCCCTTTTCAATTGTCCTTGCTTTCCACATCCAAAACATCTGACATTCCTCAAATCTCTTGAAATTGCTTCTCCTACCCACATATTATCATGATCATGAGCTTCAACATTAACTGTGTCTCTAATCCAATCTTCCAAGGGTGCAGATCTTGCCTTTAATGGCTTGATTATTCTCTTGCATGCTGCATTTGCATTCTCAAAAGCCAAAGATTCAATTATTATCCAGCTAGCTTCTGAATTTGGGACCATTCTATTTACTGCTGAAGCCAGTCTTTGTAAGAAATCTGTGAAAGATTCTTTTGGGCCCTGTATAACCTTTGTAAATGACTCAGTTTTCTTTCCTGGTTCCTCAACTCTGTCCCATGCATTCAAGGCTGCCATTTGACATAGAATTAGAGTTTGGATATCATATAAACATTGTGTTTGTGCTCTAGCATATTGGCCTTCTCCAACAAGCTGATCCTGGAAGACTTGTATACCTTTATCCCTACACTGTTTTGCTATGTTTTTAGCTTCCTCTTTGAACCACATTTGCCCCTGGAGCTGTTGTCTGGGTTCCAGAACAGCCTGTGCCAGCTCCCACCAGTCCTGTGGTATAATCCTATTATAAGTTGACCACGGGTTTAACATTTGCTTTACATATTGGGAATGCATGCCATAAAATACTATTGCTTCCTTAAACCTTCATAAGTCTAACATTTCAACTGGAGTCCAAATATTTGTGTATTCACTTGTATGGTTACTGGATAAATTAAGGGTGATTGTGTGAAAACAGGCTTTCTTTCTGTAACTTTATAATCCAAACCTAAAACAACTTCACTATTCTTCTCTCTGAATCTGAATTTCTCTATACTTCATTTTAATGGGTTTAACAGGTTTTCCTAAAATTTTTATCCTGGCACTTAAATTGACTATCTCTTTAAATTGTAAAATAAGGATAAGAAGAATAATAATGTACATAATTTCGATCAACATTAATCTTCTCATATAGTTGTTCCATTGTCAGACTGCCTAAAATTTCAAACAAAGCCCAATTTTCTTCCAATGTTCACATAAAACCCATTATTTTTAATGTGGAAAAAAATCTCTTTTAAATAGTTTCCTTTAAAATATCTGATATAATTGACTTACCAATTCTGCATAGAACAGTAGAAACACGAATTTCAAAACAGCTACCTAGCATCCGAGGTGGGAATCCAGAGAGAGAGACAGAGAGAGAGAGAGAGGGAGAGAGAGAGAGAGAGAGAGAGAGAGAGAGAGAGAGAAGCAAGAAAGCATAGCCACGTTCTGACTAAAAGCTTGAATCCAACCACATGTTCCCCCTTGAGCCAAGTCGAGCCTGGGCTCTGGCTTCCTTAAGCTCCGACCGACCACATGCGCTGACGTTTCAGCTAAAAGCAGCCTATGTGCAGTTGCGTGTAGCTACTGCAATTAGTGGTAGCTCTGGCAGGCCTGAGTTATTTGTAGCACCGGCTTTTTAAGCAAATAACTCCAGCTGCGGCATAACTGCTTGTAGCTAAGGTAGGTTGGGCCTGAGTCCTAAGCCAAACTAGGCCCAAGTTAGGCCAAGTTAGGCCCGAGCTAGGGAGCCAGACCTGCCCAGGCAGGAAGCCGGACCCACTGCCAAGCCAAGCAGTTTTTTAATGAATTCTTGCCCCATGTTGGGTGCCAAATGTATATGTAACCATCTTGTTAAATAAGAAACACAGAGGCAGTTACAGAGTTAAAAGCCAAGAGGTCAGAGCAATAGCTGAGAGCTGAAAACCTTATCCTTCACTGCTGCTCTGTCTTTCCTCTCCACAAGAGAGCTACTTCTGTGTGTTTTTTCTTTTTTATAGACTTTCAGTTCTGCTTTCTCATTGGTTGTAAACCCAGTCACATGACCTCCTTGTCACCACCTGTCTGTACAGGTGTTCTCTCCATATGTGAGATAATATCCTTGGGAATAAAATCAAGAACACAATAACAATAAACACTTGTCTCTAAGCTACCCTGTCACAAATGTATGCACACTTATGAAGCCTGATCATGGCCTGCCTGTCTTGCTCTGCCTTGGCTGAAGCCATGACAGATTTCCTCTACCACATGCACTCTCTGTGTGCTGCAGACTCTGTTATAGGAAGTAAAAATAAGTCTCTGTGGGTTCCAATGAGAAATGTCCCCCCCCCAAAGGTGCTGTTTGGAGAGGTTTAGGATGTACAGTCTTGCTAGGGGAAGTGTGTCACTGGGGGTGGGCTCTGAAGATATATAGCTCCACCATACTTGTAGTTCACTCCTTCATATGTGTAGCTCCAAAGGCAACCTCTTGTCTTCCTGATCTGGCTGCCTGCTGCCATGCTGTTCCTATCATCACAGACTAAGATCTGAGAGCAAACCAAAATGAGCTACTTCTCCTATAAGTTGCCTTGATTCTGTCACAGCAACAGAGAACTAGCACATTCAGATTCAGTTATGTTCATTTTGGAAGCAAACAAGAACAAAACAAAAAATGAAATAATCAAAACACCCTTAAAGACCATAGATATGCAGAGAGACAGTGGAGGAGTGAACAAGGACAATTGTCCTAGAAGCCTGGCAGGCCATATGTTTTTGCCAAGGAAGGGCCATATGGATTTCATCTGCTTGGATCCTGGGAAGGCCTCCTGCTTCCTTCCATTCCTTGATTGTGTGATGTTTGGACTCACATGACTTGTAATCTGTCCTGCATGCAGCAGCACCACCACAAAGTTGCCCTGCCCAGATCCAGGAGGTCCCATGCATGGTTAATTTGAAGGCCTTCATGCCTAGCCTCTGGATTCTGGGGCTGTAGACTGTTACACGGGTGTCCTGAGGACTTCCACCTTTCTTTGTTCTTCATGTCACATCATGAAGCAATGCCTTTGAACAAAACAAGCGAATGAAAGCAAGGTACTCTGGCTAGCCTGGGCGATGGAAATCTGCAGGAAGTCAGGGTTGTAGTTCCTTGGTGCTGTGTTTATCCTCACTGGGAATGAATAGAGAACAAAAGTTGGCAGCAGCCTTGGCAGAAATAGCATTAGCTCAATGCCTTTGACCTGGAGGCTGAGTGTCTCAGGACTGAGTTTCATGTCCGCCTTCATCCACAGGGCCTTCTTTGCTCACTTGAAGAGTGGAAGATGTTTAACTAAGATACTAATTCTGTTGTATTCTGGTTTCCATAGGACTAAGAAAGCATTAAGATGTCCTTTCCTCACTTCCAGCGTATCTTTCCTCTGCACAGCCACCAAAGGAAGAGCTGGAGCTTTTGAGGGCTTCTGTTTACAAGGAATTCTCTCCAAGAAGAAAGAGGATCTGTGGAGTGCTAATGCATTCTAGAGGAAGAAAATTAGGGAAGCTTGGGAGTTATAAGAGATCAGGGAATTGTAGTCCGTGTTGTACATGGACTGGTCTTTAAGTAGAAGCAGTATGCATCAAGTTCCCCTAGCATTTCAACAAGCATTTTGATGTGGGAAACTTTACTGAACATGGAAAAAGGAAAAAGAATCACAATAATTACTGTGACCTAGTGAGGCCTCAGAACAGATGAAACTGAATTAGACAAACACAAGAAATATGAGGAACTCTGGCTGCAAGATGATTTGCAACAAGACTGGTGCTGTACAGAGATTCAAATCTTTGCACTGTTAATGTCCTTAATGAACCTCAGCTTCAGCTGTGTTTGGTCTTTGACATATTATTACTATTTTAGTTTCCACAATTTATTAAGATTGAAAGATGTTAGCCAGACATGGCAGCTCATGTCTTGAATCCTAGCACTTAAAAGCGTGAAGAATACTGTGGGTTCAGGGCTAGCCTGGGCTACAGAGTGAGACCCAGTTTCAAAAAAATTGAAGAATGTTAATTTATTATTTTAATTTTTTAAAATTATAGATTTGTGTGCATACCTGAATAAGGGTATATGCACATGCATACAGAAGCCAGAAGAGGGCATCAGATTCTCAGGAGCTTTAACTCAGGTTGTTAGGAGCCACCTGATGTGAGTGATAGGAACCCAGCTCAGGTTCTCTGTGAGAGCAGTACATGCTCCTAACAGTTAAGCCATCTATGTCTCCATCCCCAGAGGATGTGTGATCTTTACATGTAAAGGCATAGAAAAGAGGAGAGCACAAGAGTCTCTAATATCCATGGTCTTAGTTATCCATGGTCTAATTATTGAATGGGAAATCTCAGAAATAAACAACCCATGAGTTTCAAATCACACACTTTTCTCAGGGTGATGATACTTTAAACTGTTCTGCCTTGCCCAGGCCAAGACACCAGTCATCTTTCTGTGCAGCACTTCCATGCTGTGTATATTACCCACTGTTAGATACCAATTGGTCACAATATTTTAGTATTCAAGTAACCCTTATTTTACTTAACAGTAACCCCCATCTTCTGAGAAGATACTAGGACATAAATATGGGAAAGACAAATGAGCTTTGTAATCATGTTGTGATGTTGTGGGGCACATAGAAAAAATTATGCATGAGTCATTATTGTCCAAAGTTTTAGGCATTCACTGGGGAATTTTTAGTGTATCTAAATGGTTAAAGAGGAAAATTGGAGATTTTTCTAAGGGATATACCTCTTATTGTGCTATCAATTTGCATTTCCTGAGTCCCATCTAAGGTAGAGTAAGTGTAGAAACAGTCTAGAGACTCAAGGCAACTCCCCTTGGAAAAATGTGTTTGCCTCATCCAGGCAAGACCACACCTAGTATCTCCCTTCTTAAAAGTAATTTAAGGTACAACATTCCCTGGTAGAAGGATAGAAAAAGCAAGCTGTAGTACTTTGAATGTAATTGGCCCCAAAACTCATAGGGAGTGGCACTACTAGGAGGTGTGGCTTTGATGGAGTAAGTGTGGCCTTGTTGGAGGAAGTGTGTCACTGTGAAAGTGGACTTTGAGGTCTCTTTTGTTTAAGCTATGCTCAGTGTGGTATACAGTTCACTTCCTCCTGCCTGTGGATCAAGCTGTAGAACTACCAACTGCTTCTCCAGCACCATGTCTGCCTGCATCCCACCATGTCCCACCGTGATGATACCTTTGAAAGTGTTAGTGACTCCAATTAAATGTTTTTTCTTCACAAGAGTTGCCATGGTAATGGTGTCTAATAGAAGTTGGTACCAAGGACTATAGCTGTAATAGGCCTGACCATGCCTGTGTTCTAAGGAATATGGACTGGGACTGTGGGTTAGAAAAGCAGTTGAATACTCTAAGCACTGTGTAGGAGCTGGAAGATTTGAACTATGGGAGCCTGGCTCAAGATGTTTCAGAGGAGAAGAATTTTAGAAGAGATTGTTCTTCTGATATTTTGGTGAAGAATGTGGCTGCTTTTTGTTCTTTCTGAAAAGTCTGCCTGAGACTAAAGTGAAGAGTTTTTTATTAATTCCATTAGCAGAGGAAATCTCAAAACAGCCTAGTATTGACTGTAATATGATTATTAGCAGTCACTCTAATGAAGATTTATAATGAAAAGAAGCAAGATGAGAAAGTAAAAATACAAAATGTACAGTTTGAGGAGAAAAGGAGTACCAGGAAGTAGAATGGAGCTAACTCATATATTCAAGGAGATAAGCAAATTAAGAAATAGAATATAAGAAGTGGTGACCACATGACATGATCCCATCCAGCTAAGTTCCCAATTTGTGAAAAGGAATTAAAGACAAACTTAGAGCCAGGTATGGTGGTGCATACCTTTAATCCCAGCACACAGAAGGCAGAGGCTGGCAGATGTTTGAATCTGAGGCCAGCCTGGTCTACAGAGTGAGTTTCAGGACAGCTAAGCTTAGGCAGTGAAGGAAACCATGGAAAACAGAAAAGCTGGTGATGACATAATTGAACAAGGGAGCTGTTTTCCAGCCCTAGCAAGCAGCAGAATTTGGCAGCTTTGGCCACATGCTTCTGACTTTAGAATCAAGGATAGAAGAAAGAAGTTATGGAATCTTCATTCAAGACTACAAAAGCCACTGAGGCCAGGCATGTGTCAGGAGTGTCCCTGAATAGAGGCCTAGAAAGGCCATTGTATAAAGCTATGAAGTTGAAGCCTGGATTGCCTTGGAGACTCTAAGATGTTAGAGTTGCCAGAGTCATGGGATACTTGCTTAAGTGAGCTGCTATCAGGGCATGGAACAGGCCCAAGAGAAAGAAGTGTGTTGCTGTCAACAAAGATGAAAGGAGTTGGAGAATAAAGTGTTTTGACATCAGACATGGAAATGCAGAATTTGGAATTTGCCCAGCTGGTTTGCTATGCTCCTTTCTCTAAGTGTTGGAATGGTAATATATACCATGTGCTATTATATGTTGGAAGTATGTGATCTGTCTTTTGATTTTTATCTTAAAGGAGATTACAGTTAAGAGATTGCAAGAATCTTAGAAGAGACTTTAAACTTTTGACTTTAAAACATTGTTGAGACTGTGATGGACTACAGGGATTTTTGGTGTTGGACTAGATGCATTTTGTATTATGATATTGTTCCAAGCTTATGGGGGCCAGGGAGCGGGATGTGGTAGTTTAAATGTAATTGGCCCCCATAAGATCATAGAGAATGGCACTATTAGGAGTGTAGCTTTGTTGGAGTATATATGGCCTTATTGGAGGAAGTGTGTCTTTATGCTGATAGGCTTTGAGGTCTTCTTTGCTTAAGCTATGCTCAGTGTGGTACATGGTTCAAGATGTAGAACTCTCAGCTCCTTCTCCAGCACCATTTCTGCCTGCATGCCATCACTTCTTGCCATGATGATAATGAACTAAACTTCTGAAACTGTAAGTTACCCCAATTAAATGTTTTTCCTTGTAAGAGTTGTTATGGTCATGGTGATTCTTCGCAGCAATAGAAACCCTAAAACAGTAGCCAACTTAAATCAATATTGGACACAATTTCAGTGATGCAAATCTGTCCTTGAAGCAAGCTATCAAGGAAAAAACCTCTATTTACCATATCCTGTGTGTATATGATGGGGTATAGTATATATGCTTAAGATTATAGGCTGTATAGCCTATATACATGTACATAGTCTAAAATTTGCATAAAAACATATCTGTCAGTGTAAAGATACACCCCATTGATGACCCTGGTTACCCATCCACTGTGGTGATATATTGTGTACCCTAATAAACTTGCCTGAGAATCAGAGGATAGACCAGCCACTATTAGACATAGAGGTCAGGCAGTGATGGCACACACCTTTAATCCCAGCACTTGAGATCTCATGCTGTTGGTTGGGAAGCACACATGCCTTTAATCCCAGGAAGTAATATGGCTGGGCAGAGAAAGGTATAGAGGTATGAGGAAATAGGAACTCACTCTCTTGAGGCTGAGGATTTCATAGATGTTATGCTTCTCTGATCTTTCAGCTTTTACCCTGGCTTTTTTTTTTTATTAAAAGACCATCTTAGATTTGAACACCAATCCATTCCTCTCTTCAACTAACCTCATAAAAAAGACCTTCAAAAAGCATTCAGAGCACTAAATAACATGCTTACTTGTGCCCATGCCCAGCCTAGTCTGTGAAGAATATTATAGGCTTTTACTCTCACTCAATAAATCAGTATTTTTCTTACTACTGCTTCATTGCTCTTTCAATTCATTGTTCAATAATCTGGACATTGTGCCATTGGCTACTCCAAAGTCTCTCATGTAATACTTCTAGAGACTGGGATGTGAGGACATAGCATAAAACTTGGCAAGAGGACATTATTTGTGATAAAATATGCTATCATGAATGTTTTACTATATTTAGTACCAGTACCACAAAATTCTTGTCAAATAAAATATTGGGACTAGAAAACCAATGATTGGAAAGTTTTTTGGATCAAGCATGGAACCTAGTTCAGAGAGTCTAAACTTTGGGGAATGAGATTCCCAAGAAGAGAAATGTCCCAATCTTTTAAAGCCAGTATGAAAGTATTTTTAAATCTTAGTATCAAATCTGACTAAGTAGGAAAGTAGAGACCATGAATATTAGCCATTGAAGGAGTCACCTGGGCTTCTCATTGGCATGGCTTTGGACTGTTTGAGGTGTTGCTTACTGCTATAGTAGGGTGTCCCATGCAGTATAGGAGCCTCCATTGTCTTTTCCTCCTACATCAGGCCAGGTAGCAGTCATGGTTTCCTGGCCTTCAAGTGTGCTGCTACTAGCACAACTAGCACCCAATGTTCAGTGCTTTTATTTCATTCTGACAATTTTAGATGTTTTGTTTGGTTTGAAAAAAGCTAAATGCTCATGTTATTTTGTTTATAGATAAAATGGTCAACTCTATGCAAGTAAACAGTGTCCTGAGGGCAATTCAGGGGTGAGAAGCAGGAGTGGTAAAACCATGGAGGTTCAGAGACTGTTGATACATTGTGGGTCTCCACTGAGAACACAGACATAACATGAAGAGAAATTACACAGTCCAGAAGTTTCTGTATTGAATTACCTGGTCATCATTACTCATCTTAAAAACAATAGAACAGTATCCCTTAAGCAATTAATTATTCTTTTTTCTTTTTTAAAAATTATTTTACATCCCAACTGCAGTTTCCCATCCCTTCTATCCTCTCAGTCCCCCCCCCCACTTCCTTCCTGCCCCCTCCCCATCCACTTCTCCTCTGTTTCTGTTCAGGAAAGGGCAATTCTCCATGGTTATCAACAAAACATGGCATATCAAGTTGCAGTAAGACTAAGCACCTCCCCATGTATTAAGGATGGGCAAGTTGATCCAGTATGAGGAATAGGGTCCCCAGAGCCAGTAAACGAGTCAGAGACAGCCCCTGTTCACACTGTTAGCAGTCCCACAAGAGGACAGCACCAAACTACACAACTGTCACATATATGCAGAGGATCTACATCGGTCCCATGCAGGCTCTGGTTGTCAGTTCAGGCTCTGAAAGCCACCCCTAGGTGAGCCCAGGTTAGTTTATTCTGTGGGTTTTCTTCTGATGCCCCTCTGGCTCCTATAATCCTTCCTTCCTTGGCAATTAATTCTTAATAGAACTAATCAGAAATTTAGAATATAGGAAACTTAGACAATTTTTCAGAAAACTTGGGAAATATAGAGAAAAATGAAGAAAGAACAAGAAGTATGGGAAGTACCCACAACTCAGAGATAAATTATTTCCAGTCCTAGAAGTATGTGTACATGCATGTGTGTGTGTGTGTGCACATGTGTGCATATGCATGTATATGCCTATGTGTGCATTTACATGGATGTGTATGTGCATGTGCATGTAGGGTGTGTGTGTGTGTGTGTGTGTGTGTGTGTGTGTGTGTGTGTGAAATGTTTTCAATTTACCCTGAAATCATAGCACAGTATATGTGTTAAGATGCTGTTGTTATAACCAGATGCCATGAGTTGTATAAGTCACAAGGTGGCACTTAATAGGGAACCTCCACACTTGCCTGGCCGTTGCCCCATCACTTGGTACTTTTCCATACAGCAGCACCTTGATTTCTACATTTGATTCAGAGGGAAACACGTCAATACATAAGTAAGTGGCATAGCCCTAGAAAATAAAAGGTGTGAAATGTCAGTTGGCCGCTACTCCCCTAACCATTCTGGCTGCCACCATGGAGGAAGAGATCCACTCCAGATCCTTTCAAACCTGTCAAGGGTTTGGGTCTTTTTCTCTTTTCTACTACCAGAAGTTTGTTCCTTAATCACATGACCACTAGGCAGAACTCAGCACTTGACAGCAGGGAACAAGTACTTGTTTTCATTTCTCTCTTTGCATGCACAATCAGGAAGTATCTGCTACTTGTACTTCATGATAGGGTGTGAAACAGTACTCTCTTCTGCCAAGGACAATGCTCAAAGTGTGAGTCATTTTTTAACAAAGGACCTGGAAAAAAAACAAAAAACAAACTAAGGGTCTGTGGGCAAGGAGACCCACCCACACACACACACACACACTGTTCCTGACTGCAGGAAAATGAATTGATCTGTGTTTTTAAAAAGTTTTCAGCTGCAGCTTGCAAATGAAGAAAAGAGAAGAGTGAACTTAACTTTTCAGATACAAATGATGTTGGAATTCCTTTTGTTTATTGTTTCCTATATCACTGGGGTCAAGTCTATAATATCCTCAAATATGCTGGGCTGTGTCACCTGTGTTCCTGTTTATTTATAGCAGAAAGAAGTGACCTTTTTTACAGATCATAGCTACCTTCTCACTTATAAACAGCTTTTATTTTAGACATCTTCTATACTGTTTAAGGCCCAGAATACATCTTCTTTAGGTCTAGTGTGAACTACTGAAGTACTGGTCTCAACCTCCAGTGTCTCCAGGAATGATGTAATGGTAGTTGGCAAAAAGAAACATTTCTTGGCCTCACCCAGAGGTGTGCAGACTCTTTAGCTCAGGAAAGGATCCAGGAATCTGCATTTCTGATGAAGCCCCCCTTCCCAGGCAATGTAGATGCTTTGAGAAAAAACATGTTATGAAATCAGTTCAGCCCAAGCCAAACCATGAGCCAGGTGTTTTAGATAAACTCTTACTCAAAGAAAAGTTGTGAGTGGAGAGAAAATAATATTTAAAACAGATTTACAGGGTGTGTTTAGAATGTTGGTGTCTAGCAAAAAGCAGAGATTGTTAGAGGGGAATCGAAGAAGGACTGACGCATTTACTCTTCCCACAACATTCTCACTGCTCCACCATGAGACAGACACTGACCCAGACCCAGGAGGAAACAATGTTAGAATCATTCAAAGTCATAAGCAGTGAGGGAGATGTTTATTAATGGCACAGTCATTTTACAAAGACAAAGGTCACAAGTTGAAGTTCTCAGAAGGAAAAGTATAACATTTTCTGAAAGTACATGTGGTAAAGAAAGCTTGGTAGACAGCAGTCAGGGTGGTCACTGTAGTAACATATCCTGGGAGGAGACCCCTGTACAGAGTTCTAACATGAGCTCCCTGGCAATGAACCATTGCTGGATGAGGGGTGTTGTATTTACTGTGGCGAAATGGGCCACAAATATACAATCAAACCCAGGAAGAAATGTGGCAAAGGAGAGTGAGGGACAGGCAGATCCACTTTTACAGGTAGCTCAGGGCATGCACACAGGGGCTTATGTGGCCACACCACACATACATATAGATTACTTGGCCAGGATGCTCATGTGAATTGATTACATAGGACATAAAGCCCTGGGGTGACTAAATATTTTGCCTGAATGCTGATGGCACATGTGAGGTTGTGGGGCCCCAGGAGTGGCTGGAAGATGTCAGAAATGATAATATTCCACTCTTTTATTTATTACAAAAAGTAAGGGGTTAAGGGTAGTAGGTAGGTGGGAATAGGTGCTGGGTTTCTCACAACTGCTTCCAGATGACTTGGTGGGCATTAGTCATGTCTGGGGCATGTCCTGAGGTGGCTGGTTGTCTTCCCTGTTGTTTGAGTTCTGTGGATCATGACAGTTTGGACCTGACAAGATGCTAGTGAGGCAAAAGTTGAAGTTTAGAAAAATTTTCCTTAGATCCTGGTAATTGAGGAAGAAGGGTCCTAAGGTGAAGGATGGGGCTCTAGGGGTCCCAAGATGAGGGAAAGGGATCCTGAGACCAGGGACAGGTTGAATGACACTTATCTGGAGGGAATCTGACCTGTTTGGGTGGGTCTAAATTGATTCTTGGGAGCTTACAATAATTTTTAAGTTGACAAAAGAGAAGTTTTAGATACATTAAGAAGCAACTAAGGGGAATTTAAAATCCTGAGCTTGTGGCTATGTTATTATAGTGCTAGAGTAGGGTTAATAGCTTATCAATATTTTATTGGTTAGTGTTAAAGTTATGGAGCATCACATAGTGAGGGAGGATCTGAAACACAATTTATTTTTCTTATTATCAATTAAACTTCCTAATCTCTACCTGAAACAAACCTTAAGGCGCCTGTTCTTTCTCCGTCATCATGGTGTTACCTTAACATTCAGGAGACACAGGTAGTTGTTTGCTGAAGGCCGTCAATAATAAACTGTTACACTAAAATCTGTTATAGGGGTCCCCCCTTGAGTCTGGGGGTGTGGGCATCTCTTGGCTGTTGCTGTTCCTTACCACCTGGGCATGTTTGATAGTCTTTGCGCCTCCAGCTCTGTGGCTAATGGTGGTCCTGTAACAACAACTGAGTAGTTGATTAGAAATTTTGAATATTCCATTGGAGATATATACAGAGAAATTGATGAAGCAGGGTGTGATCAGTAGAGACAAGAGAATACAGAGGAAGGGTCAGGAAGGAAAGCATATGTGGTTCCCAATCCAGTAGTACAGCTGTGGGGTGAAACCTCATTCTTCTGGAATTGGAGACAAAGCAGTTGGTTGTAGTGTCCTCTGGAACTTAAGGGAACAGGCCTTGTTTGAGCTGCTGTGTATGAGGAAAGATTATCCTGAGGTCGGGGAGTAAAAGGTTTGAGGTAAGATAGGTGAATCCAGTGAGGAAGAACCTCAAGCCTTGCAGCTGTGGGGATTACAAGAATTACCTTGAAGGGGCCCTGCCATTTAGGGGAAAGGAATAAGAGGCATTGGTCTAGAGGAGAGAGAAGGACCTGATTCCCAGTGTTGATTAGAGGTGGGCAGGGGTTGTCACATGGTTGGGGTAGGGAATAGTCACTAAAATTTCATAGGGAAGAACAGAGGTTAGCAGGTGATCAGGGAGGGTTGAAGGTTTGGATGGCAGGCCAGGGGTTAGAACTGGCCTCCCATACAGAAGTTCAAATGGCATGATTGAAAGGGGTCTCTCATGGAGAGCCTGAAAAGAGCCAGAGGCAAGAGCTTTACCCAGTCAAGGTGAAGTTTCTGTGACATTTTAACAAGAAAAACATTTTAAGGAGGAGTTAGTTCATTATGTCTTTTCTGAGGACTGGGAATGGTATGGAATATGGAAATGCTAAGGGATGTTGAGAGCTTTAAAAACCGTTTGGGAAATCTGGGAGGTGAATTCAGGATCATTGTCTGGCTAGAGAGAGGCAGGAATCCCAAATTAAGGGATAATCTCCCAGAGTAGGAGGTCAGAGACTGAGCTCTTTTGTTAGATACTGAAAAAGCTTCAACCCATCCTGAAACATGTCTACTAAAACCAGGGGGTAGTTAACCTGTCTGATTGTGGGCATATGAGTAAAATAAAACTGCCAGTCAGTCCATGGGAGGGATCCCCTAACCTGGTGGGTAGGAAAAAAGGGGCTATGGTATTTGGAATTGGAGTCTGACTTTTGATAAATTTTATATAAGGCAGTGATAGTTTTTAAAAACCTAAGTCCTCAGGGGTGGGCTAGAGGTGAGCCTTTACAAAATGAGACAGAGCCTTGCTATTAGGCTGAGAGAGCTGGTGTAGATAGGACAGAATCACAGTCAGGGGGTTACTGTGAGGATGTGGGTTGTGTGTATGGATTCCCTGCAGTGGGTGAGGTGAGTCTGGGCCTTGGAAGTCTGCTGTCCTAGCTGCCTGGTTAGCTTGGTTATTTCTCTTAGAGATGATGAAGCTGTCAGTCTGATGAGAATAATTCCTATAGCTTTGGGGAATATGGGAGACTTTTAGCATGGCCATAAATTGACCTGAGTTAGTTATGGCTCCTCCTTTTGTTGTAAGTAGTCTGTGCTCTTTCCAGATAGCAGTGTGGGATAGGAGGATATGACAAGTATATTTGGAGTCTATGTAAACATTTAGGGATTGTCCTTATGCTAGTTGGAAGGCAGTGGTGAGGGCTATTAGTTCAGCCTGTTGGTTAGTAGTGTGGGCAAGGAGTGCCTATACTTCAGCTACCCCAGTATCTGACACTATGGTATAGCCTGCTTTTTGGGTCCACTTGTGTAAAAAGGAGCTGCCATCTGTATACCAGATGTAGGTGGCCTAAGGCAATGTGCCCTCCTGTATGTGTGAAGGGTGGGACAATAGTTCCCCTAAGACTTCAATGCAAGAATGAGATGGGGAGTAGTCAGTATTGGGTTGAGGAGAAGATTTGAGATATTGAGGTGTAGTTAGAGATTTCCTACCTGGCCCAGAGTCAGGACAAATCTCTCTCACCTGCCAGGCCCATAGACGCTCAGACCCAACCAAGTAAACACACAGAAACATATTGCTTACAAACTGTATGGCTGTGGCAGGCTTTTTGTTATCTAGTTCTTCTATCTTAAATTAATCCATTTCTATTAGTCTATACTTTGCCAAGTGGCTCATGGCTTACCAGTACCTCACATTTTCCTTGTCATGGCGGTGGCAGTGTCTCTCCCCCAACCTTCCATTTCCCATAATTCTCCTCCTCCTTGTCCCGCCTACCCTATCCTTCCTGCCTGGCTACTGGCCAATCAGCACTTTATTTTACCCAATCAGAGCAACACATTTGACATACAGAACATCCCATAGCACTTCCCCTTTCTTTTTTTCAAAAAGCAAGGTTTTAACTTTTATATAGTAAAATTTTAGATAACAAAACAATTATCAAGCAAGAATTGAAGTTACAATATTAAAGAAGATATCCTATCTATCTTATATTTGTGAGTCTAAGGTTTTATATCTAACTTATCTTTTATCATAAGTGAGGAAGTTATAACTATCTAGTCTTCAACCACATCAAAGACCTCAGAAGGATATAATATTACCTGAGAACTGGGAGAAGGATGCAAGCAACTTTCAGGAGTCTTATAGGGTAGACAGAGACAGCTGGCAGCCTGGACAGTCACCTAATGTTCCTTTGTAAAGTTGGGGCATTTGTCTTCAGCCCACAGGGCTAGAATCTCTTGGTCACTTTTTTTCAGTGTCTGTAGAATGTCTGGCAGTTTCCTCTGTGAAGCAGGAACCTGAAGGACCATTTTGTCAAGCAAAGTTCAGTGGTCACCTTTCTATGGGTCCTGCATGTCCAGTTGATCAAGTAGTCCAGGCAAGAACAGTTTCTTGCCCAAATGGCTATTTTTGCCAAGGTGAAGATAAACACCATATCAAGTGTCTTCAATGCCCATCCTCTTCTCTGAAGTAAATCGGTGCTGCCAGGAGCAGACATGTCTCACTGTCCAGAAAGTCTCAATTTTAAAAATAATTTAAATGCCATATTCTGTAGGTCTTTGAAGTATTTGGAAATTACCTATCTATCTGAAATATCTCTATGTATATGTAGAAGACTTAACTAACATGGCTATGAGTATGATTATCATAGATGACTAATTATTAATCTATTTTTAATTATCCATTTCAATTTAAAATGAGCTATACAAACATAATACCTTAAACACAAGTAGAAATATGCATACAGTATAACAAAATTAACTTTAAGTTTGTATCAATAGACTGAAATGTATACCAATGTAAAACATTTTAAACAAGTTGTTGCTCTTTAGAAGTAAATTCCTTAATCTACCCTTTTATCCTATTATATCTATATCATATCCCCTTTTCTTCTTTAGAAAGAGATCACATTTATAATCAACCTGTTTTAAATAAAAATATTGGTTTTTCTCTGTCCCATACCAGAGGGCTCTTCTGATTTGGGACACAAGAATCTCTTAACCTTTTCTTTTAACAATATGCCTGGGTTTAGAGAAGGAGTGAGCCAATTCCATCTCCAAAGCCAGCTGGGAATTTGGGCGTAGTTTCTCTTACTACTTCCCGCTGGAGGGGGGCATTGTATCTTATGGGGACACAAAGAAAATTTTAGGATTATGGAGTAGTCCATGAGGGTAAACCTCTGAGCCAGTTGCCTTGAAACCATTCTGGATGTTGGATCATCTGGGCCATGGTGTCATCAGAGACCTTTCAGGTGGTCTTGGCTGATCAAACCTCATGTATCTTAATCTGGAACAAACCCACAGCCTCTGGCTTTCTGTGGAAAGAAAAGCAGAGACTCTTTTCCAAAGCAACATATCCTTATATCCAAATTTTGAAGTCAAGGTACCTTTAAAATTTACATATTTGTTTAACTCAACAGTTTTTATGATCAAATCTTTTTCTGCAGTTAAAAATTCCAAAGACAAGACAAACCAGATTCTCTGTGTAATATCCATCTTTGTAAGATTGAAACACCACTGTGGCTGCTGGCTCTGCCCACCTCCTCAGCTTCCCAACATCTAAGTGGTACAGTTTACCGCCAGCTCTGGGTCTGGAGCCATGTGTACCATCAACTATCAGAAGCAGTTCTATCAAAGTAGCGCATAGCCCAGAAACTTTTTTTTTTTTAACTAGCAAAGGCTAAATCCACCATGCAGCAGAGTAAAGTGCCGCTTGTAGATTCCTCATTCTCATTACACTGCAGATCAGACGCACACGCCAGGAACCGGCCATAGTAGCTCAAACTGGCAGGTTGCCGCTCACTTGAGAGAGACAACTAGGAAGCTATTTTTAGCTCTGTTTTAGAATCTTTTTTGTCAGGTTTTAGGTGGAAACTCTTGCCCCATGTTGGACGCCATTGGTAGTTAGAGTTTTCCTGCCTGGCCCAGAGTCAGGACAAATCTCTCTCACCTGCCAGGCCCATAGATGCTCAGACCCAACCAAGTAAACACACAGAAACTTATATTGCTTACAAACTGTATGGCTGTGGCAGGCTTTTTGTTATCTAGTTCTTCTATCTTAAATTAATCCATTTCTATTAGTCTATACTTTGCCAAGTGGCTCATGGCTTACCAGTACCTCACATTTTCCTTGTCATGGCGGTGGCAGTGTCTCTCCCCCAGCCTTCCATTTCCCATAATTCTCCTCCTCCTTGTCCCGCCTACCCTATCCTTCCTGCCTGGCTACTGGCCAATCAGCACTTTATTTTACCCAATCAGAGCAACACATTTGACACACAGCACTTCCCACAGCATTGAGGGATGTGAATGACTGGAAAGTAAGTGTGGCATCTTCTATTAGTGCCAACTGGAGAGAAAGAACCTGGGAAGGAGGTAGAGTTTGTAAGACTTTATAAGTTAAGAGACGGGACAGGTTGTAGGGGGGAGAAGACAGTTTCTTTGATTCATGAATGAGGAGTTCAGCACCTGCTAAAGCACATACACGGGGTGCCCATCCCTGGGTGGTGAGGTCTAGTTTTTTTGACATGTATACTACAGGTGCAAAGGAAGCTCCCAGTTAGTGGCCTAGGACCTCAAGGGTATATCGTTCTTTTTCTGTGACATACAGAAGGGATGAGTTAGGTCTGGGAGATGAAAGGCTGGAGTCTGCAGAAGAGCCTGTTGGAGCTTCTGAAAGGGCTTAATAATGGGATGGAGGAGAGTTCTTGTGGAGAGTCAAGAGCTACTTCATATAAGGATGGGCAAGGAGAGAAAAGGGGATCCAGGGCCATAAGAAGCCGCTGTTCCTAGACACGATAAAATCTTCTCTTTAGTAGAGGGGACTGCAAGAGACTGGATTAGGTACTTTCTATCTAAATTAATGGTTTTGTGGGTTGGGTAATGGTTAGACCCAAGAAGGTGACCTGAGAGTGAACAGTTAGACCTTGGAAGGTGAGACATTATAGCCCAGGCTAGACAAGAAGTTTATGAGAGCAGAGGTGTTAGGCTAATTTGTAATAATGGGCTACAAAGTAGAATGTCATCCACATACTGTATGAGTTTAGAGTTGTAGGGAGACAAGGAGAATAGGTCAGAAGCCAAGGCTGGGCCAAATAGATGTGTACTGTCCTTGAACCCCTGGGGTATGACAGTCTAGGTGAGCTGTGTGGAGGGGAGAGTGTCAGAGTCAGTCCAAGTGAAAGCAAAGATACTTTGAGACTGAGTGTTGAGAGGAATAGAGAAGAGCATCCTTGAGATTCAGAAATGAGAAATGGGAGGTTCCTGAAGGGATAGTAGAAAGGAATGTGTAAGGGTTAGGCACCACACACAAGAATTACCTTGAAGGGGTCCTGCCATTTCAGGGAAAGGAGTGAGATAGAGGCGGACCACTGCAGAATTAATGAGCCAGAAGTCTTGAACCAGGAGGTAGGTTCTGTTAAGTTTCTTAACTGCAAGTATAGGGGTGTTAAAAGGAGAGGAGGTGGAGTGAAGTAGCTTTCTCCTTAGGTCAGAGATGACAGGTTTAAGTCCCCTAAGGATCTGCAGTGAGAGTGAGTACTGAAATGGGGTAATGTATAGGAAAGTGTCCTATAATTGGATAACAATGGAGGAATGATATCTAGTAATAGAAAGGTTTTGAGTGTCCCAGAATGGACCACAAATGCATAACAAAACCCACGTTAAGAGTTTTATTGGTGGAGAGTGGGGGAAAGAAAAGGAGGGAGTGTGCAGGTCTGGAAGAAATGTGGTAGAAGAGAGCATGGGATGGGTAAGTTTGCTTTTAAAGGTAGCTCAGCACATTGTGTGAGACCTGCTCCCATCTTTCCCTCCAGGGTTCTCTTGAGGAGTGAGGGATAAAATATTTATATAGAAATATAGAAGGGAGAGAGACAGATAGAAACACAGGATAGCCTTTGGAGGGCCTGGATCCTAATCCAATGGCCTCTTCTGTCTCTTCTAAAGGGCTTTTTATAGGAATGCCAAGGGTGAAGCAAAAGACACCCCCCCCCCAGCACAGCCAAGAGCAGACCCTTCCAAACAGCTGGTAATCATGCACATGGTCAAGCAATCCTCTAATGCAGCTCTACTGGATAAAGCAAGCTCAGCTCTCACTAGGAAATCTTTGTGGGCCTCCATAATGCATGTGTATAGCCATACCTCACATGTGTATAGACTATGTGGCCACACTGTGCATACACATAGATTACATAGGACATAAGTCCCTGGGGTGGCTAAGCATTTTGCCTAAATGCTGATGGCACAATCAGCTGTAGGACCCCAGGAATGGCTGGAGGATGCTGGAAATGATAACAAGGGGTGTTCATGAGGCAGAGAATTGGGAATTCATGTGCAAAGGTCCAAAGTGGGGAGGTGCTCCCTAGCTGAGAATTGAGAGAACGGCCAGTGTGGCTAGCACAATGAGTTCAAAGGAGCAGACAGCAGAAAAGTCTGGAGGGAAAAATCATCCCATCAGTGGTGTCAGGGCAGGATACTAACCTGCCTGTTGTCAGCAGCCTGATGAGTTCTTTTCATAGCCCTCCCCTTAGGTAAAGCCAGATCCTTGGCTTTGCTACAGAAAAGAATTTCAGGATCAGCCAATATGAAGCAGAGTTGAAGTTTATTAGAAGACATTTTTAACATAGATCTTAAGCACAAGGGTTCAAAGAAAGAATAAGACATACCCAAGTGTGGGTATGGGCTTCTCAAGGAAGAGTCACATTTCATTTCTTTACAACAGACATATGTAGGATTTTGATTATTTCTAGTTATTATTGTCAATGGTTACTAAGGAATTTAAATGAAACTGCTTGGCTGGAACCTCCAGCTTACTTCTGCTTGATAGGGAAAGTCCCATTTCTCTCTCTCCAAACCCCATCCTCTCAAAGAATCTCCAACAAAGAAAAAGTGCCCAAAAGCCCAGTTCCACATTCCTGGAGGCTGCAGTGGCTCCTCCCCTGAGGCTGCAGTGGACTCCTCCCCTGAGGCTGCAGTGGACTCCTCCCCTGAGGCTGCAGTGACTCCTCCCCTGAGGCTGCAGTGGACTCCTCCCCTGAGGCTGCAGTGGACTCCTCCCCTGAGGCTGCAGTGACTCCTCCCCTGAGGCTGCAGTGGACTCCTCCCCTGAGGCTGCAGTGACTCCTCCCCTGAGGCTGCAGTGGATCTTCCCCTGAGGCTGCAGTGACTCCTCCCCTGAGGCTGCAGTGACTCCTCCCCTGAGGCTGCAGTGGATCTTCCCCTAAGGCTGCAGTGGACCCTCCCCTGAGGCTGCCAGCAGCCCAAATTCCCACCTAAAGCATACCATACTTGGACACAAAACCATCTTATGGAGGACACATCATCACTCCTTGCCTACAGGGTATTTAAGCTCCCTGCTTTAGTTTGGGCATATGAGTTCTCCTTCTTCTCCCTCTGGAGGCTGGAGAACTCACCTGGGAGCTGCTTTGCTCAAAATGTACTTTTTCTTTACTTTTAAAATTTGACTTGATCTGGCTTGCTATGTCTGCAGAGAAACCTACTATAGAGGTACAAAAGAAAAAAAAAAAAAGAAAAAGCCACCTATTATCTTGGTGCTGGAAACCCAGGAGGAGTTGAGCCCTACCACTGGGTAGACCAGGCCACCCAGCAATGTGGGGGGGGGGCACTCCTCTCACTTTATCTTCCTCTCTGCCAGATGTGATTGACTTTTGAGTTGGGTTAAGTCACCCACTTCCAAGCCACTGCCTACAGAGGTACTGGTTACCTCTTCCAGGTCAAAAACCTCTTCTGGGTCAAAGATGCTCAGGATATCCTGTCAAGCTGAGGCTACACCAAGGAAAGCCTGACCCATTTCTAGAGCAAATACAACCTTTGTTCCAGGGGACCTCTGTAGAGGAGATAGCCTACCCAAAGGCTACTTCCATCCCCACTGCTCAACCCCAGGCTACCCCAGAGGCCACCTCACCCTAGTCTTTGATCTCCAGCACAGGCTTGGAAACGGGCAACCCCGGGTCTAAACCCAATCCTTGGTCACCCTTGAGGTGTCTGCTGTGAAATTTATTCAAATTGGGGCTGCCTGACACCACAGGACAAATGGTTTGCGCTCCCTCATGCAGGGTTTTTGAGCTCTGCACACCGCCCCTCTCTCTGTAGCCAGTGCTCAGTGGCCCAGGTTTTGTTGGCTGGGACTGTGGTGGCACCAGGTGCCTTTTCACCCAGTGAATGCCCCTGAGCCCTGCACTCCAACTGGGCTGCCTGAGTCACTGGAGCCCCCCCTTTCTTCTTCCTCCTGTCTCTTCCCTGTTCTGGTTGTCTGTCTACCTGCCTCTCCCATGTCTCCACTCCGATATGGCCTTTCAATCTTTCATTCTCCCCATTCCCTAATAAACCTCTTGTAGTAACTCTGTTGTTCCTGGTATGTTCTCTTAGTGGCACACCTTGGCAGGGCCTTTTTTACCCCTTAGACTTTCTTGGTGTTTCATCTGATCAAACTGAGATCCTATCCACCTGCTCCACCTGCAACACATCTGCTCTCTTTGCTTGTTTCCATCTGCTCTCCTACCCTAAACTGTGTAAATGTCCATACATTTGTTACAATGTGGGAGTCAGAGCTGAAGAGACCAGCTACTTCATGCCCAGCACATGCCTATTCTCATTTATACTATCTACTGCTCTAACCCTCAAAAAGGTGTGTGTAGATCATTTGTCTATAGATTTTATTCCCAGTTCTAGAGTCCAGTTCCTCAACTGCTGCTCTATCTGCCCTGCATTACCATGCATATGGACACATGTGTGCTTGTCTGGCTCCTGCAGCCTTCTGCATCCATGTGGACATCTCCTTTCCTGCTCTCTCCCTCTCCCAGCAGCCTGGGAAATCCAAAGCTTAAGCTCTAGGTCACGGTATTCCACATGGCTCTAGCTCTGGCTCTGGCTCTTTTGGCCTGCTGTCGCACATGGACACCTCCCTTTTCTTCTCCCTCCTGGTTTTCTCTTGCCTTGCCGCCAGCCTGACCACCCCCACAGTGTTCCTCTTTGATACCCTCTCTCTCTTCCATGGACTCAGATTTTATTTTAACAGTGTGGCTTCAATGCAAATCAATGGCCAATATTGGTGAACTTTGTTTCCAAATTCTCACAAATTCTTAACTGCAAGTACCACAAACAAATGATCTCCAAACACCTTATCCTTATAATTGCTCTGCTATATTTCCAAAGTCCCTTACCTTCTAAGGATCTACTTCCTTACTCCTAAAAATATTTTTATTCCTATGGTTTCTTTATGCTGCTCTATATCTTAAGATTATACTGTAAACTCTTATTTTAGGATTTGAAAGTTGCTATCTGGTATGGTTAAAAATCTATGTTAATTTGTAACAAAGTCTGTTTCCTGTGGAAAGTTGTTTGTCTTGCTGTTAGGAAAGTTTTGTCTGTTTTGTATGGATGGATGGGTGTGTACCTGTATATTTTCTTGTGGATGTGGGAGCCACACAGAATTACTTCAGGCTCAGTTGGGTGTGTAAATGTGTGTGGCCACTGTGTGCTTGTTTCTGACTGGTCTTTGATGCCTGAGTTTACATTTTCCATGTGTCTTGGCAATAGCTCAGCTGTTACTATTACAACTAGCTGCCTGGCCTAGAATTTGCCTCTGTATTTCTGACCACTGAATCTGATGTAATGATAGAGAATCATATGCCATTTGGGTATAAATAATATTAAAAGTTATTTTATGCTGTTCTACCTTATTAAAAAAACAGCTAAGGAAATTGGGTATGGTTAAAAATCGGTACTTGTAACTTCAAATTGTTCTGGGAAACAACATGTGGTTTGTCATTATCTTAAGTACAGCCACGTGGGTAGTCACCATTTTGACTAGGGCTGGAGAAGAGGAATGTCATGTGACTTCACCACCATCTTGATTAAAAGTTACCACATGGACAACAGGTGTCCAAGATATTTTGGATTAGGATGAATTTCTGTGTGATAATTCCTGTCCTGTCCTGAAAACGAGGTTTATGAAAGACAAGATTTAAAACAATGTTGGTTTAATGAGGTCTTAAAGCTACTCTCCCATGCTCTTACCTTTCTGGCAGCCAGATTTTGTAAAGTAAGAGTAATCCAATTGGTATTGATTTTAGGGACACTGAATTGTTTATCCTGTTGAAACTTGGTTTTTGCCTTCTACAAATTATGGTTGTGCTCTATGTCTTCATTCTTCAAATAAACACTTAGGACCACAGCTGAGCACCAGAGACTGAGGTATTTCTATCTTATGACACAGCGAGATAGTGACCTGAGCACCCGGCAAAGGGTCTCTCCACTTTGGTCTGTTCAGGCTAATAGAGACTGAGTTAGGAATGTATGTCTAATCTCCTTGCTCTTAATAACATTGTTAAGCTGTAGCTAGTTTGGTAAACTTAGTCATACAGAACACTGTTGTGAACTATGTTTATGAGTTAAAAGTCTCATCTTGATATTAAAAGAGCCTCAATTCAGAAATTGTTATTTCTCAAGATGAGACTTAACAGGGATAAAGGTTTAAAATTCTAATCTTATAAGACATACAAGTTAAAAGTCAGTCACCTCATGAAGGATCAAGTTCTTTGATATGTTCAGATTTAGCTTCTCAGGTATGCTTTCAAAGTTAAGCCTAAAACAAGTAACTAGAAACAGGAACATCTGTCTAGTTTAGATACACTTAACAAATAATGATCCTCAAATGCTTCAGAGATTTGAGAATATGGCATTTAAAATGTTCAATAAAAAGATTTTCATGACAGAGACAGGCCAGATCTTGGCAGCACCCCATCTCCTCCAAAGAAGATGATGGGTACAGAAGAACTTCCATCTGGAGCTTGATTAAATGCAGCAAAGCCAGTAACAGAGCAGAAACAACAACAACAACAAAACAACAACCACTGCCTTTCACCTCAACTGCTGCCAAGACCCTGTCCACACTATGAACAAGCAGGATAATGGGGGATTGTTTGCCTTAATTTGTCTAGACAAGGTAGGCCAGTCCCCCAAGCTCCTACTCCACAGGAAAGACTGTCAAATTTTCTGGGTCTAACAGCTGAAGATTGATGCTGCCCTGGGACCTCTGTCCCCAACAACCACAGAGGAATTTGGGGTAACTGTCTAGGTAGCCAGTAAGTCCCTGTTGTGTTTGATAGATTTGGAAGCTACTTGGTCTGCACTTTTGCTTACTCAGGTAAACTCTATCCTTCTAAGAGCTGATGATGTTTAATGGCTAGGCTACTGGTAGCTTTGCCAGCTTAACAGTTTCCTACACTCCAAGGCCACAATCACCTTGGTAGTTCATTAGTTGAGTTTCTTGCTAAAAAAAGTACAGACAGATTTGCCTTGTTCACAGGCTTCATGGTAAAGGATAAACATGTTTCAGATGAAACATTTCACCAAAGAAACACAGAAAATGATTTGAGATGTAAATGCAAGTTGTAAAGGTGTAAGGCAATGATTTAAGGTGTGTAAAGATGTTTCAGACTTCTGTCCTCTTTGTGTGGCATTATTACACTGGAATTTTGTAGGTTCAGAGTTTCAGCATTGATAAATGGAGTTCTGAGGAACTGGCAGAGCACTGACTATTTTCTATTCAGTCACAAGCTCAAGATTTTAAATTTCCTCTGGTTGTCTTCTAAGTATAGACTTAAAGGTGTGTTTCATCAGGCTAAAAACAGGCTCTCTAGACATAGGAAAGATGTTAGTGCCTTTTAACCCACAGCCATAGCCTTTGCTGTGACAATGAGTAACTCTGTTCCAGCTGTTCTACAGACACCTGCATGTTCCTGGGGAAAGAGTGCTGCAATTGTACTAAGAAATCTGGCCTGGTGGAAACTAGTATCAAGTCACTCCACAAACTGTCTGAAGAACTTCATGAGTACAACCAGGACACACCTCCGTTCCATTCTTTCTGGTGCTCTTCACTCTCCCCATGGCTAGCCCCATTTACAGGGCCGGTGGTAATACTCTATATTTTTTCTCCTAGCAACTTGCCTTCTCCACTTCTTTCTAGAATGGAATCCTGAGGTCTCCAGGGTGGCGGTTAACTGGATGCTTCTTCACCCATACCTCCCACTGAGCACAAGCCCACAAACTCTCTACTCCTCCTCTCCACATCCTCCCACGCCATTGAGAAGTAGCCAGATTTGAAACCGTGCCCATATACCCAAAAAGGTTAGCATGTTTGGTTCGAACCTCCAGCTCATTCCTGCTTGATTTGGAAAGCCACAGTGCTCTCTCTCCAAACCCCACCTTCTCAGAAAATCTCCAACCAAGGAAAGGTGCCGAAAAGCCCAGTTCCACATTCTTGGAGGCTGCAGCAGCTCCTCCCCTGAAGTTGCCGGCAGTCCAGGTCCCCACCTAAAGCATACCACACCACAAACCCAGCTTATGATGACACATCATCACCCCTTGCCTACAGGGTACTGCTTTAGTTTGGGCATATGACTTCTCCTGCCTTTTCTCCCATCTCAATCTCTGGGAGCTAGAGAACTCACCTGGGAGTTGCTTTGCTCAAAATAAATTTGTTCTTTACTTTTTCAATTCTGCTTGATCTAGTTTACTGCATCAGCAGAGAAAACTACTATGGAGGTACAGAAAACCTATTAGAAACCACAATTTGGTTCCTGAGGTGCACCTGACAGGATTATAGTTCATAACAAACAAGTTTAGGTCACAAGGATGCAGGCAGGCAGAAAGCCTTCACTCATTACAGTCTAGGTCACAGCAATGAAGATAGGAAGGAAGCTTTCACTGGTAACAAAGTCAATCTGCTGGTTTGTGAGGTTCTCAGAAAGTATCTGGAAGAGGAGGCCCTGCCCAAGGTCATATACAATCAGGCCTTATGCCAGGCTCATTGGTATGTTAGCATCCTCATTGGAAAGGATTTCAGTATTGTAAAAGGCCAGACACTGAGGAAGATCCTGAGTTTGTTCTTAGAGATGTCTGCTTTGGAGCTTGTTGGGCTCAGGTACTTGAACACTTGGTCCACAGTTGACATTGATGGTGCCATTGTGTTGGGGGGGGGGCAGTAGGAGATGTGGCCTTGATGGAGGAAGTTAGTCACTGGGGGTGGCCTTTGAGAGCTTAAAGGCTCACCCTATTTCCAGCTTGCTCTCTCTGCTGAATACTTGTCATTGAGAGTGTGGACCCCAGCTTCCTGCTCCTGCCACCCTGCTTACTGCTCGCTGCTATGCCTTCCATCAGAATGGACTTTTACCTCCCTGGAACCGTAAGCCCAGATAGACTGTGAGTGCTTGGTTGTGGAGTTTTGTCACAGCAGCAGAGAGTGACTCACACAGCAGGGCAGCTGTAAAATGCGACCGGAACTCACTAGGAGAGTCCACACGAAGACAAAAGCCAGGGGCCTCAGGGGCAAGGGGACTTTTGAAGCTTCAGTATGGATGATAATTGTGGTATGAGAGTTTCAAGTAAGGAGAGGGAGAAAGGGAAGACTAGAGGTTCTGGGACAAATCCTCAGGGTGATGTGATGTCTCTGAAAGATGTTGAGCCAGAGAGGTCTAAGAAGGCAGAAGAGTGAAAAATCAAAGATGTGTAACTAACATGGGAGGTTGTAAGACATGGGAGCCATGGGAAGGAGGAAGAGTTTCAGGAAGTTGTCATCACTTGTGGGTACTACTGAGGAGCTCAAGCAAGACAATGAGCAGAAGATGTCATCTGATTTATGGAAGTACATGCCACTGACGAGCCCCATGGAAGTTTTTGGTGGTGCTGGTAGGTGGGTGCCTGATAGAAAGTGAGGGAAGGTGAGAAAATGAAGTGATGCCATAGCTTATTCCTGGGCTCTATGCAAGGTAAGGCTGTTCGTTTTATTATCTCATTTCTCCGTGTGGTGCTTTGAATAAAAATGACTCCCATATACTCTTAGGGAGTGGCATTATTGGAGGTGTGGCCTCGTTGGAGGAAGTGTATGGGGGTGGGCTTTGAGATCTTAGAAGCTCAAGGCAGATCTAGTGTGTCTCATCTCTTCCTGCAGATCCAGATCAACCACTTCTCTAGCACCGTGTCTGCTTGCACACCACATGCTTCTTGCTGGGACAGTTATGGACTGAAACTCTGAACCTGTAATCCAGCTCCAATTAAATGTTTTCCTTTATAAGAGTTACTCTGGTCATGGCATCTATTTACAGCATTAAAGTCTTAAGACTTTCTGTAATATTAATTGTTTTCCTCTCTCTTGATGCCTCTGTGGAATTCTTCCTTTTCTTGTCAGCCACTAATAGTCTTTTCTATTAACTTGCAATGAACATAATTAAAAGGAGGTAAAACTAGTAAAGAAGGTTAAAAAGCCTTGAACTCTGAAAGCCAGCTTCCCTTAGGGACTATGTAGGGGTAATATGAAAAGAGAAAGAGTACAAATAACTGCAGGGGACTTACATAATTAATAATGATAAAAATAACAATGAGACAAGATATTAAAAAAAACATAAGGACATGCTTACTAGTATGAGATGAAGAAAGCTAAATATGATGTGGCTGTTATTATTCCCATCCTTCCAGGGTAGGAAATGGGCTCATGATGAAGAAGTTGGATAATATGCTGACATCATCTAGGTAAATGGTGCTAAAGTGTATACTCAGCTCAAATCTAGTCTTGTCTTTATCACTAAAGAGGTATGTGCTTTACAGGGGAAACTGTGTTCAGGATAGTGGAAATCAGAAATAATAAGTGACATGACATGTATTAAGTGTCACTTATGACATGTATTATAACAATGACTTTTGATAAGGAGAGGGGAGATAAGCAGATATCCAGGTGGAGGTGGGTCTACCCAGTCCTTTATGTAGCTACTGCCTTCCTTTGTTATTGACCTATTTAGAGACACACTCCCATAGAATCCTTCAGGAGAAAGTAGAAATGTTCACTGACTCTCTGAGAACCAACTGTGTTTGGACTGTTCATGGGAAGAAAGGGAGAACTTGGAGGGAGGTTCAGAATTGGCATCTCTGAGTAAAGCAGATTGAGAGGAGTTTCCTTGTAAATGATACTTTAATACTATAACAACACCAAGTTATTTCTGGAACATAAAAGAGCGAGCAAATATGCCATATAGTTTAACTCCATCCTTGAGGTGTGGGTTATAGGGTGATGGAGGCAAGGGGTATCATTTAATACATTGTCACAGAAGTACTTTTCTCTTATTGGACAATGCCTAAAATTCAAAAAGTAATTATTAAAATGTTCATTATATGACTTCACAGATGGAAAAACAGACTATTCTGAGGATGAATTGACTGAGATAGGAGATCAGTTGCTGTGCTGGCTAGTTTTATGTCAGCTTGACACAAGCTAGAGCTATCAGAGATGAAGGAGCCTCCATTGAGAAGATGCCTCTGTAACATTGGACTGTAGGCAACTTCTAGGGCATTTTTTAAATTAGTGATTGATGTGGGAGGCCTAGCACATTGTGGGTGGAGCCACCCCTGGGATGGTGGTCCTGGGTTCTATAAGAAAGCAGGTTAAACAGGCCGGTAAGCAGCACCCCTCCATGGCTTCTGTATCAGCTCCTGCCTCTGGGTTTCTGCTCTGTTTGAGTTCATGCCCTCACCATTTTTGATGATGAACTATAAGTGAAATAATCACTTTCCTGACCATGATATTTAATCACAACCACAATAACCCTAGCCAAGACCTTGCTTTGGCTATGGTTTGAGGTAATCCTCCAAGTGCTCATGACTTAAAAGTTTGGTTCTTAGTGTAGTAATGTTAAGAAGGACTGGCAGATGGCAAGACTCACCCATTCTGCTTCCTGTGACCAATGTTTTCTCGATGTCACACAGCCAAGTGATCTCTGGAAGGGACTATGTCCTGATGGAGGACATTAAATCCAAAACTGTGAGGTAAATAAGACTCTGTTCCTTATGGGAGACTCAGACCCTGTTAATTCATTATAGTGGAAGGAAATATCAGAATGGGGAGAAATTTCTGTTTTTATGTCATGCTTTGAAGAATTATTCTTGGTTTTTCTGGCACTCCATGTTAGGAATTAGATTATACTCAGGTAAAAGTAATAGAATTTATAGTTTCCTCATGTTAAAATTGGTATTGATGATGAGATATCTTACTTGGTAAGAGATGACTTGAAAGAAATATCATAGCCATCTTCAAATACTTTACTCCATGGGAAAGAAAGAAAGAAGACTAATGGGCAGAAACTCTGAGAAGATGCACATCACCTCATGAGTAAGTAAATTTTATAGATTTTCTGTAACACAATAATAGGTTTCTCGCCAATGCAGTAAACCAGATCAAGCTGAATTGAAAAAGTAAAGGAATAGGTTTATTCGAGCAAAGCAACTCCCAGGTGAGTTTTCCAGTCCCAGATATTGAGGTAGAAGAAGTCACATGCCTGAACTAAAGCATTTAGAGCTGTTTGGCCATTAGCTCAGGCCTACCATTGTCTAGCTCTTACTCTTATATTTAGCCCATTTCTATTAATCTATACTTTGCCATGTGGCTCATGGCTTACTGGTACCTTACATCTTCCTTGTCATGGCAGCAGCTAGCAATATCTCTCCCATCCAGCCTTCCACCTCCCAGAATTCTCTTCTCTTTTGACCCACCTATACTTCCTGCCTGGCTACTGGCCAATCAGCATTTTATTTATACAAAGCAATATCCACATCAGGGTTATATAGCCTGTAGGCAAAGGATGATGACATATTCACCACAAGCTGGGTTTTGTGCCCAAGTATGTTCAAAAACTGAATGCTTTAGGAGGGGACTTGGCCTGCTGACAACTTCAGAGGAGGAGCCACCCTTGTTGGTTAAATTGGTGCTGCTCGTGGCTGGCCACCACCTATGGCAGCCATGCCAATGGAGGGGCTGCTGGAGGAAAGTCACAAGCAATGGTTACCTTTTTAGAGCTTTATTGAGAGACAGAGGAAGAGAGGGATTGAGGGAGAGAGAGAGAGAGGAAGAGAGACAGAGAGACTGAATGGCAGGAAGAGAGCAGAAAGAGAGAGGGATACACAAAGGGCCCACCCGCTTTTAGGCTGGCCCTTGTCCCAGGATGATGACGTAATTAAGGACAGAACCCTTACATCCCAGACTTTCACTTATTATAAAAAAGCAGGTAGATGGGAATAGGGGTGTCGTTCCTCTCAAAAACTGCTTCCAGCTGATTTTTTGGGTGTCAGATGGCTCTTGAGGGAATGGAGAAGGGGAGTCTTCTGAGGTAGACAGGCATTGTGGGATACTGTCTGTCATCTGTTTGTTCTGGAGACATGTATCCCACTTGGCTGTGGCTGGGAACCTTCTGTCTGACAAGATGCTGGTGACATAGAAAAAAAATTTAGAGAGAAAACAATCATTTTTATTTTATGTTGGTAGATCTGGCCTGTCCAGATGATTTTGAAACATGTTAAGCTTTATCAGAGACAGATTATTTTAATGCACCTGTTTCCTTTACTAGTTTGGCATCCAGGAGACAGGTGATCAATTGTTAAAAGCATCTCATAGTAATAGATGTTTACATTAAAGTCTTTTTGTAGCACCCAGACACTTTTGGGTCTGGGGGTGTAAATACCTTTTAGTTGTTACAGTTTCTTACTTGATGATCTTTGGACTCCGGTTCTGTGGTGGTCCTGTATCATTGACTGAACAGTGACTTAGAATAGGGAACTGGGAAGAGCTTAGGGTACATGAGAATTTTTTTTTTTTTTTGAGTTAGGAACAAGGCAAAGATCATGGCCCTGTCTGTATGCACATGAGAAACACAGGCTGTAACTTTAAAGTGAGACAATGAGCTCTTATCTTAGTTGGAAATCTTTCTCATTAAGTAACTCTGAAAGTGCAATTAAATCTGGTGAGGTAAATAAGGCTATCCTCTGTACCAGACAGCAGAAAGGAGAAGTGACATCCTAAAACTCCCAGGACTGAGTCAGTGGCTCTGGTGTCCAGAAGGAAAGAAACAGATCGCTTCCCTCCTGTGTTCTGGGTTCCCTGCCATGTCTGTAGCCAAGCCTAGGTCTGTTGGAGGTCTCAGCTTGGTGTACCCATGCGTCTTGGTGACTGGGAGCAGTCAGCTGATTGGTTGTCTTTCTAGGTGGCCCTTTTGAAGGCTATTGATGGCCTGGCAGGGCATTTGCTATCCCATGGCCTTTTCCTCACTTAAAATAGGGATCCAACAGCTTTTAGGAGTCAGCGAGTGCCAGCACTTGGCAACTTTGTTTTTGGGCTTTTATCTCTTCCCTGGCACACCTTAAATGCCACAAATGACTCTTTTGCTGGTGGGGTCAGGAGCCTTGCTCTCCAGATGCTTAAGTTTTAGTCGGGGAGGTGTGGGGAACAAGAGACAGATTTTACTCCCTGTCCTGGATTTTTTTTTTCCTGATGATTGGTGGCTTAAGGACAGCTTTTGGAAGATCTGCCAGTAGGCAGACCATAAACCGATCCTTTTGGAAGACTTGTTTGAGGCTATAAGCTGATTTTTTGGCTTAGGAGCCATCCTGACTACTGTAAACTTATTTGTATGGATCTCAGCCACTTTCAGACCCATCTGTGCTTCTCAAGGCAGTTTGAGAATGAGTGAGTAGAGTTAAGGTGAGTTAGGGTGAGAGTCTCAGAAGCCACCCAAGCCCGCCCATTTGAGCCCACCTATTTGAGCCCGCCTACTGCCAGCGGAAGTCAGACAGAAAAGGTTGCACATGGCTGACGCAGAAGTGGGGAAGGAGAAGGGTTTAGAGCTTTAGCAGAAAGCTTGGAGATAAAGTAACTTTTTATTTGCCAGTTCACTGGCAGAAATTCTGTGACTCTGTTATGTGGCCGGATTTACAGGTACCCACCCCTATCCGCCAATGTAGGTGGTAAATGTATCCGCCCCTTTGTCTCATGGCTGTAGCTGAGAGAGAAATAAAAAATTAAAATAACAAACTGGGATCAGACTCCAATCTTGGGAATCCCCAAAGAGTAGAAAAAGATCTAAGAATCAGCTCAAGTTTGCCATCCTCTTCATCGAGGGATGGGAAGGGCTGTGACTGCACTACAGCTGGTCTACCTGGTAGACCCAAGATGACATTTTTCTCCTTGTCAGAAGCAAAAATATGCCTGCCATTGCCAGCACTGCCTGAGAACAACCCCCGGGGTGTCTGTTGCAAAGAATATAGCTCAGAGTACAGCCACAAGAATGGCAGACTCACTGTGAAGAATCATGGCCGTAGCAGGGTAGCTGTATAACAACGGTCCAGCAGAGGTGAGGGATGCGTACACATTACGGTCTCGCCATCTTGCTGGATGGGGGAGGTGGCAGCAAGTGGCAGCAGTCAGCAGGTCCTCAGTTGGTGTATCCAAGTCTGAATGGCACCAAATGTTGGTTAAATTGGTGGTGCTCCATGGCATGCCAATGGAGGAGCATGCTGGAGGAAAGTCACGAGTCATAGTTACCTTTTAGAGCTTTATCAGGAGAGATGGGGGGGGGGGAGAGAGAGAGAGAGAGAGAGAGAGAGAGAGAGAGAGAGAGAGAGAAAGGACCAGAGAAACAGAGAGACCACATGGAGGGAAGAGAACAGAAAAAGAAAAGGAACACACAAGAGGGCCCGCCCACTTTTTAGGCTGGGACATTATTGCAGACTGATGACATAACTAAGGACCTAGTCCTTACATCCCTAGCCATCAAGAATGTAGAACTGGGCTTTTTGGTACCTTTTCTTTGTTGGAGATTCTCTGAGAGGGTGGGGTTTGGAGAGAGATATAGGGCTTCTCAGACCATGCTGGAGGGAGCTGGAGGTTCCAACCAAAAAAATCCTTATAAGGATTTCTGAAGTTCCAAATAGGCTGCCTTGAGGAATCAGTAAGCTCTGAAGCTTTGGGGCTTGTCTCAGTCCATTCTCTGCTTCTCTAACAGAATGCCGGTAGTTTAAAGAGGCTGAGGTTATAGCTTAATTGGTAGAGTGTTTGCCTAGCATGCACAAAGCCTGGGTTCAATCCCCAGTACCACTTAGCATTTGTGAGGTGGAGGCAGGCAGACCTGCTTCAGTTGGGTCCCAAAGACCCAAGTGTGGAGACAGGGGATGGCGTGAGGGGGTAAATCATTATGGCTGCCAGCAGCATTTATTTAAAGAAAATACATTTTTTTATTACACATAGAATTAATGAGGAGAAAAGAGGCATGTGAGCTGAGGTGTGACTTGAGCTCAGAGGTTAAGCAATCTACCATTGACCTTGACAACAGGCACTAGTTGTCAAGTGCCACAAGTTCCTCTTGCCAGAGAGAAGAAGATGATTGCTTTAGCAAGCAGCAACTTTCTTCAAGCCTTGGAGGGAATGGAGGCCCTTATCCAAATGCCTGACCTTGGAGAAAGGACTTTTTCTGGAGACCAGACACTATTGTTAATATTCTGACCCACCCCTTGAAATCCCACCCCTTGGCACCACCCTCCATCCTGATGTTAAAGCTTCATTCTAAGGAAAAACTCTTCCTCTCCCTCTTTTCCACTTTCCCTCCCATGAGGTGTTCTCTCTCTCTCTTTTTCTGTCTGTCTCTCTCTTTCCTGTCATCTCTTTCCTTCATATGGTGTGACTCCTTCCCATCGTTTTTAAATACAGCGTTGGTTCCCTGACTGAGAAGGCTTTCTTGGCAGTCTGGAATGTGCTGGGACCCTGGGACCAGCCATACTTTTCCACCTAATGGATCAGATGGCTGGGACTTTCCATTCAACACTGACAAATGGTAAGCCGCCCCCCACTTCTGGCCATTTCCCACAAATGAGGCTTTGTCCTCTCAAGCACCGTCCTCATCTTCTGGCTTTTCTCAAAGTCCTGGTACCAGGTGACTGTGTCTCACTCAGGCTCCTAGCCAATCAGCCCCTGCTTTTTTGGATGACAGTCCACTGAGCAGCTTGTGCCTTCTTGTTGGTCCTCACTGATTCTAGAGATTCCAGCCCTTGGATTTCCTCTAACTCACTGATGGAAAATGCACCTACCTCCATATCTAGCACCTGATTTAAGGGCTTAACTTATTCACCTTTGCAGTCAGACTTGGTCCCATAAAATGGCCGCTTACCAGCACCTTATATTTACAGGAACTTTGTAACTTCTGCAGCAATCCCATAGACAGAAGGAGATACCTTACTTTCAGGCTTTCTCTTCTCAAGTCCCTACTCCAATGTAGCCTTTCACTTTTTCACTGTGCTCCCCCTCTCTCAACTTTAGCACGAACTCTACTGTGTGTGGTGTGTTTTCCTAGTGGCACACCTTTGCACGGCCCACCAGAGGTACCCACTTTATGCTAGGATCCTACCTGCCTGCTCCACTTGCAGCAGACCTGCTGTTTCACCTGCAACAGATCTGCTTTCTGATCTACTCTCTTCCACTTGTAATAAATCTGCTTTCTCATTCACCAAGAGCTTTGTCCTCCATTCAATACCAACAATTGGGTCTCTGGTGGGACCACCCCCTCTGACCATTCCCCTAGATGTGATGCTTCATTTCTCAAGCACAGTCCTCTCCTCGCCTTCTGGCTTTCTCAAAGTTGTGGTACCTGGTGGCTGTGTCTCTGTTGGGCTCTTAGCCCTCAGCTCCTGTTCTTGTGTGACTGCGCACTGAACAGCTTTTGCCCACTTCCTTAAGCTACTGCCCCGGCCCTCACTCTTTGCTCGGTGGAACACTGAATGACTTGCGCCATTCTCTCTGCCTCATCCTTGGGAACTGTGTCATACACCTCCTTGCTCCCACTGGGATAACTTTTGGAGACCCATTGACCATTCTTTGGACCAGGTAGTTGGGGAACTGAGAAAGAATTCTCTACTTTCTTCCCTTTTCTTTGCTCCAAGACCTGCTTATGTCTGTCTGCTCTCTCTCTCTCTCTGTAAATGTTCTGTTTGCTGTAGTGTGCAAATCAGAGATGGAGAAGCCAGCTTTGTCTTGCACAACACACACCAGTTCTCCCTTTCTATTTACTCAACTCCTGTTTAATTCTGTGTGCATGTGCATGTAACTATTAACAGCAACCACATGGCTCTCCTCCATCTTGGCTGGTGACCTCATCATGATTTCTTATGAGCTCCAGGGAGTTTACTTGGATCTATCTGAATAGCATCTTGCTAGGTCCAAGAGGTGCTTGACAGTTCCACAGAGCCTGGACAGTGAAGTGAAACAGCCAGCTACCCCAGGACATGGCCAGCACCCTAGTTTTCTCAGATCCCCCAAAGATGATTGATGTCCCCACACGAGCAGAAAAGAATACTGTACCCTCATTCCTGCCTCACCTGCTACCCTTTTCTAACTCCTCAGCTTTTGTAATAAACAAAAGGGAGGAATGTGAGTATTTCAGCATCTGTACTGGCCTGCCCTTAGGGTTCTGACAGGCTATACCTCAGCTGCAGTCACTAAGAGCACCTCCTGTGTGCATTTGCTGTGTTTCCTTATAAAAGGTGGGCCTTGTACACCTCCCATCTCTCTCTCCTTTCTCGTTCTTTTCCTCATCCCCAGGTACCAGTCCCTGCCCCCTTCTCTGTCCCTTATCTCTCTCCTTTCCTCAATAAACCTCCTATGGTATGACTCCTTCCCAACATTTTTAACATAACATTGCCATGTGGATGCAGCATCTGGGTTGTGAATTACTGGCTGCCACTGCCACCACCATGCCCACATGGTGTGCATCTGCACAGCCTGCCACTGCATTTGCCCAGCATGTTTCCCTGCATGCATGCAGGATACTCTCGGGGAACCCCTGATCATTAATTCATAACATTGGTGCCCAATGTCACCAGGCAATCCCACTGCTTTCTCCTGCCCACCAGCAGTCTGAGGAGCTCTGGGATCTATTACTACCTTCCATTTTTCAGGCTAGAGTACTGCCAGGGACTCTTCACTCTATCAGATTGGTAAGATTCCTCCTTTCCCTTCTGGCCATTTTCCCATAAGTGAGGATTCATCTCGTTGCACTTACTGGTACCACACGTCTTTCAGGCTCTAGGCCCCTTGGCCCCATCTCTATGTGATGGAAACACCTTGCACCCACTCAATTCTAGGGCCCATAGGTTTTGTTATGATGTTCCACTGGCTATTCTGTGCCATTCATTAGTCCTTGCTGACTCTGTGGGACACTGGAGGTCAGATTTGTCTTGTTTTGCTTTCTGGAACCACATGTCTTTCTGGCTCATAGCCCTTCGGCCCCCTGTCCCTATGCAACAGCATGTGGAGACAGCCTGTGCCCTCTCAATTCAAGCCTTTGTAACAGTGGTCCATTGGCTACCTTGCACTATTATCATTGGCCCTAGCTGTCCCTTTGGGATGCCGGAGGTCAGTCCTTTGGGCCTTATACCTCATTGTGGAAAAATGTACCTATGGCCCCCTACTCCCACCACTGCTGCCGACCCATGGCTTGGGTTCAGTCCCCTGCAGCTGCTCGTACCATGCTGCAGTCCAGGTCCTTCTCTCCAACCAGCTGCACTACTACTTCTCCATCTTTCTTTCACAAAGTCCATTCCCTATCTGCGACTGGAAATGTATGATTGATGTGGCCGTCTATAGTTCTTTCTGACTGACTTTTAAATGCTTCAATTTATCTGTTCCTTATCTGCTCAGTTTATTAAAAAAAAAAAATCCCACATGGTCAGGTACCATATTTGATAGGGGCAATCATGTAATCAGGCAGTGACATCTGAAATAAGGGCAACTACATGGTCTAACTGCTAAGGTCAAAACAGGCAGGTCAGATGACCTCACCACCATTTTTACTAAGGGCAGCATGGGTGGGGCACCCGGCCCTCAGGAAGTTGGTATGGAAGGAGGTTAGAGAATTGCCTCTTGCTGTGTATTGTTTCACTAGCCAAGGAAAAGTCCTCTGGCCTTAGCTTGGCATAACCCAGCTGCCTCTCTTAGGCTCCAGCTGTCTGGGCAGGGCAGAGGTCCAGTCATGGTCTGGTGTTCATTCCTCCGAAGCCACTCATGTGGGCGTGGCCTGGAGACACAAGTGCTCCCCTCTGGGGCATCAGTGGAACCACATGCAGGTGGTATCATTATATTAAGATTTTAAATTTCAGATTTTAATATTAATACAATTCTGATACATTCTAAGTCATAAGCTCAGGATTTTAAATTTTCCTTGGTTACTCATTACCTGCTTTTCTACAATTTGGATTTCAGTACTGGTTGATAATACTAATCTATCTAAAACTTTTATTTTTTCCTCACTTATCTATTCCTGAGGATAGTATTTCTCTTCCTTCTGGCCTCCCTTTTCCAATCACTAAGACCATGGACCAAATGGCTCCAGATAAATTAATAAATTTTAACTCCCGTCTCTAGTCTGTATTTCAGCAGACTAGCAGAAACACTGAAACACCATGTGTGGACACAGCCTGCAGCGCTTTCCCTGCATGGATGCCAGCAGAGACTCTTGTCTATGGGATGTAGACCAGACCAGCCAAACGTAATTGTTCCCTGTCTGTACAGCTGGGTCAGATAACCACATGTTTCTGACAAATGCCCCATTGCCCAGCCTTTGACTGGCCTTTCATCATTTTGGGAGCCCTGACAACAATGCCCAATGCTAGTTCGAAGCAATTCCAGAAGAGAACACATTGTCCCATGTTCCCTGTCTAGAACAGGCTGAAATGCTGGGTCAAAAAGAAACCTCCAGCATACAGGACCAATTAGTTATCTAATGCCCATTGATATTTGTTAATTAAAATGGTTCTGCAATAAGATAAGACATTTGGCCTTTATGCAGAACCAGTGAGGTATTAAATAACATTAAAAATTATTATTTATATATAAATATAAACTCAATCAGGATGGAGTTTCTGGCCCACCAAGAGGGTCTTTTTCCTCTTCTCAGTAGGTCCTTTTCTCAGAGTTGGGCTGCACCCTGACTCACAAGCCCCTTTCCTCTTATTCTCATTTGGCCTGGGATCTTCCCCTGTCACTCTTCTTTGCCTTATGGAAGAAGTCCTGGCCTTATGGAAGCTGCTAAGATATGGAAGACTTAGGGAATAGGAGTTGACAGGCAGTCCTCAAATGCTCAGAGATCTGCATTTAAAATGTGACTCAAAAATCTTATTATATCAGACAGAGACTCCCAGATCCTAACAGTGACACAGGGTCTCTGAAGAAGATGTCTCCATGTGAACTATGGCAACACTGACCTCTGAGCAAGTTGCCCAAATGTGACACCTGCCTCCAGGACCCAGCCCAGACTGTGGACAAACAGCAGGACATTGGGAATTGATTGCATGCCTTTGGCCTAGATAAAATAAACTTAGTCTTCCCTATGTCCCTCTTCCATAGGAAAAACTCCCACCTTGTGGTCCTGATGGGTCAAAGATTGATGCTGTTCTGATACTTCCCTGGAGACCCGCATATGGCTAACTGGGTATGGTCTGGTCCCTGTTCTTTTTAACAAATTTGAAAGCTTCTTGGTCTGTACTGGGATATGATTTTTCCTTCTCGGATCTCTGATTCCATTTGATGACCAGGGTTTGCTTCAGCTGCTTTCTTGGTTCTCTATATAAAATTTACAGGGGCCCTCTCCTAGGGCTACTACTAGGTCTAGCCATAATTTGCCTTGTTACCAGATCAGATAAACTCACAGAACCCATTGTAATGTAACTTTTTACTATTGACAGCTCTCAGTATGTCCTGGTTTGTTTACATGAAGATAGGAAATCTGACTCACTTCTTCTTAAATTAGTCCTTCTCACATCTGATGATGTTTGATGACTAGGGTATCACTTTAACCCCCCAATTCCTATATATATATATTCTCTAATTACATACAGTTATGACTCATTCATAGACTTCACGATACAGGATAGACCAGTTTCAGACATAAATCCAGAAGTTCATAGTTTTAATACTGATAAATGCAGCTTTGATAAACTGATGGAACATTGACTACAAAGAGTTCTTAAGAGTCCTTAAATGGATTTTTAGCCCTTTTGCCATGATGTAAATCCATTCCAGCTGTCTTACAGATACCTACAGGCTCCTGGGAAAAGTTTTGCTACTGCATCAAAAAATCTGATAAAAATTAACAATCTCCAGAGCCCATTTCTGACCCCACCTATTTTTTTAAGCATTGCTGTGGATATTGCTCTGTATAAATAAAACACTGACTGGTCAGTAGCCAGGCAGGAAGTATAGGCAGGATTAAGAGAAAGGAGAATTGGGAGAAGAAGAAGGTGGAGAGACACTGCCAGCTGCCGCCATGACAAGAAAGATGTAAGGTACTGGTAAGCCATGAGCCACATGGCAACTTATAGACTAACAGAAATGGGTTAATTTAAGATCTAAGAACTAGATAGCAAGAAGCCTGCCATGGCCATACAGTTTGTAAGCAATATGAGTTTCTGTGTGTTTACTTGGTTGGGTCTGAGCAGCTATGGAACTGGCAGGTGAGAGAGATTTGTCCTGACTGTGGGCCAGGCAGGGAAACTCTAGCTACAAAGCATATTTTGCAGATTTGCTGTTCCCACCTGACCTCCAGAGAAACAGCAGATGCCATGGCTTCTATGCTCCTGATTTGGTGTGCCCCCCGCACCAAGCTCCTGGAACACCACTGCTGCAACCTGCCTCCTCAGCTCCTTCAAGGGACAGAATGCTGAGATCTTCTGCCATGAGCAACTCCTGGTTCCCCCCTCCCCACTTTGCCACTTGTCAGTTTGAAGTAACCTCAAGAATTCAGCGCCCTTGTTCCCCACTTGCTCCCACAACTCACCTCTTTTTATAATAATCAAAATGGAGGAATGTTAATATTCTGATCTTTCCCTTGAAATCCCACCTGCTGTGTCCTGACATAAGAGCCCCATTCTAAGGAAAAAACGCCTCCCATTCCTGTCACTTTTCCTCCCATGAGGTGAGCACCCTTGACCTCTCTCTCTTCTTCTCTCTCTTTCCTATATTTCCCTTCATCTCTCTATTATAACAAACTCTCTATGTGGATACAGCATCTCGGTTGTGAATTACTGGCTGTTGCTGCCATGCCTGCATGGTCTGCATCTGCCCATCTTACCACTGTATCTATCCAGCATGTTTCCCTGCACATGCAGGATAGCCTCAGGGGTCTCCCAGCACAATAATTCATAACAACTACACTACAATGTCTTAGTCTTACTATATGGGCCTGTTCCCCTAAAAGGGAAGGTCTCAATGTTTTATTCTTTTCACATTATACTATACCATTCTGATGTCTCTGTATTTATTAACTGAACTCTTTCCCTTAATGGCCTCAGGCTCTGTATCTGAATTCCAGGCATTTCATCCTTGGGATCAGGTGTGTCTAGTAAATCTCTAATATTCCTGTTCCTGTGTAATTAGGAGGGCACAATGGGATTCCTCATTCCATGGTGGTGGGGATATTTTTCCAAAGAATTATTTTGTTTAGAGAGGCTACCCTTGTACACATTTTCATCCTTTACCAAAGTTTACACAAAATTTCCCAAAGGGAATGGCATTAGTAGTGAGAATCATTAAAAATGAAAATAAAAAGATGCTGGAGAAGAGTGGCCCTCAATGTCAAAATGCTGGAGCTTTGCCAAGCAGTAATCATGGCCATGAGGTCCATGCCACTATACAGAAAAGAAATTTATTCTTTAATTTCTGAGGGCTCAGGAGTCTAACTCTGAAGCACCAGTGTCTGGTAGGACCTTCATGCTGCAGCATCCCAGGGCAGCAGGCAGGACAAGCAAACCTGTGAGACAGATAGGTGAGGAGTGAACTCATTCTTTTATTAGGAACCCTTTCTGTGAAAACAAACTCACCCTGAACAGCATCAGTCCTTCATCAAGGCTTTAAGAAGTAAACGCTTCTTAAACAGCCTACTCCTTAGGACCCTCACAACAGCACTGAAAACGGAACAAATTTCAAAGGGGAGATTCAAACCCTAGCAGAGATGTTCAAGCTAAAAGAGTACATTGTTTGGTTGGGCAGTTCACTCCTGCATGATCCAGAAAGCCCCATTCCTGTCTCTCTCTCCAAACCCTGCTCACTCGGAGGGTCTCTGAACAAAAGGAAGGCACCCAAAAGCCCAGTTCCTCATCTTAGCAGGTACTGCAGTCTTCTCCTGTAAGATGCCAGCCACCAAGTCGCCACCTAAGTTCTCAGCTTTTGACCACACTTGGGCACAAACCCAGCTTGTGGTAGACATATCATCACATCTTGCCAACAACCTATAAAATCTCTCTGCTTATATTTGTGGGAGCTGCTTCTCTTGCCTCAATCTCTGGGACTGGAGAACTTGCCCAAGAGTTGCTTTTTCAGTTTGGTTTGCTCTGGCTTACTGCATCAGTGAAGAAACCTATTATGGAGAGCAGGGGGCAGAAAATCTATTATTTTGACACTGAACCCTGGGAGGAGTTGAGCCTTCCCAGGTGGACTGGGTCCTCGCACCCCCTGTGGGGGCCACTTCTTTCCCTTTATCTTTCTCTGCATCCTAAGTAATCAACTTTCATCTTGGGGTAAGTCACTTGTTTCCTAGGCATCGCCTAAGGAAGCGTCAGTTACCTCTTCCAGGTTCAGGACCCTCAGGATCATTTGCCAAGCTGTGGCCACACCAGGGTAAGCCCGATCTGTTTGGAGGGACAGTCTCTGTTCTGGGGTGCCCCTAGGTCTGGAGACATCCTTCTCAAGAGGTTACCCCACCCCACTGCTTGACTCTGGGCTATCATGTGGGATACCTCAACCTACTCTTTGATCTCAAGCACAGGCTTGGAAATGGGCAACCCCAGGTCTAAACTTGATCCTCAGTCACCCCTGACGTATCTGGTGTGGAATTTATCCAAATTGGGACTGTCTCCCACCATAGGCCTAAAATAAATGTTTTGAGCTCTCCTGTGTCCAAGGTTTCTTTGCTCTGCACTCCCTCCCTCCCTCTGTATGTAGCCAGTGCTCAGTGACCCAGGTTTTGTTGCCCAGGGTTGTGGTGGCTCCAGGAGCCTTTTCATCCAGGGACTGACCCTGAGCCCTCGACCCCACCTGAGCCTCTGCGATCCGGAGTCAATGGAACCCCTGCCTGTCACCTTCCTCTCTTCTCTCCCCTGCTCTCTGTCTGCCTGGCTCTCTCATGACCCTCCTCCAGCACACACTTGCACTCTTTCAGTCTCCCAGTAACCCTCTTGTCCTAACTCCCCTGCACACGGTGTGTCCTCTTAGTGCTGTATCTTACCAGGGCCTAATGAAAAGGCACCCATTTCACCTTTTTTATCTTTTTATTGGTGCCACAAACTCACTAGGCTCTTCTGGTGTTTGGTCTAGTCAGGTTGGGATCCTGCCCACCTGCTCCACCCACAACAGATCCACTGTCTTTGTTTATTTCTGTCTGCTCTGTAATGATACAGCATGTGGGAGGCCTTGGAGGGTTTTGGACCAAGGTGCCCCACAGCAGGTGAGACATGCCATACAGGCACAGCAGACAGTGGACAGTTACTCCATGGTAGAGCCAATACCCACATGGCAAGTTTACTTTGGGGTTTGAGATGGGGAGCAGGAATGGAAGTTGAAGAGAGAGAGAGAGAGAGAGAGAGAGAGAGAGAGAGAGAGAGAGAGAGACAGACAGACAGACAGACAGACAGGAGGAGGAGTTTTTCTTAAAGGGAACATATGATGACGTCAGGATGCTGGGCGGGTCCCCAAGGGGTGGATCACAATACTAACATGCTCGCCCACCTTAAACTGTGTAAATGTCCTGTCTATACATTTGTTACAACGTGGGAGTCAGAGCCAGAGAGGCCAGCTGCTTCATGCCCAGCACATGCCTGTTCTTTATACCATCTACTGCTCTAACCCTCGATCAGGTATGTGTAGATGATTTGTCTATAGATTTTATTCCCAGTTCTAGAGTCCAATTCTTCAACTGCTGCTCCCTCTGCCCTGCATTACCATGCATGTGGACACATGTGTGCTTGTCTGGCTCCTGCAGCCTTCTGCATCCATGTGGACATCTCCTTTCCTGCTCTCTCCCTCTCCCAGCAGCCTGGGAGATCCAAAGCTTAAGCTCTAGGTCACTGCATTCCACATGGCCTGCTGACACACATGGACACCTCCCTTTTCTTCTCCCTCCTGGTTTTCTCTTGCCTTGCAGCCAGCCTGACCATCCCCACAGTGTCCCACTTTGATACCCTCTCTCTCCTCTATGGAATCACATTTTATCTTATCAGCTTGGCCCAAATACAAATCAGTGGCCAAAATTGACGAACTTTGTTTCCAAATTCTCACAAATTGTTAACTACTACTGCTGCAAACAAATGATCTCCAAATACCTTATACCTAGAGTTGCTCTGCTACACCTGCAAAGTCCCTTACCTCTAAGGCTCTACTCCCTCACTCCTAAAAATCTTTTATTCCTATGGTTTCTTTGCATGCTGCTCTATATCTTAAGATTATACTGTAAACTCTTATCTCAGGATTTGAAAGTTGCTATCTGGCATGGTTTAAAATCTGTATAATTTTGGTGGTGGTGCACATGCCTTTAATCCCAGCACTCAGGAGCCAGAGCCAGGCAGATCTCTGTGAGTTCGAGGCCAGCCTGTTCTACAGCAAGATCCAGGATAGGCACCAACTACACAGAGAAACCCTGTCTCAAAAAACCAAAAAAAAAAATCTATATAATTTGTAAACAAGTCTGTTTCCCATGGAAAGTTTTGTCTTGCTGTTAGAAAAATTTTGTATGTATAGATGGGATCTGTGCCTGTACATCTTCTGGGCATGGAGCTACACAAAATTGTGTCAGGCTCAATTGAATGTATAAATGTATGTGGCCACTGTATGTTTGTTTCTGACTGGTCTTGAATATGTGACTTTACTATGTCCCATGTGTCCTGTTGATAGCTCAGCTGTTACTGTTACAACTAGGCCTGGGCTCATAATTTGCCTCTGGGCTTTCTGGCCACCAAATCTGATGTAATGACAGAGATTCATATGTCATTTGAGTATATATAATATTAAAGTTGTTTTATGTTGTTCTACTTTATTAAAAAATATCTAAGGGAATCCCAAATTTATGGTTAAAAATCTATAATGAAAAGTTAACTTAAAACTTCTAACTCTAAATTGGAGCTGTTATGGGAAATGGCACATGATTTCCCACCATCTGAACTAAATTAAGTGCAGCCATGTGGGCAGTTGCCATTTTGACTAGGGTTAGGGAAGAGGGAGGTCATGTGACTTCACCACCTTTTTGATTAAATAGCTTCTGTTAAGGCTTGAGCACCTGAGTTCAGATCCCCAGCACCTAGATAAATAGCTAGGTATGGTAGTGCACTCTTGTAATTCTAACTGTAGAGGGTAGAGACAGAAGGATGGCAAGCTCCCAAGACAGCCTATCTAGCCCATAAGAGTTCTGGGTTCAGAGAGATCCTGGCTCAAAATCAAAAGTGGAGGGCTAGGGAACTGGTTCACCTGATAGAAGTGTTTGCAATGCAAACCTGAGGTCTATCTCTGGAACTTCAGTTGGAAGGAGAAAACTGACTCCTAAAAGTTGTCCTTTGACCTCTTCACACCTTGGCATACATGCATCTATACATGTACACATATTATATAACAAATAAAATCTAAAAATTTTAAAAGTAGATCATGATAGAAGATCCTCTATGTCAATCTCTCACCCCCACAAATGCAGCCATATATATAGTTTTTTTATAATGAAGCTTCATTTAAGGTAAAAAAACAACAACAACAACAACAACAATAAAGGCAGTTTTAAATTTTGTAGTCTCGTCTTCTTTTGTTGTTAGTTCTCAAGTGTGCCTAGGATGCACACAGCTTCTGTTCTTCTTGAATTCAAACCTCTTTATCACACCCCTAGTCTTCTGCTAGCAACTTCAGTAGCTTTCATTGTCCTCATTGATGTGATAAGTATTGTACTTGTTGTTCAAATCTTAGATGGTCTTATAATAAAAAAAAACCTGGTACCAGATATTGAGATGAAAGCTAAAAGATGAGAGAAGCAGAGCAAGCCACAGCCACCACTTATTACCTCACCAACTCCATGAATCCTCTAACTAAAATCCTCTGAATCTTCACCAGAAATGGGTCTCAGTTGAACTGCCTTACTTCCTGTTTCCTCACGCCTTATATACCTTTCTCTACCCTGCCATCACTTCCTGGGATTAAAGGCAGGTGTGATTTCTAGTACTGGAATTGAAGGTGTATGCCACCACTGCCTGGCTCTGTTTACAGTGTGGCGTTGAACTCACAGAGATCCAGACAGATCTCTGCCTCCCAAGATTAAGGGTGTGTGCCACCACTGTCTGGCCTCTAGTGCCTGGCTTTGACCTCTGATCCTCATGTAAGCTTTATTGGGGTACACAATATCTCATCACATTTCCCCCTTTTTTGTCTAAAATAATAGAAGGTTGTAACTAATATAAGAAAAACTATATACAATAAATACAATAAGTATATAATAATATATGCAATCAAGAGTTACATTAACAATGTCCAGTCTATAAACATTTGACAAATTCAGAGAAAATACTCCATTATCTATCCTATTTTTGTGAGTCCAAAGTGTTATGCCTAATTCACTTTCTATCCTAACTTGTATTACCAACCAAAAACTTTCTTTTGATGTCCTTCAAACTTACACACCTTACACCTCTTTAGTGAGTTTCTTTTCTGAATTTGTTAACAAGTAAAACTATAACTATCTAATCTTCAACTCCTTCAGAGAACTGAGAAGGAAATAATATTACCTAAGTAAGCAAGAAGTGCAAAGTGACTTACAAAAAATATGAGAAATGACAGAAACAGCTGGCTGCTTGGACAGCCATTCAAGATTTTCTGCAACATTGGTGCATCCATCTTCAGCCTACAGACCTAGCATATCTGACACACTCATCTGTGAAGCAGGATTTTGTAAAAGGCCTTCCTATTTTGTCTTGGCAGTCCTTTATTTTGTGTCCTACTTGTCCATTTTGGATAGAATACTGTCAGCAGTTGAGGCAAGGGCACTTTCTTGCCCAGTGCCCTAATTTTTGCCACAAAGAAAGTAAACTCCATATGGAGTTTCCTCTATGCCCATCATCTTCTCTGAATTATATTGGTGCTGCCAGGAGCAGATATGTCTCATTGTCATTAAAAAAGAATCTAGATCTCTGAAGTGTATGATAATTTCCATTGTAATAGTTGACTAAATACTAACTTGCATTTCTTTATATCCTAATTAGTTGGTAATAATAGCTTTCATGGACTAGCAATTGACATTGTTAAATGAACTGTATAGGTACAATACCTTGAACAAGATTAGAAATATATGTACGGTATTTTCTAACAAAATCTATCTCAAATTTGTATCAATACACATAATGTATATATAATATGCAAAAATCCAATCCAATGTAAAATATTTAAAACTAGTAGTTGTTTTCTAAAAGTAGATTCAATAATCTCTCTTTTTATCTTTTCATATCCATATGCTCTCTTTTTTTAGAGTAGATTCAATAACCTACTTTTTAAAAACAAGAATCCTAAATCTAATCTCCTTTGTCTTTTTCCTGACCATTAACAATTTGTAACCAACCATCCTAAACAATGACAATTATTCATAATCCACTGAACTACCAAAAACACCCACCCTACTTCTTGGGAATGTGGGCTTCATTTTCTTAAAATTACTTCCTGCTGTCTGGGGGTGATGGTTTCTTTAGGGAATCCTGAAAGGAAAATTTTTGGGTTAATTGTCAAGTCCTGGGAATTAGCTGCATCCTTTGTCCAGTCTCTTCATAATGTGCAAGTGCAAGGCTTGTCGCAAGTCCTTGCTCAAGTAATCTGTGAGGCTCAATGATCTCAGCTAGTCATCTTGAAATTGTCCTGAGCAGTTTGTAGTCAAAACCCGATTTTTGGGTGGTGTTTGTCAGCTTAGTGGTATTATCATTGTCCTGATAGAATCATCCTTGTGGGGCCCATCATCTTTTTGGGACTTCAAAGTCGCTGTTTTGTGTGATCATGCAGAAAACTGATAGAGACTCAAACCCAAAGTCATGTACAGGAAGCTGGATGAAGCCTTTTTTAGGATTAGTTAGTATTCTATATGACCATTAATATCATGACAAAAGTTTTAAATATATATATATATATTAATCTTATAAATTTTGATATAAAATTCATACCTTAAGAAACGTTTTAAAGAGTCAAAATAAAACCAAAGAATTATGAGATTAGTGGCAATAGAATAGTCCCCTAATTTTGATTTTTCTTCTGTCCCATATCAGGTGGCTCTTCTGACATGATACAGAGATTTTGCATTTTCTTTTAACAATCATGCTTGGGTTTAGAGAAGGAGAGAGCCATACTCCAACTCCAAAGCCAGCTTTAATTTTTAATTGAACTGGGACTATATAAAGACCATTTGAATTATGTGTCTGTAGAGAAGAGCAGAAACAAACATATAGGAAAACTTATGAAATTTTACCCTGTTAGATATGTGATATACCGATAGCCAATTGACACTTTTTCTTGGGACATTTTTTTTTTTCTGGAAGATTTGTCCTTTTTCTTCAACTGTCTCATTTGTTCAGTGTTCTTCAGATTCCTTAGCCTTCACTCTCCTGAAAGACAAAAACAAAACCCTTCCCCAATTCTAACTCTGGGGAGGTTTCCTTTAGGCAAATTATATCTGGCTGTTTGTTAGTTGCATAAGTTAATTTAAATTGAATGGTCATGCTGGTTGATGAACTATCATCTCTTCTAATAAAGAGGTCTCTCTTGTTCAAATCAAAACTTTATCAATTTTGATGATATCAATAGTTTTTTTTTTCTCCTATAGGGAAAAAAGCAAAACCTTGTTCCCAACCTAATACATAATCTGGTTTCCATTCTGAGGTCAGCACATCTTTAAAGTATACAGGCTGATTTAATTCTTTAGTTTTTTTCTATTATCCAGTGTCTCTCTGCAGCTATTGTTCCTTTCTCATTAGCACTGAGAAAATTCAAAGTTAATAAAGCATTATGTAATCTATTTCTGGAGGTTTTGTTACCCCTTTCTGTTTATTTAGCTTGATTTGATCTTTGTATGACCAGTTGGCCTGTGGGATTGTGTGGTATATCTGTAATATGATTGATATTGTAATAAGCAAAAAACAAACAAAAAACCTGTTTTATTTTATCAGAGACATATGCTGGAGCATTGTCAGTTTTAATTTGAACAGGCATACCCATGATGGCCATAACTTCTAGCAACTGTGCAATCACATGTTAGTGTGTAATTATGAAAATCAATACTCTACAGGTTTTTTTTAGGAATTCTGTAAGCAAGGGCTGGGGGTGGGACTCAGTAGTACAATACTTGCCGGGTTGTAAGGCCTTAGACTCATTTGTCAGTAGGAAAAAAAATGAGATGAGAAAAAATGTAATGAGGAAGAAGTGAAAATCATGGAATTCAATCTTTTTTTCAGGGTAGACTAAATAGCAGGACATAGACGAAGACGTGGTTTTAAGTTCTCCAGAGTGAACATGGTTTATCCTCTACTCAAATCTCTTATCTTTTCTGACTAGCCAGAGTCTTTGTCTCTACTAGATTAGTCCTATTAATGATAACAGCTGTGTAGATTTAGAAATGATAGTTCGGTTATTGGCTATGGGAAATAACAATTTTAGTTCATCTGGACATGCAAGCCTAGATTGCCAATCATTTCCTGGTAAACCAAAATGGGCTGAAAATAGCAACATTTCTTTCAATATCAGTGAAAAATGCAGGCATCTCACTAGTCCTGCAGATTCTGAATCACATTAAAGTTGTAGTCATATCAAAGTTATTTCAAAATAGTTGTATCTCTATTATAGGACCTTTTTGCTAAGGTTAGGGTAGAAAGTGGTTTAAGAACTTTGACTTGGTGTGTGTTAAAGGAGGAAGAGTAATGATTGTTGAAAAGTACCTGGACAGTTACTCCAGACACTCAGTTTTTCATGGGGGTAGAGAATAGTTTATTATATACAGTTACTGGTTCCTAGACTTTCTCACTGTGGTGAGCAAACACCCGAGAAACTAGAGAGAAATGATTTCTTTTGCTCTAAGTTAAAGAAGTTCCTGTCCATCATTGTAGGACAGAGGTTCTCAACCGTCCTGGTGCTGCAGCCCTTTAGTACAGCTCCTCATGTTGTGATGACATAAAATTGTTTCATTGCTACTTCATCATGTAATTTTGCTACTGTTATAAATTGTAATGTAAATATCTGATATGCAGGATAATTGACATTCCCAAAGGTGTCACCATTCAACAGCTAATAACTACCATGTTAGGAGCTATGGAGGATCAGCTCACCTAATGACAGGCAGGAAGAAAATCATGGGAGTGATGGGGAAGAGCCAGGGTAAGATGTCACTGCAGGACCAATGGGTCCCACTTTCCACAGTTCGCCACCTCCCAAAACATAGCCTGCTCAGATTTTAACTCCAGTAGTGGATTAAATTACTCACTATATTAGAGCCATCAAGATCCAATGACCTCTGTAAATGTCTTCTGGGACACATTAATCTTCTAGACATCTCTCAATCCAATCAAGTTGAAAATTTAACCATTGTATATGCTGATATTCCTCTCAACTCTATTGTGTGGTGTTGACCACTGAGGGCTTTATTATTCTCATACAAAAGATTTGCTTAATAAGCAAACTTCTCTTTATCCCTGAGACTTCAAAATGATAAAACCATGATTCTATCAATAAAGAAAGTTCAGCTTTGTTCATACATTCAACAGATATTTGCTGAGCACACTTTAGAATCTACCAGGAAAATCAGTCGGGAAGATACCAGGAGGCATGGCTGGGAAGGGAAGACTGGCTTTTGTGTTGGGCTTTAGATACATGATAACAACCTGCCCTTCTCAAAAAAGCTAGGTAGCTGAATCTGTTCTGTGAGCAGAAGCTGAGAGAGCAAAGTGACAAAGGTCTGAATGTCAACACCATAGGCTGGGTCAGTGTGAGGCTGGACTTTCCTAGTGAGAGGGCCAAAGATGGCCCATGAATAAAGTACACATATTTCCTATGTCTTACATAGGCAAAGGAAAATAAAAGCACAAAGTGAAAATTAAGAACTCAAGAGAATAAGAAAGTGAAAATAGTATCTGAGATGGAAGAAGTCTGAACACATAACCAGATTAAAGAAATCCGTTTAACATTTATTTGGAAAAGTGTTATATAATGGTGCAAGTGCACACTCATTTGATGTCTTATTATCTATCACACACAAAATGAGGAAGTAGTCTCAAAACAGGACAGCATATGATTCAAAACAAAAGCAAAAAATAAAGGGATGGTTGTTGCACATTAGTGGCTTTCAGTGAATGATTGAAATTATGGATGACTTCATTTCTTCTTCAGGCACTTAGGTATTTCCTGATATATTATACACATGTATGATATATTTTATTAGCTTGTATTTACTTTTCAAAAGTTTTAAACAGGGAAACTTAAAAAAATAATCCTTTTGTCAGTGATTCTAAATTGAAACTATGAAGCAACTATAGCTTTTAGAAAGTGGCCACCCCTGACTTGGGATATTTTGGTTTTAATGATGACAAATGTTTATAGAACACAGTGTCTCTGCTCCTCCCAAGTGAGACCTGCTTACTTTGTGCTTAGCACACTCTAGTCTGTCTGGGTATGAAAACCAAAGCTGGAAGGAATTTCACATCTCATTTCTACAGACCTAGAGGAGGCAGAGTGGGCCAGGGTGGGTATGTTGTCATTTAAGAGTGGATCATCAATTAAGAGTGGATCATCAATAGCGATGAAAAGGGAGAACATGACCTAGTTTTCTTCTCTCTTTGCATTATTTTGTAGTGATGGAGAGAGCTTTAAGTTGAGGCTGGAGAAGCAAGATAAAATGAGATGCTAGCTCATGATTTTTCTAGGTGCAAAGATCTCTTCACTGACTAGAACATCCAATTGCTAGGATGTTTCTCTTTCCTATTCCAAGTTCCCTTAAGGACATAGACATGGTACTAGTGGCAGTAAGGCTCTGCAAGGGTGAGGTGAGGAACCTGTCACAGCTTCTGCCTATATTCTCTCCAGCTTGGACACATACCAGTATCCCATGAAGCTCTTATTTCATCCTCCTCATAGCCTTGTTTCGTCCCTCTTGGCCTCACCACCCACCTGTTCTTCTCCTGTCCTCTCAGACCAAAAATACCATTTTTACATTATATACATATATATATTGTGTGTGTGTGATGATGATATATCACACATACACACACATACAAGAGAGGGTGGGGAGAGGTTTCTCGGCCACAGAGAAAAGCAAAATTATTCAATTTCTTGAATGCAACTGGAGATTATCCTATTAAATGAATCAAGTCAGTCTTAGAAAGTGTTTTCTCTCATTATGGATTCTATATTTTCTAGAGCTACACAGTCATGTGTTTCTATGTGACATAGAAGTAGAAGTGGAACTGTATGTACAGCACAACAAAAGAGCACATGGGGATGAGCATGGACACAGGAGAAAGATGTGAGGAAATATGCTCAGATCATACCTTCACTGTAGACTGCTGGCAATGGTAGAGAGAAAGCCTGATCTGACCTAGTCTGGTGATTGGATGGCCAAACACCCTAACTGACGTGCTAGAACTCTCATCCAAAAACTGATGGAAGTGGATGCAGAGATCCATAGCCAAGCCCTAGGTAGAGCTCCAGGAGTCCAATTGGTGAGAAAGAGGGGGGATTGTATGAGCGAGAATTGTTGAGACCAAGATTTGAAAAAGCACAGGGAGAAATAGCCAAACTAATGGAAACACATGAATTATGAACCAATAGCTAAGGAGCCCCCAACTGGATCAGGGCCTCTGGATGAGTGAGACAATTGAGCTTGAACTGTTTGGGAGGCATCCAGGCAGTGGGACCCAGACCTGTCCTTAGTGCATGAGCTGGCTATTTGGAACCTGGGCCTTACACAGGGACACTTTGCTCAGCCTGGGAGGAGGGGACTGGACCTGCCTGTACTGAATCTACCAGGTTGAGCTGAATCCCCAGGGGAGTCTTTGCCCTGGAGGATATGGGAATTGGGGGGAAGGCATGGGGTGGGGGGGAGGGAGGAGGACAGGGGAACAAAAAATAAAGAAAAAATAAAGAAAAAAAAGAAATGTGCTCAAATTATATTTATATTCTTGTATGAAAATTTATTGTGAAACCCAGTACTTGTACAATAAATATATGCCAATAAAAATCAATTGCCTGTGTAAGCATGGATTAAATTGTGGTTTCTCTATCCTATTCCATTGGTCTATATACCATGCTGTTTTAATCACTATAGCTTGGTACTGTGTTTTAAATTCAGGTACTATACACCTCCAGCCTTTCCTTCCTTCTTTTTTTCTTTCTTAAAACCACTTTTTCAAGGCCTGGGGAAATGACTCAGTAGGTGAAGTACTTGCCTTATAATCATGTAGACCTGATACCTATTAAAAAGCTAAATCCCCTAGCTTCTGCTCAGTTAGCTTTCTTTTTTGCTGTTTGCTTTTTGTTTATTTTTAAAGACAGGGTTTCTCTGTGTAATACTGGATCTCTTAGAACTCACTTGGTAGACCAGGCTGGCCTTGAACTCACAGAGATCTGCCTGCCTCTGCCTCTTGAGTGCTGGGAATAAAGGTGTGCACCACCACTGCCTGATTCTACTAGCTTTCTTATATAGCATAGGACCTCAAGCCTAGGAATACAACTACCCATAGTGAGCTGGATCCTCCTACACTAATTAAATGCCCCACAGACATGCTCACAGGCCAATTTGATCACAACAATCCTTCGACCTAAACTCTCTCAGATTACCCTTCCCTTACTTTGCCATTGCTGTGATAAGATACCATGATCAAAGCAATTTATAAAAGAAATTACTTTAGGCTTATGATTTCAGAGCATCCAAGTTCATGATGGCTGAGCACAGTAGCAAGAAGAGAGCTTACATCCTAACCTGCAAGTAACTGGGAATGGCGCCAGTCTTTTGAAGCCTCAAGGTCCACCCACAGAAACACACCGCTCCAACAAGGACACATATCCCCATTCTTTCTAAACAGTTCTACCTACCCACTGGGGACCAAATACTCAAACACATGAGCCTATTGGGAGGGGGGCATGCTAGTCAAACAAACACAACACCTGAAGCTAGGAGAGAAGGCTTCTCTATCTAACCTAGGTTAGCTGGAACTCACTATGCAAATTCAACCTTCCTGCCTTGGTTGGCCTTTTGAGTGACCACAGGGTGTAACACCATACTTGGCTAAATTTGGTGGTCCTATTTGATAAACTATGGATGGTAGGTTTGCTTTAAGGAGCAAATCAATTAAGATCTATATCTATGTAGAAAGAGACCAGTGATTAATACATGGTTAACATGGGCATTGTTGGCGTTGAGCTTGCTCTCTGATAGCATTCAATTCAGCTGCTGTAGATAAAATTTTTATTTCCTCCCTATACCATCTTATGCAGTTGCCTGACAGAACATACATGTGTTGAACTTCAGTTGTTTTCTTGCTGCAGCAAAGGGTTTTAAAGGTGGTTGGGTGAACAGAACTCCAATGAATTTGGAGAGCTCCCAAGACCCTGGTTAGCAGGGTTCCTGTTAGCTAAGTTATCTCTGAGGAGACCTTGGCACTATGGGGACCCTTGTTTAACTGGAGTATCTGAAAGGATAATGTGCTGGTAGTTTTTATGTCAACTTCACACAATAGAGTCATCTGAAAGGAGGAAGCCTCAGTTGAGAAAATGCCTCCAAGTGACCAGGCTGTAGGCAGGCAAGCCTGTGGGGCATTTTCTTAATTAGTGACTGATGGTGTAGGGCCCAGCCCATTGTGTGTGAGACCACCTCTGGGCTGATGTTTCCGGATGTGTATGCAACACTCTTCTGTTGTCCTTGCCTCAGTTCTGCCTCCAGGTTCCTGCCATGTTTGAGTTCCTGCCCTGATGTTCTTCACTGATGGACTGTTATCTGAAAGTGTAAGTGAAATAAATTCTTTCCTTCCCAGGTTGCTTTTGGTCATGGAGTTTCAGCATAGCAATAGAAGTCCCTGACTAACTCTCGTCCAGGTTGTTCATGTAGATCTCATCCATTTCTCTGTCATTGGGTGATCTCTGTGTCTTTCTTAGGGTCCTGGTTTTTAGGTAGCCTCCCTGGAGTTGTGAGTAGCAGTCCAGTCATCTTTGTTTTACATCTAGTATCCTACTATGAGTGAGTACATACCACATTTGTCTTTCTGAGGCTGGGTTACCTCACTCACGATGATTTTTTCCTAGATCCATCCATTTGCCTGCAAACATCATGATGTCCTTGTTTTTCTCTGTTGAGTACTACTCCATTGTGTATATATACCATATTTTCTTTATCCATTCTTCAGTTGAAGGGCATCTAGGTTGTTTCCAGGTTCTGGCTATTACAAACAATGCTGATATGAACATAGCTGAGCAAATTCCCTTGTGGTATGATTGAGCATTCCTTGGGTATATGCCCAAGAGTGGTATAGCTGGGTCTTGGGGGAGATGGATTCCCAATTTTCTAAGGAAGCGCCATATTGATTTCCAAAGTGCTGTACAAGCTTGCATTCCCACCAGCAGTGGAGGAGAGTTCCCCTTGCTCCACATCCTCTCCAGCATAAGCTGTCTTCTGTGTTTTTGATCTTAGCCATGCTGACAGGTGTAAGGTGGTATCCCAGAGTCATTTTGATTTGCATTTCCCGGATAATTAGGGATGTTGAGCAATTCCTTAAATGTCTTTCAGCCGTAAAGAGAGATTAGGGGAGCAGGAAATCCCAGCTGGATCAAGAACAGAAAGGGAGAACAAGGAATAACAGACCATGATAAATGAAGACCACATGAGAGCAGGAAGAAGCAAAGTGCTAGAGAGGTCCCCAGAAATCCACAATGATACCTCCACTGTAGACTACTGGCAATGGTCGAGAGAAAGCCTGAACTGACCTAGTCTGGTGATCAGATGGCCAAACACCCTAACTGTCGTGCTGGAACTCTCTTCCAATAACTTATGGAAGTGGATGCAGAGATCCTCGGCCAGGCCCCAGGTGGAGCTCCAGGAGTCCAATTGGTGAGAAAGAGGAGGGACTGTAAGAGTGTGAATTGTTGAGACCAAGATTTGAAAAAGCACAGGGAGAAATAGCCAAACTAATAGAAACACATGAATTATGAACCAAAGGCTGTGGAGCCCCCAACTGGATCAGGTCCTCTGGATAAGTGAGGCAATTGAATAGCTTGAACTGTTTGGGAGGCACCCAGGCAGTGGGACCCGGACCTGTCCTTGGTGCATGAGCTGGCTGTTTGGAACCTTGGGCTTATGCAGGGACACTTTGCTCAGCCTGGGCGGAGGGGATTGGACCTCTCTGTACTGAATCTACCAGGTTGAGCTGAATTGCCAGGGGAGTCTTGGCCCTGGAGGAGATGGGAACAGAGGGGAGGGGCTGGGGGGAAGGCAGGGGCAGGAGGGGGGAGGACAGGGGAACCCATGGCTGATGTGTAAAATATAATAAATTAAAAAAAAGAAGTCCCTGACTAAGAGAGAAGGTAGAGGAGCTTTCAAACAAATTAAACTTCTAAAACATTGCCTGGTAGGCAACTGGTATTTTTTGTACCAATCATATTCTCTGTTAGACAATGTTAATGTTAATATGAGCTAAAGGAATTGCTGCACCATTAGCACAAGCAGCAACAAAGAGATCATGAAACACTAGATCATGTCAGCAACTCCTTAAGAATTAGTCAGCAAACAAAAGGCCAAATTAAGCAAAGCCCAGGAAATCTACATGGTGAAAGACAAGGTCATTAACTGATAGTAGCAAGAACCATGGGCTGTCGTGGAAGAACCAAGATCATGCAAGCAATCCCCTGCTTCAGGCACATGCAGATTCCTGCTCTTCTGAAGGTACTTTCCTGATCCTGTGGGTCACATTTAGACCAGTGTTAATCCCACTGATTGAGAGAGAATGAGACCACAGGCACAGTTTGAAGCCAAATCTAACATCCCTCCACCCTACATCCAATCAGGGGCAAGTGTACATCCTGATTTTTTTCCTGCCTGTGAACCTGCCACCCACATGTGATCAAGCACATCTGGTGCAGATGGGTCAAACAAACTTGCTTAGGGGAGTGAAAAACATGTGGCTTGTTGTCTCCCATAAACAGTAGCCTCCAGTATTTCAGAAACTATTTGTCCTCAGGCAAGGAGCTTGCAGATCAGAGGCATTTTTGTTTCATGGATCTCTTAGGCATAGCAATTAAAACTTAAAATGTAACTTTGGCTCTCACACCAGCTGCATAATCTGCAAAACCAGTGCAAGTTTTCTTACTCAAACTTAAGAATTTGAAGGAAAAGAAGTCTAATTTGAATTGAGCCATGTAGCCATGTATTTCTACATGGATTTTTAGCAGCTGTAATGATTGGTATAAAATAGGCCTCCACTGAATCTTAATCTCCTTCATTTGTTAATATTCTGCCTTTGAAGTGGGGACCCTTGCAGCCTCTTTTTTTTTTAATCTTTGAAATCAAATAAATTTACAATTTATTTCACTTGACTTAGTTTAATAGTTGATTATTGAATGTGAAAATAAGCAGCAAAAACAGAATAACAAAATCATGTGATGCACAATTACTCATTAGCAAACAACTGAACTAGCAGGTCCCTCATCTTATATTCTCTGATTTGCACTTAGATAGGATAAAGCACATGGGACCCCATTGTGAGGGTGGGAGGCTTCCACAGGAATTTAGGTGGGTTTAGAATTTAGTGGGCTATGGAGATGACCAAGAATAAGACTGAACTGCCCAGTTCTCAGGACAATCCCTTGTATAAACCATGTATAGCAGGGGCAAAGTAATTACCGTTCTATTGATCACTGAATCACTGCTTTAGACATTGATTTCAGTAATTATGAAAAGAGGCTTTGAGGGGCTAGTTTCTAGTTGGCAAGCTAAGCTTTATAGACAATACTATTTTTACTAAACATGTAGCTTTATGTCAGAAATTGTGCTAAATACTCTGCCTACTTTGTATTCCTCACTTGAGTTTCATCAAGAACATAAGAGGGACTGTGTTGTTCATTACACAGTAGAAAAAAATCAAGGCTCGGCTTACAAATGTAAGAGTTGTGTTGTATGACAGACCTTCCTTAGGATGATGCAACACACACACACACACACACACACACACACACACACACACACACACACGAGAGAGAGAGAGAGAGAGAGAGAGAGAGAGAGAGAGAGAGAGAGAGAGAGAGAGATCTTTCAGCCCCCAAAGGAAACCCATGACAAACCAAAGTAAACAACAAAGTAATAATTACACCAGTGTCCAACTTGGTGAAACAATTGGTTTTACTGGGGGTCACTGAGGAGTTTGGGTAGGGATTATTTTCAGGGAGCAGGATGACTCAAAAGCAGCTGCATCTCTGAAAAACCTGCCCCAGCATGGGAGATATCCTCTCCAAAGTTGTGTGAGTCACAGGGTCACAGTGTCCTCTCTGGGCAGTTGTTTACTCCTTTCTGTACTAAGAGGGAGAGGCCCTGAGACTCTTGCAAGCTTCTGTTGTCCCAGACACAAGAGCTTTTGTTTACCTCCTTAGGTAAATGAGAGGCCCCCTCCCTGCAAGGAAGCCCCAGAAAACAGCCTTCAGAGAAGTCTTGTGAACAAAGGAAAATATCTGACTTTGATGGCCTTTCAGGTGTTAGTGGGAAGTTCCACATGAGATATCCCATTTGACAAGAAGCATGGAGAAGCCGGTACTGAGTAGGACCCTAAGTTATAAGCTGAGAAGCCATAGCACAGTGTGACTTCTTAACTCTGTTCCAGGAGAAAGAGGTAACACTGCTTAGGGGCATGGCCTGATTTCTTTAGGCTGTGGATGACCAACCTCTTAAAGGGGCTGGGTGATGAACTAACACTTTACTTCCTGATAATATGGCATCTCACCAGATCTGGAGAGAGAACCTAGACAAAATCATGCCTGCTCTTCGCCCACGCCCTGCACTTACTCAGCTCTGTAGGTGGGATCTCTACCTCTCCCAGATACTGCTATCTTTCCCCAGCACCCCTGTTTTTCCCAAGAGAAAAGTTTTCTGCTCAATTCATGAGGGATTCCTAGTATTTGCATCTTTAAAAAAGAGTCTGGAATAGATATTCTTAAACATTGATTCTGAGCCTTGCCTACAGCAGTAACCTAGTGGAAAAGTCTCACCAGGCACCTGAAAGGAAGCTTCCTTAAGCCTTGTACTTTTATTCATGAAATCCATGAGAATGTTGTGTTCTTTCCATGTTATGTTTATGCTGGGGTTAAAAGAAAATATTATTTTAAATTGCTTTCCTGGCATTTGATTAGAGCATAAATGTGAAATATTTAATTTTACAACCCCACACACACTACATCTTAAAGGAACTCTTAGAACATGTTCTGAATTTATCCTGTAAATTCCTGTCATCGCTGGATTCTCTATGAATCTTTCATACAAGACACATAAAAGCAGTAAATTGTTTTTTAACTGAAAGGTAGAATTTTAGTGTGAGAGAGTGGGTTGTCAGTGGACTGCATCTCCCCTTAGAGATCCAGGTCATTCCTCGCTGGACCATTTTCTTGAGAAACCCTGTATTTCTACAGAGCAACACACAGAGAAGCCAGAGTGAGATGAATGCTAAGATTTCTGTGCTGTTCAGCAGACACCTGACATACTCATTATGGTTGGCATATTGTGCTTAAAAGGGCCATAGCCACAGAACTTGTCCAAAGTGGGAACTCAAACCATACCTGACAATTGGAACACTGGAGTGCTACACAAATGATTTTTTAAAAGATACTATTCAACTGTATATGTGCTGGACTGTAAAAGCCTTTGGAGGCACTAATGTTATTTTAAATTTTACAGATATGAAAATTGAGCCTCAAAGAGATGAAGTAGCTTGCCCAAGGAGGCATGCTAGTAGCTGGTAAATGGCTTGGTAACATTGTTGATGGCTTGTCTGGTAGCCACCCTTTCTTTCCTCCCTAATAGTAGAGCCATGATTGATTTAACCCTCTTCCAAGTGGACATGTCATGTAGAAGCAATGGGCCTTTCCGGCCTCAGTGGACAAAAAGGGGGCTGCAAACCTTAGTTGGTTTGATCCAGGCTTGGTCAGCTCATTGTCTTTATCGAAATGACTGGTTAGGCATAGGTAAACCATGTAAGCAGAAGGTAGTTGTGAGACTTTCATATGGAAAATCTTCCTTTGTTCTCCAATGGTGGCTTCTAGACACCCTCCTCCTATGGCATTGCGATCTGTGTCAGTCATTGTGGAAGATCTAGATAATTCTTGCTTCCCTCTGGGAGAATTTACCCTTTCTTCTAATCCGTAGATAGAGGCTTAGTCTAACCCCCTAACCTTAGGGAAAAGGCAGGGTGGAGGCTAGTTGCAGTTTCTGAATGGGTCTAACTGACCTTGACCCCCTTCTATGCCTTTAGTGTTCTGGGTCTTTTGACTGAGTGTAGGCTGTCTTGCTAAGGCGTTTGTCCAAGCCCCTTCTGTGTCTCCAAGATGCAAAACCCACTCAGCCTGGCTCCTTAGATGTTTGGCCTGGTGTTCCACACAGCCACAGAATTCCAGAAATATCAGGGAGGGGAAGTCACCTGTGTGCCATCCTCCACTTTCTACCTTTCCCCTCTATCTGGACATTTGCACATCAGGTTCTGGTTTTGTTTCTCAGCCTCAAGTCCACTCAAGGTCTCTGTACTTCTCTGTGCCCATGTGACAACTTGCTACCCCTGCAGTCTGACACTCAGCTTCTGGCCCGAGCCAGGCTTTGGCCAGTACCTACAAAGATGAGACTACACACCTTTTCTTTGTTCTAGAATTGACAGCAACTTCTGGTCCCCTTAAGCAGGATTTTTAAATGTCACCCAGCATTGGTCAACTACAAGATACATTACATGTTTGGAAGCTAAAGAGACTTAGTTACAGAAAAAGTAAAAAAGATGCCATCAGATGATAAGTCAGTCTTACCATTTCTTATTATAAACATTTTCAGTTAGAATGAAAAATTGGAAACACAGTAAATCAATATCAGATATCCACCATCTATATTTAAAAACCATTACCATCTTGCTAAGATGGCTTTATGTGCAATTGGTGACATGTGAGTGGCCGCACTGGAAGTGTGGGAGATTTCTGCCAGCGATTTGACCCAGGCTTTAGGATAACTCTCAGCATTTGCCTTCTGGTTCTATATGCAATGTGATTTCATTGCTGAAACTTGAAAGATAAGAAATTTATCAAGAATAAAAATATCACCCAATTCCACCACTCTGTAATAAATAACTGAAATTTTATCATATCTCCTTGAGTGGCTTCCATATGTATATATATATAATATATATAATATATATATATAATGCTCTTTTAGAATAGACTTTTTAATATATGGTTTTATATTTAATAAGATGGTCAATGATCACTTTTTTAAAAGTTATTTATTTTTATTATTTTAACTATGTGTATGTGTGTGAGTAATGGGTATATGCACATCAATGCAAGTGCCCACTGACGTCAGATTCCCCTGGGACTGGGCTTACAGGCTGTTGTGAACCACCTGATGGTGCTGGGAATCAAATCCAGTTCCTCAGGAAGAACAGCATGTTCTCTTAACCACTCAGCCATCTCTCCAGCCTGATAGTCAATGATCATAATATCATATATTTAAGTATTTTTCAAAAATATTTGTCAATAGCTATGTCATACTTAATTCATAAACCTTTAAATTTATCTAGTTCTATATTTTATTAAATTAGAAATAACATTATAACTGTTCTTCTTGCATATACATCTGAGCTTTTGTTTTTATTCTGAAGTTGTGTTTTCTAAGCTTGGTTAGAGTGAACAATTGAAGGCTTATTAGTACAGATTTCCAAATTATTTAGAAAAGACTGTAACAATCAACATGTGATTGCAGAGTGGTTGTCAATAGCATGAGAGTCTTTATGGAACACAGATGTGGTGTGAGAAAGGAACAACATATCCCTGAGTCCTCTGGTTGATTTCTGTGTCACTTCTACTATGAGCACCTGATGAATCTTTGTCCTCTCTGATAATGAAACTCCAAGATACACATTCTGAGAAAAAAAAAAATGGATTAAAATCCAATAGGATGGAATTCTTTCTGATTCCTTTGTAGGTCACCTAGCAACACAAGAACCACATGCAAGAGCTGCCAATGGGGTAACCTACAAGACCCATTCTGCCACCCAAGCCCACTGAACCCATCATCCTTCACCAGCATCCCCTAGAGGCACAAGCACCACCTGCACCAATTGGAAGAAGAGGTGAATGACTGGCCTTCCAGCTGAACTGCCCAAATATCTATGTCCTAAGGCTCAGGACACATCCTGTGCCCTCACCCTCACATCTTAGCCCCAGTAGCCTGCCAGCAGGTAAGAGTCCAGTTGGCAGCCCCCCCCCCCCACCACTGCTGCCACCTTCTGGACTCTGTAATCTACAAGACTCACTCTATTACCCAAACCCACTGAACCTATCACCCTCTCCTGCCCCTTACTCCCTGCCAAGTATCCCCTGCAACATCAGCAGTCCCTCAAGGCACAAAACAACAGCTGCACCAATTGTAAAAACAGGCACAGGCAAAACCTATACCAGTTCGAAGAACAGATGCTATAGGCATAGGCACAATATCAGTTGGAAGAACAGACCCCATAGGCACAAATAAAGCCCACATCAGCCAGAAGAACTAGATAATATGTTGGATCTAGGTACCCAAACCCCAACAAACCTCAGCTGAGGCAATCCTACTTGACCTGACAACCAGCCAATCACCAGAACCTTTGGCTATTCAAGCCAAAAGATAGCAAAGAAAACAGACAATAAAGGAACAAAAGACCCATCCAACAAAGACAAAACAAGAATCAACATCTGTATCTATAACTATCCTAAACCCAGATGGGTATACAGCAGTGTAAGAATACATTCAACAACTTGAAGAGCAATATGGAACCAGAACCTAGTGGTTTGGCAACAGCAAGTCCTGAACATCCCAATGCAGATGAAGCAGAAGAAAATGGCCTTAAAAATAACTTCATAAAGATGACAGAGGCCCTTAAAGAGGAAATAAAAATTTTCCTTAAAGAAATTGAGGAAAAGACAAACAAAACATTGGAAGACATCAATGAATACCTTATAGAAAGCTGAGAAAAACCAATCAAATAGGTAAAGGAAACAGTTCAAGCTTGAAAATAGAAATAAAGGCAGTAAAGAAAACATAAACTGAGGGAAATCTAGAAATGGAAAAGCTGGGTAAATGAACAGGAACTATAGATGCAAGCATAACCAACAGAATATAAGAGATGAAAGACAAACTCTTGGGCATTGAAGATGTGATAGAGGAAATAGATTCATTGGTCAAAGAAAATGTTAAATCTAAAAAATGCTTAACACAAAACATCCAGAAATCAGGGACACCTTGAAAAGATGAAACCTAAGAATAACAGGGGTAGAAGAAGAAGAATTCCAGCTCAAAGGCACAGAAAATATACTCAACAAAATCACAGAAGAAAACTTTCCCAACCTAAAGAAGAATATGGCTATGAAGATACAAAAAGCTTATGGAACACCAAATAGACTGGATCAAAAAAAAAAAAAAAAGTTCCCTTGCCACATAATAATCAAAACACTAAACACACAGAATAAAGAAGGAAGATTAAGAGCTGCAAAGTAAAAACGGCCAAGACATACCCATCAGAATTATACCCAACTTCTCAATGGAGACTCTGAAAACCAGGAGGTCCTGGACAGACACACAAAGAGACCATGGATGCCAACCCAGACTACTATACCTAGCAAAACTTCCAATCACTATAGATGGAGAAAACAAGCTATTCTGAGGCAAAACCAGATTTAAACAATACCTATCCACAAATCCAGCCCTACAGAAAGTACTAGAAGGAAAACTCCAACCCAAAGAAGTTAGTGGCACACATGAAAACACAGGCAATAGATAAGCCTCACACCAGCAAATCCCAAAGAAAAGAAACATACACACACTACCACATCACTCCCCAAACCAAAAAATAACAGGAATTAACAATCACTGGTTAATAATAACCTTTAATATCAATGGATTCAATTTGCTTATAAAAAGACACAGGCTAACAGAATGGATATGAAAACAGGATCCATCCTTCTGCAGCATACAAGAAACATACCTCAACTTCAAGGACAGAGTAAAGGGCTGGGAAAAGATTTTCCGATCAAATGGACCTAAGCTTGTATATCTATCCTAACATCTAACAAACTAAAATTGACAAAAAAATGAAAAGGGGCATTTCAAATTCATCACAGGAAAATCCATCTTGATGAAGTCTCAACTCTGAACATTTATGCCCCCAAATACAAGGGCATCCACATTTGTAAAAAAAAAAAAAAATTACTAAAGCTTAAATCTCACACCAAACCCAACACACTAATAGTGGGAGACTTCAATACCCCACTTTCACCAATGGACAGGTCTGCCAGATAGAACTTAACAGGGCAATAACAGATGTTATGACTCAATGGACTTAACAGATATCTACAGAACAGTTCACCCAAACAGAAAATAATATACCTTTTTCTCAGTACCTAATGGTACCTTCTTTAAAATTGACTGTATACTAGGTCAGAAAGCAAATCTTAACCGATACAAAAAAAAAAAAATTCTATAACCCCCTGTATCTTATCAGATCACCATGGCTTAAAGTTAGAATTCAACAACAACACAAATTACAGAAAGCCTTACAAACTCATCAAGGAGGTGTAGATGACAGGAAATAATCAAACTGAAGGCTGAAATGAATAAAACAAAGAACAATACAAAGAATCAATGAAACAAAGACTTGGTTCCTTGAGAAAATCAACAAGATAGACAAACCCTTATCCAAACTAACCAAAAAGCAGAGAGAAAATATGCAAATTAACAGAAATGAAAAGGGAGACATAACAACACATACTGAGGAAATCCAGAGAATCATCAAGTCATACTTCAAAAACCTGTACACCATAAAATTGGAAAATCTAAAAGAAATGGAGAATTTTCTGGATCAAAATTAAATCACGATCAGATAAACAGTTTAAATAGACCTATAATCCCTAAGGAAGTAGAAGCAGTCATCCAAAGTCTCCAAAAAGTCAATCAAAAAAATCCCAGGATGTGTGGACTGTGTGGAGTGTCAGCTTGACCGGCATGCATCCTGAGTGTACCTGAGATGACAGAATACAAATATGCATGAAATGACAAAAATGTGGACCCAACCTACATAGCAATGAAGAAGAAATATAAGAATAGAGAAGTATGTAGTTGTGTATTCTTATAATATAGGGTAACCAAATTGAACTAGAATATATATATATATATCCATAAATCTCAGAAAGGTGAAGTGGAAAAAGATACAGAATAAGAGAAAGCTTTAAAATGCAAAGAATACCATATGTCACTTATGTACATATATGTGTAGCAAATGTTAAAATATTCATCAAATTAATAATAACAAATTAAAGATACTGGTTCTTTCAGGAGGGTCTTAAATGTCATACAGAATGAGCTTTAAATGTGCCATCTTAGTTACGGTTTCTATTGCTTTGAAGAAACACCATGATCACAGCAACTCTTCAAAGGAAAATATTTAATTGTGGTGGCTCACTCTGTGTGGTTCAGAAGTTCAGTCCATTATCATCATGGTGGGACATGGCAGTGTGCAGGCAGACATGGTGCTGGAGAGGTAACTGAGAGTTCCATATCTTGTTCAGGCAACATGAAGTGGTCTCAGACACTGGGTGTGGCTTTAGCATATATGAAACCTCAAAACCTGTCTCCACGGTGACACGATCCCTCTAATAAGGCCACACCAACTCCAATAAAGCCACACTTCCTAATAGTGCCACTTCTTTTGGGAGCCATTTTGTTTCAAACCACCACAGTGCCTATGCCTTACTTCTTAAAATTTATTATTATTATTATTATTATTATTATTATTATTATTATTATTATGTGTTTTAATTTTATACATCAGCCATGGGTTCCCCTGTCCTCCCCCCTCCCGCCCCCACCCCTACCTTCCCCCCTGCCCCTCCCCTCCATTCCCATGTCCTCCAGGACCAAGACACCCCTGCGGACTCATTTAAACCTGGTGGATTCAGTACAGGCAGGTCCCGTCCCCTCCTTCCAGAAAGGGACAACGAGGAATGACGGACCATGATAAATGAAGACCACATGAGAACAGGAATAGGCAGAGTGCTCGAGAGGTCCCCAGAAATCCACAATGATACATCCTCTGTAGACTGCTGGCAATGGTCGAGGGAGGGCCTGATCTGACATAGTCTGGTGATCAGATGACTAAACTTCTTAAAAATTTTAAATTTTATTTTCATTATTTTTAATTTCATGTATGTGTATCTGTGAGTGTAGGTACCCACAGAAGTCAAAGGGATCAGATACCCTGGACCTAGAATTACGAACAGTTATAAGCTGCCTGACATGGGTGTTGGGATTCAAATTTGGGTCTTCTATAAGAGCACTATGCATTCTTTAACCACTGAGCCACGCCTCTAGCCCACTATGTTGTGAAATGGTGAGTGAGAGGCCTTGGCAGGTTTGAGCCAACAGACATGCCATATGGATGGTGGCTATGAGGGCATGGCAGAAAGTTACTCACACCATGCAGGCACAGTATCCACATGGAAAGTTTTATTATTAAAGGGGAAGAGGAGAGGGAATAGAGAGAAGGAGGGAAGGAGAGAGAGAGAAAGAGAGGGAAAGAAAGAGAGAAAAGAGAAAGGAAAGCAGAGGTGCACACAGCCTTGTGGAGAAAGAGTGGGAAAGAGGAAGAAGGGAAGGGGTGTTTCCTCTTGAAGGAGGCTTCACATCAAGATGCTGGGTGGGTCCCAAGGAACGGGCCAGAATGCCAACACACTATGTCTTCCTTCTTAAGCTAAGCAATGGGTAATATAATAGTTTATTTCTTAAACTAATGGTGGTTTCATGACAGTCAATATTTTATTCTTGGTGCTTTTTGTATGTCTTAATTACATTTACTAACAAAGTGGAAATTGATGAAACACTTGTCTTAGTGTAAATTGACTTTAAATCTTTGCACACCAGGAAGACAATTTTAGCAATAAAAAGTGCATTGAACTCAGAATATGAAGAGCCAATTTCTAGTTCCAGCTCTACCCCTCATAAATCATGAATCACATTTGTTCTCAGTGTTGCATTCTCTTCCTCTGAAATCACTGCCATTTTCTTCCAAAATCAGACATTTCCAAGTGCAGTCAGAACTTCTCAAGGACAAGAGAACATGTCTTAACTGCCTTACATTTTGAATGGCATTTTCATTCTCCAAAGAAATTTTAAGTCTCAGTAAATTTTAAGACCCTGCTTAGAGAGTAATACAGTAATATATAATGACTTAATAATAACTCACAACAAAGCCTTTTATTTGGTAGCCTTCCTAATAAAGTATGCCTCTGATTGCAAGAGACCAACAATGGACATATGTTATCATATCAGTCAATCTCTACAGACGGAATAGAATTCCAAAAGCATACCTCTTTGATGGTAGATGATGGCACCTTCTTAAGGATAGAAAGTCCATCATGTGTTCCCTCCTCACAGCAATGTCGCAGACTTTGGGTAACATATACACTTCCTACTTCATGTAACTCTTCACTAGTCTCTGCACCCATCTCTCCCCAAAGCATGGCTGGAGAAATCCTTTGCTTGGGTGACTTTCCAGGCATTTCCTGTTCATTGAACTTTGGAATTCTTATGAACAGAGTATTTTATGTGTGTGTGTGTTTTTAACCAGGAACTGGAGGTAACAAAACACTTGTCCAAAGATGAGAAAATAAAAGCCAACTTCTTGTCTCATACCCTGCTAAGGAGAGGATGAGCCTTCAACCCTGGTTCATACGTGTGCTTGGCAAAGCAGCCATGCCAAGAAAAATTCAAAGGTCTTGCAGAGACTACCAGTGCTAGACAACACAGCTGAAAATGGTAGGTTAGCTATGGGGAAGTACTCAATAGAACGCAAAATGCCAGAAAATGTGCTGAGTAATTTGTGCCATTGTACACCAAGTACCAAAGCCTGTAGTTAGAGAAAACAGTGTTGAAAAGATTGTTTGAACTTTAGTATTGAGCTTATGCCTGAGAAAAAAACAGAGACTCATGGGCTGACACTGCCCTGTGCGGTGGCAGATGTGTTCATCCACTCATCCTCAGCATGTAGCCAGGAGGTGAAGGTAGAAATGGGGGCTTCTAGTCCTGGCTGGTATTATTTCTTTGTCATTTCTTTCCCCTTTTTTGGAGAAAGGCCAGTAGATTTCTCAAGTGACTTGAGTGAGCTAATGGGAACACACTTTGTCCAGTAAATTAGATTGACTTTTGTTTTATTGTTTGTTTGTGTTTTTTGTTTTTTGGGTTTTTTTGGTTTTTTTGTTTGTTTGTTTGTTTGTTTTTGTTTTGTTTTTTTTTTTTTTTAGCTGAGGATCGAACCCAGGGCCTTGTGCTTGCTAGGCAAACACTCTACCACTGAGCTAAAATAGATTGATTTTTGTTTGTAAGGAACACAAAGGTAACAGTTCTGTGGAAGCAAAGCCAAGTCCAGCATGAAATGTGGATTTGGAGCTTAAGTCTCAACATAGACAAAGAACTATTATAAACAATGGACAGTTACTAAGCAAATAGTCATAAATGTCTAAGCTTCCTCAGTGCGGGGAGGGCATGAGTCAGTGACAAATCAGAGATAAAGTGGGGACATTTTGTGGTCAGTCACTAGAACAGTGACTTACTGGTGTGGGGATCTGCATAACCAAATGAGCCATCATTTGCTATAGGTCTTGAAAATATAAAAGGTTGCTTTCATGATATTCCAGAGGTGACTGAGGTGGTCTGCACTGTGCCACACACAGAGCTGTGGGTCTGAGCTGTTCAGAGTTATGAAGGAGAGTGTGTACCAGAGGCTACTCTAGAGGCTCAGGAGTGGGCTAAGAGCTTACCCACTTTGAACTTGTAAGAGAGAAGGAGTGCAAGATTGCTTCTCAGGAATGGCAAGGCTAAGGCACTCTTCACCACCCAATCTATCTTTAAATTTATTGATTTATTGCTCAGTGACTAGATACAGTCATTTATAATTATTAGTTTAACATCAAATAGAATTGAGGAAAGGAACAATGAGTCGTACCAGCAATGTGCTTTCTTATTAGCAGATCGCTCTGCCTGTGTTCCTCCATCTTGCAGGGCTGTACACAGGTGAAGACACACTATAAAACTGGCTATGTGGAAGCTGGACACAACTGACTCTAGTCTATAGTAGTTCTGTCATTTTCATTTCTATTTTTGTACTTTTCTTTTTAATTAGTAAATGTTAACTGTACAAATAATGGGGTTTGGCATTGCATTTTCATGTATGTATAATTTACTTTGATCATGTGACACATACAAAGAGGAGAGGATCTTGTCTCCTCTCCTCCCCTGTCAGTCCCTTTCTTTTCCTAAATAGTTTCCTTCTATTTTCACATTTGTTTGCTTTTTCCATATAAAAATGTGTTTGCAGCCGGGTGGTGGTGGCACACGCCTGTAATCCCAGCACTCGGGAGGCAGAGGCAGATGGATCTCTGTGAGTTTGAGGCCAGCCTGGTCTACAGAGCTAGTCCAGGACAGGATCCAAAGCTACAGACCCTGTCTCAAAAAACCAAACCAAACCAAACCAAACAAAAATGTGTTTGCTTGTGGTTTTGTGTGTGATAGCCAAGTGCTCTGTACTCCTTAGTCTTCTTCCTATTCTTTTTTTTTTTTTAATCTAGAATCTTGGGGGCTGAAAGATGGCTCAGTGGTTAAACATACTTGCTGCTTTTGCACAAGACCCAAGTTTGTATCCTACTACACAAGTTGGGGTCAAGCTACAAGGGATCTGACACACTTTTCTGGTCTCCATGAACACATGTGCACATGAACACATGAACACATGTGCACACGTACACATCACAAGACACATAAATCAAAATAAAATAAATCTTCAAAAATAATAAATAAATACAGCTTTTGCATATGAGCAAAATGGTGTTATATGCCCAAGTCTGGCTTACTTCACTTAACGTGATGACCTCCAGTTCCAACTGTTTCTGATAAACAATGTACTTTCATACGTATTCTATATGTGAATCCAGTATTAGATGCGTGTCTGGCAAAATTTTCCTCTCACTCTGTAAACTCTCTTTGCTCTGGCAGTTGCTCCCTTCGCAGCACAGACACTTTTTAACTTGATGCAGTTTCATTTATCAAGCTCATGGCTGTTCCCTGAGATGCTGGTGACCTATTCAGAAAGCTGGTGCCTGTGCATATGTCTTGAAGTATTCCCCTTATGTATTTCTTCTATAACAGTCTCAAAGTTGCAGGTCTTGAGAATGTTTTTGAACCATTTTGAGACAATTCTTGTACAAGGTGAGAGACAGGAGCTATTCTATATGTGGGTATCAATCTTCCCAACACACTTTTTTTTTTTTTTTTTTTTTTTTTTATTAAAGATGCTGTCTGCTCTCCAACATACATTTTTTTGGCACCTTTGTGAAGAAGCAGACAGTTGTAGCTGTGTGAGACTATCTCTGTGCACACTGTTCCAATCCATGGTGCACATGTCTGCTTTCTGTCAGTACATGCTGTTTTTGTTGCTATGACTGTGGTATGATGCCTACAGCTCATTCTGCCGCTCTGGGGGTTTCTGTGCTTTACTCTCTCAGCTGAAACTGCTGCTATTATTTTGATAATAATATTCTTATATTTAAATTCTAATATTAAATGTTTAAATATTAAATTTCTCAACATTTACTTATTTATTTTGTGTCCTGTGAGTGTGTACACTCACATGCTATAGCACACATGCAGAGGTCAGAGGACATCAGTTTCTTCTTCTGTCATGTGGGCTCCTCAGATAGAATTAGATTGTCTGGATTGACAGCCAGCACTTTGACACGTTAACCTACATCACCAGCCCTAGGACTCTTCCTTCCCGAATTTTGTAAAAGATGTATTTTTAATATCTAAAAGATTTTATTTTTATTTTATTTTATTTTAGTGTGTGTGTGTGTGTGTGTGTGTGTGTGTGTGTGTGTGTGTGTATGTGTGCAGACTTCAGGGGTCTTAGGAAAGCAGAGGTATCAGATTTCCTGCAGAGAGGGTTACAGGTAGTTGTGAAACAAAACATGGATCTTGAAACAGAACATGGATCTTCTACAAGAGCACAAGATCCTCTGGTGCTGGAGTTGTAGGTAATCGTGAGCCACCCCAAGTGGGTCCTCTGGAATAGCAACAAATGCTCTTAACCACTCAGCCATCACTCCAGCCCTTCTTTGCTTAATCTTTAATGTACTTTCCCCTTATTTTATAATTAGATTTTATGTTTTGGCTTTTTCTTCTTCCCCACATTCTTCTCCTTTTGTCATCTTTTATTTATCTCATTTCTTTATTTTACCTTGGCATGTAACTTGGTGCCTCTCTGTTATGTCTGTCATTGTTCTTTCTTTGTTCTGCACTCTGAGCATTTTAACTATAATATGGCATGGAGAGGGTTTCTCTGGTCCCATCTACTTGGCGTTCTAAAAGCTGCCTATACATGGCTGTCCATTTCTTTCCCTAGAGTTGGGGAACTTTCTGCTGTGGTGAATTGAATGGGTTTTCTGACCCTTCCATCTATATCTTGGCTCCCTCTTTCACCCCCCATATTCAAGTCTGGTCTCTTGGTTGCGTTCCAGAACTCTGTGGTGTTGGATATCATGATTGAATTTTTCTGCTTCATGGCTGTTCTCCAATCTCACTAATTCCTTAACTGTCTACAGAACTGCAGTTCCTTCTTCCACTGGGTCTAGTCTTTTTTTTTTTTTAAGTCATTCTCTTCAGTTCCTGCTCTCCTTTCATCACTGGTTCCAATCTATTTTTAAATTGTTCCATTGAGCTTTTTACTTGACTTACTTAATTCTCTTTTCCAAGAGTTATCTTTCTTTTTATCTGTTTTGGTTTGGTTTGCCAGAATCTATATTTCTTTGATGAATTTTTTTGTCAAAGCTGTTGACTTTCTCAACCAAGTCTTTCATTAACTTTCTTTCATTATCTGTTTGTCCCAATCCTCTTTAAGACCATCAATTATTTTAAAAAAGTAGACTTCTGGATTCTTTGACATTCTAACCATTTCAATGTCTCTGAGTACACGTGTTGAACTTTTAGAGAATTCTCGTTACCTTGCTTTGTCATGCTACTTGATTTTCTATGTTGTAATCTGTGCATGTGTTTGGAGGGTTATCTTCTCCCGTTTACATGGGAGCTATCTTATTGAGCAGCTGCCTTCTAAGGGCTCAGTACCCAACACTGCTCAAAGAGAAGAAAACAAACTTAAGTAGCACCAGCAAGATCAAAACCAGATATTAGAACACAATGAAAACCAATTAAAGACAAGACAGCAACTACACCATTAACAGAGGGAAAGGAGAAAACAATGTACAATAAACTATGCAATTAAAAATTAGAAGTGACAATAAAAGAAGATTAAAAAGGCAGGAAGAGGGAAAGAGCAGGGCAGGGCACGGTGCATGGCTCATGAGAGAAGACAAAGGGGAAACTGTAGGAAGAAGTAAAACTGCAAGAGACAATGTATAGTCAGAAACTTAAAAATGCATAGATAAAGCTAAATGTACAGTAGAGGAATAAAAATAAAAGCACAATGTTTTATGTAAAAACTACACTTAAAAACTTAGTAAAGAGAACAGGGAGTGGTGGTGCATGCCTTTAATCCCGGCACACAGGAGGCAGAGGCAAGTGGATCTCTGAGTTTGAGATCAGCCTGGCGAACAGAGCAAGTTCCAGGCTACAAGGTGAGACCCTACCAACAATCACAAAGAAACAAACAAAAAAGATTGATGAAGATACTGTCTAGGTCCTCTGATCCTGAACTCATGACCAGATCTATTATAGTTCATCTTTGTTGCTCCTGTGGTACGAAGCGGAGTCTGGATGGGCAGGGAGAAGCCAGGACTGCACTCACACTATAAGCTTCTCTCTGCATACCAGGGACTGGATGCAGGTTGCAATGAACTTTGTAGCAGGTCAGTTGGGCAGGTTTCTACTTGCTCCAGCAGAAGTGGTAAATGGCCAGGCTGAGAAGTGTCCCTCAACATTGTGGGGAAATAAGGGAAACAAAACACCGAGTTCTGCACTGGAGGGAATTACCCTTGCGGACTAATAGTCTTAGCACTTTTAGATCAAGACCATCAATAAACCACCCAGTAGTTGGGGGATACTAACATTGAATGTACCATTGGCCATAGAACAGAGCTGTCAGCCTTCAGAGTAATCCACAGATGGGGGGTGACCATTGCCCCCACTGCCAAAGTGCCTTTTGCCTTAAAGTCTCATTGAGTCTCTCTACAACTGCCTCCTGTGTTTGTCTCCCATCCAGACTCTATAGCAAACTGTCCCCAATTTCTTGATTTGTCACCAGTCTTGTTTCCATGTCCCCAAAGGCTCCCTGACAAGGTGGTGCTTGGTCATAGCACCCTAAGACATGAGGGAAGTGGGGATGAGTAATCCAATAGAATTCTTCTCTAGTGCAGACACACGTGTTACAGGTGAAAATAAGACCTGACTCAGACACAGGTAGGCTCACAAGAACTGTAGATTTCTCCTGCAACTAGGAACGCCAGTCCATTGTCACTAGGCCTGCCCACCTTACCACGTGGTTGAAACTGCCAGTTAGGGTTTCAGACCATTTCCTCCTGTCACCGTTCTGTTTCTCTGCTGCCTTTCTCAGTCTCCATGGCCTTCCCCTTTCCCTCGTGAGGACCCAGTACCTCCCTATTACCCTGGCTCTTCTCATGGCAGTCACACAGAGGAGCCTTCTGGTCTGTCATCTGCCCAGTAAGCCTGGGTCACCTGGTTCCTGTGTTAACTTGTACAGGGATGACATTTAGTGCTAGGCACCAAAGCGAGGCCAAGACTAGGGGGTTTCGTTGTTTAGGAAGAACAGCAGGCAGAATAACCTCTTGTTTACATTTTGGTCTTTTCAAAGCTTTACTTGATTTTACCAATATTCTCTGGTAATCAGGGAGAAAGAGGAAGAAAGTAAAGGAGGAGAGAAGGAAGAGGGAGATGAAGAGATCCTTCTTTAACAAAGTAGTGCCAAATTTCCTAATAAGGAGGAAGGGAAACCCAGAATGAGACTTGTCAAGGCGTGGTTCTGGCTCTCCCACCCGGAACACTAAGGAATCTGGCATTTTTTCCATCTGAAAGTGTGGGGAGACATGGTTTGTATTCAGCCATGACATGTAATTGGAGTTCATGTGTGTTACTTGTGGGTAAAAGCACACATGTATCTCCTCCGCTTCTGCCATAAGCAAGTGTCTAGATGAAAATGTAACTCCATTTTAAGTAACTGTACCCAGAGCAGAGACTATCACCAATTATCATTCAATACATGTTGGGCCTGATAAATAGTTATTTATTTAAGTCACTGAGGACTCTTGCTTTTTTCCCCCATTGTAGCTAACCTAACTGTCCTAATTATTATAATAATATGGATTGGCCCTAATGAAGCAACATATATTAATATGGAGGGGCATATAGTCAAAAAGGATTTTTCTATTCAGTCAAAAACTCTTATGCTAGGCTTATTCTATGCCTCATTCTTATGTAACAAGAGAGATCAAAGATTATTTATGTATTTGAAAACTCATCCAGTCTAAGAGTTCAAATACAGAACAGTCAGGGGCAAGAGAGTTAAGGGGGAAAAAAAGGTAATTTGTGAAGCAAAAAATCTATCTAAGTTACATGAGGGAAAATCAGAAAACATGAAAGAATTTTAAAATGAAAACATAATGGTCAAAATTTCAAAATAATTTGAAGTTTTGAAAGAGAACTCGCTGGACTCATGTCACCATATTTAAAGAGAATGGCGACAGAAGTGGGCAGAAAATGTGATGAGACTGCTAATGGCTGAATTCTGTCCCTACATGCAAACGTTGAATGCATCTCTAATCTCCAAGGTGACAGTATGCAGCCATTTCACCCATCAGCTGGCAGAGGACAGAAACCATGAGGAGCCAAGGACATGCTCTGTCAGTGGTGGTCAGCAGTCTCCTTCCCCTTCCCTTCCTGTTTGGGAGCCATGAGCAGCAGCAGCAGGAGGTTAAGCAACTGCAGTCCTCTTAATGTGGTGTACCCTGTACAGGCCTTGACCCTCCGCAGAGGCCGGTGTGGTAGCTGGAGGCCTGCACTCTGAGAATCTTGGCCCTGAAGACAGCCTTCTGGGACTCTCCTATCAGCCAGAGCCTACAGGTTCTCCTTCCTCCCTGAAGGAAGATGCTGCCACTTGGGAGTCAGGGACACCCAATGGCTATTAAAGAATTTAGTACCAGGTAATCTTTCAGACACAGTTTCATTCACTTATGGGACTTGTCATCTGGAGAGTGGAATTCTGACCACTGACAGAGTCCCTGGAGGATGAGAAACATTAACAATGAGCAACACTGCCTCTTGAGTGAAAAAAAAAAGTCTGGTAGCTACTAATTAGGAAGCTAAATTGCCCTACTCTAATTAATGCCTTTACTAATTAACATGAATGAACAATATAAATTTTAAAAGCTTGTTATTAACACTAAAAGCAACTTTAGCAGACTTTAACAATGCTGTAACAATGCTTTATAAATGTTCAGTACTCAGGAAGAGGTACACCCTCTCATCTACCTTTGATACAGGGTCCATAGGATGTAATAAAGATTGTGAGCTTTATAAATGTGTGTGTGTGTGTGTGTGTGTGTGTGTGTGTGTGTGTGTGTTTTGCTTACTTGTATGTGTAAATGCACAAGAGTCATGCAGCATCCTAGAGGTTGGAAGAGGTTTCCTTCTGACCCCCTAAAACTTGAATTACAGATGGTTGTTGCAGCTCCAAGGGGAAGGTCTCCACAGTGTAAGTGTTGTAGCTCTGAAGGGGAAATGTATCCTGGCAATTGGGAGCCAAGGAATACCACAAAGTCACATCACACAACAAACCTCACACAAGAGATGTATTGGGAAAGACGTAAGAGGATTGCTGCCTCTGCCGTTGAAAAGCCACAGGGAATTGAGCACCAGGCAGGCTTTATATAGCGTTTCTTGGGTGGGGTTGGGGGCGGGCAGAGCTTTCCAGTGCAGTCTGGGATTCATGGGATTCTGTGGCCTGATCTTGGGCTTTTTTTTATTTGTATGGTGGAACTGGCCACCTGTGTCTCAAGGGGCAGGAAATGTCCTTTACAGTCCTTAGAGGAGTCTAGGGCAAGGCCTAGCCACTCGCTTGTCATGAGGGCCTTACAGATGTGAGCTGCCGTGTTGGTGCTGGGAACCAAACCCTGGTCCTCTGCAAGAACTGTGAGTGCTTTTAACTGCTGAGCAATATCTTCAGCTCCAGGATGCAATAAAGATGAAATAAGAAGAGAAAGATGAAACTCTAATCTGAAAGGATAGTTAGCCTTAAAATAGGCCAAACACTGTTGATAACATCTGGAGAAAATTCAAACAGGAACAATAGAGTCTGAAAATTCCCAAGAATTGTGTTTGTTTGTTTTTTTCCTTCCTTTCTTTTTTTAATGACCCTAAAGGAAAACAATCAACCTCACAACAGTGCCACTGAAATTCAGAGAACTCCTAAACACATCTCAAAACATTCCAGAGACTCAGCAAATACATTCTAGTATATCTAAGATTATACCCAAGACATAATCTAAGATAATAGCAGTGCTGATATTTAGCTCCTTGGGTTTTTGGAACCATGGGATGGGGTAAGTGCTGTCTTTCACACCACTGCTGGGAAAGCTGGGCTTTCAAGGTGGCAGGTATACTAATTTAGACTTGGACTCCTACCCAAGCTGGACTCTGTCTGTGGAGCCAATGCTTCTGGTCACTGTACTTATGCCTTCAGAACAATACCATTTAACCATGAAACAGCACCCCCAAAACAGAAGAAAGACAAAGGACATTCTTATAATGAGAGTTATTCTGCAGAAAAGAAAACAATCAAATTGCAAGAGTAAAAGAAAGGACTCTCAGATAAATGCTCAGATGGAAAAAAAATAGAAAAGGAAGTGATGGTTTATTTGATTGGTTTAGTAGGGAAATAGCTAAACAAAAGAAAACATGAATTAATATTCAGCTCAAGAAACTAAGGTGAACAAATAATGACTGCTGACATTATATTTGAAACTATTTATGTACACACTGTGTAAGCTGATATTACTTTAACAAAGAAAAAATGACTAAAAAAGACTTCCGTAGCATTTATGAAAATTGGTTGGCTGTTTACTACGAAGAGTTGAAACTGGCAGCCTCCTAGGCCGGGAGTCTCTTGTCCCTTGTTGTCCCTCAGTTGATAAGAAAATTTAAGATTTCCAGGCAGAGCCATCTGTGGAAAACAACAACTTCATAGTCAGAGGGAACAAACCTGAGCAAAAACCCATGACTAGTATTGTATTAGTAGCAATCTGGAAGAAACGGACACCATAGCTCTGCTAGCTAATGGGGTGGCCTTGCTGGGCATGGGGCACGAGCCCTTAATCCCAGCATCTGAGGCAGAGGCAGGAGGGCCTCTGTGAGGTTAAGACCAGCCTGGTCTACAGAGAAAGTTCCAGGACAGTCAGGGCTACATAGAGAGACCCTGTGTTAAAAAATAAGCCAACAATGTGTAATCTTATTCCAGTGAGTGTGAGCAGACTAGAACGTGTAGAGATCCGGAAAACAGAGGAGATGAGGACCTGTTAGTGGTCACTTTTTTTTGGGTGTAGCTGCTGGCAAGGTGTCCATGTTAGTGAACAGCTCAACACCCATGCATGGGAGCCCGCCCTAATTAAAGCTTTTTTAAGGAAGAGGGAGAGTGGTAAGTGAGAGGGGTGTGAAAGTGGGGTCTGGTAAGAAGGGGAATTCCAGGAGTGGGAGGATGTGGGGTGGGAATGGGGTAATGATCAAAACACACTGTACACGCATGAAAGTGTCAAAGAATACAGTCAACATCAGTTTTTAAAGAAAGTGGGTAAAGCTTAGGAACAAACTGACAAAGGCATTGAATTGAACTCTGCCATTTTTTATAAACGACAATTTCCATATCTACTTTCCTCGTCTGTAAAATGGGTTTTTAGGAATAGCTTTAGTGAGAATGAAATAAAGCAATACCTTGAAAAAATAATTTACCAACACTGATAAGAAAAAAATAATTAACAATTCTTTTATGTTGTGTACCACATAACCTCGAAGGTCAGAAGGAGATATCAGATCCCCTGAAACTGGAGTTACAGTTGCATACTATTGTGTGGATGCTGGGAACTGAACCTGGGTCCTCTGCAAGAACAGAAAGTGCTCTTAACCACTCAGCTATCCCTTCAGCCCCAAGGGGAAAATATAAACTGAGACACCTAAGAAACTCCACAAACTCCAGTAGAAGACTCAAAGCTCCACCCTCATGTCACAGTTGGTCTGTTGACAGTCAAAGAGAGAGATGAAGAGAAAACCTTTCAGCAGCAGTATAGGGGAAACCGGGCTGTAAGTGACTCCAAGTCACCCATACCAGACAGCAATGAACAGCTTCTGACCTAACAGGCAGTTCATAAAGGTGGTTTCAGCACCCAGCAAGGGTGTCCTTTGCAAGCAAAATGAAGACATTCTCAGAAAAATCTCATCATTTCTTTTAACAGTGTGTGAGTACATAAGTAGTAACCGCAGCGCCGTACCCACTCTTTTTCTGCAGCAGACAATGTGATGCTAGCACTATTGCGTGTATTTCCACTCAGTCTACTATTTGCATTTCTAGAAAGTCATTGTGAATATTCTTTATGTCTGCTGATCAATGGTAGATATTGAACTCATGCAGTGATATATCCTACGCTGGTTAAATTTTTGTCAACTTGGCAGAAACCAGGGTCAGAGAAGAAGGAACTTCAGTTGAGAAAATGTGTCCATGCAGGCAAGTCTGTTGGGTATTTTTTTTTATGAATGACTGATGAGGGAGGGCCCAGCCCACTGTGGGTGGTCTTCAGTTGTACAAGAAAGCATGTGAGAACCATGGAGAGCAGAGCCAGAGAGCGCCATTCCTCCGTGACCTCTGCTCTAGTTCCAGCCCTGGGTTCTGGCTTGAGTTTCTACCCTTGCTTCCCCTTGGCTGTGGACTGTGATCGGGATGTAGAAGCCAAATAAACCCTCTCCTCCCCAAATTCCTTTTGGTATTGGTGATACCACAGCAACAGAGAGCAGAGTAAGACACAACCTCAGCCCTCATATCTTTCTTCAGCCCTCTCCACACTCAGTCTGCTTTTGTCCCTGTGGGTACAGTGTTACTGCTGGCTGCCTTTGTTCTCTGAGGGCTCATTTTATTGTCTGTGCTTTTGCAGTTGCTGCTATTATAGGGTCCGTCCCCTGTCACTGGCCATACTTTAGAGCTTCTTTGAATTACTGACTTGTTTTTAAATTGAATGTCAGATTATAAATTTTATGTTGTTCAGTAGGAGATTTAATCTATTTCTAGTATCTCTGGGACACATTGAGAGGCTTAGAATCAGTTGGATTCCTTCTAGGCTTGAGTCTTGGCTAATTCAGCAACATGTTCTGCATACACTACTATATGCTCTATACATTAGGAGGTCTTTCTATTACAGCTGATACAGGTTTCTGGTTTTGTTTTGTTTTTTCTTGTATGGTGATATTTTATTTGTACTGAAATGTGATTTTATTTGTATGTTACTAAATAAAGTTGCCTGGGGGTCAGAGGTAATAGCAAGCCATAGCAGAAGCTGGGCAGTGGTAGCACATGCCTTTAATCCCAGCACTTGGGAGGCAGAGCTAGGCATGTCTTTGTGTGTTCAAGGATATAGCCAGCATGGAGACACATGCCTTTAATCTCAATACCAACCATAGAAGACCTGGAGGTCTGTATAGACAGGCAGTGACAAGGTCATGTAGTTGGGTTTGCAACCAATGAGAAGGCTGAACAGAAAGTCAATAAAAAGGACAGACACACAGGAAGTAGGCCTTTTGCTGAGGGGAAGGATGACAGTGACAGCTAAGGGTAAGAAAGGCAGTTTTAAGTCTCAGCTCTCAGCTACTGCTCTGACCTCTTGGGCTTTTAACTCTGCAATTGGCTCTATGTTTCTTATTTAATAAGACTGTTCATCTACTTTCTCGGCTCTGAGACCTAAGGATGGTTTCATCTCCTCTTTTTCTGTGGCTTTCCCTACAAAGTTTGGGCAGTTTCCTCATATAAATCCACAAACCAGAACTCAGTCCCAGACTCAAGACAGTTTCTCTACAGACACACCCTTTATCTTCACACTAGCTCGCCAGTGTTCCACTGGATGCTGTTGGCTCCAAGAAATCATCCATCTTTTCCACTCAGCAAGGTGACAGAGTGATACAAAGGTAAGGTCAGCCAAGAGTGTGTGTGTGTGGGGGGGGGGTCCTGCAAGATGCAAGCAGAGCTTTGGGTGTCTCATTTGGACCTCTTATGGGGACTCAAAAGCACAAGCAGATGGGTCACCAAGCATGTGCCTGTTGGCACAAACCTTCACCTCAGAGGGAATAAGAGATAGTTTATTCTGGAATCAAATATAAGTGACCATGCCCAAGAGCATAGATTTAAGTTACCCCCAAATTCCAAGCTCCAAAGTGGTAATGGCTTGGTGAGGTCTCTATGGTAACAGAACAAAAGTCATAAATCAAGGCTCTTTATCAATACACTGACAGGAATATTAGGTGGGTGGGTTACACGCAGGTAGAATTCAGCTCTAGGCCTCAGATGCTGTCTGACAGCATTCACAGCCATGCAGTTGACTGGAGACTGGGGTGCTTTTACATCCCAAAGTCATAAAGATATTAGGTCATATACAGAGTGGGTAATAAATGGCTGTTAATGAAGCCAAAGATTTCCCAAGATAACTTGGATATTGATTTGCAACATTCCAACCTCTCCACATCATTAAAGTTCTAATAAGCCTTTCAGAGGTCTCAGCCAAATTTGTGTTTCCTTTCAGGAACTTTCCTTCATGTGGGCCATTCTGGTTAAAATAATAATGGGGAGGGGACCACAGTGGAACTGTTAGGAAATGGATAGAAACAACATAAGTGGGAGATATGGTGGCCAGTTATTGGGAACATTTACAGTGACCTGCGTTTTTAAGCCTTGTGTTCTAGCATGAAGATCCATTAGAGGTTTCACTGAAAAAATGAAATTTGAGTTTGAGAAGAATTGGTCTGGCCTTAAAGGGAGTTGAAGCTTCAAGATGAGTCAGATGAAGTGGCTACAGTAATCTTTCCAGGGATGGAGAGATAAAGAGGGGCAGGAGGCTTGAATGATGGAGAAATGTGAGGGCCGAGGAGTAGATAGATACAGAGATGTTTTGAGAAGAGTGTGTGTCAACAATAGGTGCCAAATATTGGAAACAAAGGAGCATCATGGTGACTGAGTGTTGGTGACAGAACAGAGATGAAACACGTTTGTGGCAGTAGGCCCTCCCAGTGGTCCATGTTGCCAACTGTTGGCAGTATGAGCCAGCTTTAATCGAAGATGGAAGCAAGACTACCCTTTCGTATTTTAAAGGGCTGGTAAGGCCATTTAACCTAATCTAACCTTCCCAGAACTGCAGGCACAGAGAGCAATTTTTCAGCTTCAGTGTTTTCCTTTCTGCTCACGGGGTTGGGTAAATGTCAACCTTCTGTTCTTTCCTGGCGTTTTTGTTTAACATACTCAGGGAACATTTGGTGCCTGCAGAACCTAAAGCATTTGCAAGAGCTGGGAAAGGATCACAAATTAGCTTCAAATAAGGACAAATGCCCACTCCGCATGGAGAGGCAGTCTTGAAGCCCATGGCTCCCCAGTTGCTTTTTGTCCATATTTTCAGCTTGGCAGGCTGCCTGGGGGCCAGGGGCTTCCAGGAAGCAGTGCTCATTTTTGTTTTCAGTTCAACAGCACATGAGCTAATTGTGAAGAAAGAAAGAAAAGGATCCAGAGAGTCGTGGGGAGACTGAAAGGAAACGGCAACATAGTTAACAGGGACCAGAGAAGCAAACAAAGGATGGTGTGAAGGGCAGATCAGAAGTACAGCAGCCCTGGACTCCGATGCCGCATGACCTCAGCAGAGAGCGGCTTCGCGGGTCTGTGGCTCTGACTAGAATTTTATGCTGTATTGATACTGAAGGAAAGAGGTGCTTCTTTACGTAGATCAACAATGGCTTTCAACCTGCATGACTAGTGGGCAGCGCTGCCTGGAAAGCCATACAGAGGTAGTTTAAGGCCCAGGTTGGTGCAGCAGGCATAACTACTGAAGGCAGAGTGAGGTCTTCTGTGGCTCTGGGATGATCTACCCCAGCATGACTGCAGTCCGGCGTCTCTGCTGCTCCTGATGGCCTCTGAGCACAACGCCCTCCTACTTCCGGTTCTTCCTAACCCTTCACGAGCATAACTTGCTTACTCCATCTTTTCTTCTGGAAGGTTTTGGGGGAGGCCTTCTATTAGCTAGGGCCATGCCTGTTTATAACACCTCTCACTGGTTTGTTTTTCTAGATTCTTGAAGCTGATACAGGCCCTAGGCTAAAGACCCTTCTCCCGGGCTGCGCAGGAATCAGACAGCCAGGCTGCAAGCACCAGTCACATAGAACCTCCCACTGCCTCTAAAATGGTACAAGGAGGGATACTCACTCTTTTGAGTGGGCATTACTATCTCTCCAACAAACTGCTAACCCCCCAAAATAACACACCTTAATGCCACCCTTGAGCACTAAACCTGAAAATTTGTAGCCTTGGGTGATTAATTCATTCAGAAATTGTGTGTATTCTACAATAAGCTTCACACAGATGAAGCACCAATATATTTAGTCTTAACATTAAAAACTCGGAGAACAGAGAAACAGAGTAGCCAGCTGCCAGAGACTCCTACCTCGACAAAACCCCAGACAGAATGGGTGAACTCCTATCTCTACAAATCCTCAGACTGAACCAGGGCAGCTAGATCCTGTCTCCATCTGCTTTACATTTCTGTCTCTACCTCCCAAGTGCTGGGGTTAAAGGCGTGCACCACCACTGCCAGGCTGTTTCTCATTTAGATTAGTTCAATCTCATGTAGCCCAGGGTGGCCTTGAACTCCTGATCTTCCTGCTTCCTCCTCCCAAGAGCTGGGATTAAAGATGTTTGCCACCACTGCCTGGCCTCTATGGTTAACTAGTGGCTACTTCCGCCCTCTGATCTCTAGGCAAGCTTTGTCAGAATACGAACAAAATATCACACAACACACAGACTCCCAGGCACAAACATCTGAACTCCTTAAGGAGCGCCAGTGTTTCACTGTCCTCCAGCTGGGCAACATGATTTGGATTGGGTCATAGAGCCAGGTTGATCTCAGAGTTGGGGGTCAGAGTTGAGGTAATGCTAGGCTTCTGGGGTGGGGGGGGGGTGGGGGAAGAGGAGCAGCCAAGCAACCAGGATGTCCAGCCTTTGCAAAATGTTCTAGAATGCCCCCAAAAGGAGGGGCCTGATAATCCCGTTGTTCTCTTTGATCCTGTGGCCTGCAGTCTCACCATGGTGAAACTGATAACCAGACAAGTCCACTGTGGTAAGGGACATGCCACCAAGCAGGCCCTCAGCTGCTGAGGATAACAGGGGCCATGCTCCTGCTGCAGAGGAAAGGGGCAGTGAAATTGGGGTGGTGTGCTTAGCTTAGCTCCACTTCCATCAGAAGTAGAAATGAAGCCCAGAAAGTCAAAGTCAGAAAGAGACGTTGTAACTGTGAGAACAGGCAGGGAGTTCCTGTTCAGTTGTCCCTTGAGAGTGGTAGAATTGGTTCCACTTCCCCTTGCTGCTGGGAACTAAGCACCTAATACAGCCTGGGCCTGGCGGAAGCAGATCACATGATAGCCAGTGGGTTAGAGAAAGGTCTTTCACAGGGATGGAGCCTTTCCGTGTGCTCAGACAGGAAGGGGTGTGTGTCTCCAGCAGTAGATAAAGTGGATAGAGGTCTAAGGGAAATGACAGAAGTGCTGTGCCCTTCCCAAGCTTAATAATTAACTCTGGACTCCCTCCTGATTTTACAGCTTTGATCACTTTCGTTTCTGGCTATTCATGTCACCTATATTGCTTGCATGACCCAGGACTGTTACAGTGTGAGAAATGTCCCCCTTAGGCTCATGCATTTGAACAGTTGGTGACAGGGTTTAGGAGGTTATGGAACTGTCAGGACATGGAGATTTGTTGAAGGTCTGTGGGCTCATCTACTTCCTGTTCTCTGTCTCTGTCTGACTATGTCTCTGTCTCTCTCTCTCCCTCTCTCTCTCTCTGTCTGTCTCTGTGTCTGTCTCTGTCTCTCTCTCCGTCTCTCTGTCTCTGTTTCTCTCTCTGTCTCTCTCTCTCTTTCTGTCTCTCTCTGTCTCTCTGTCTCTCTCTCCCTCTCTCTCTCTGTCTCTGTGTCTGTCTCTGTCTGTCTCTGTGTCTGTCTCTGTTTCTCTCTGTGTCTCTCTGTCTCTGTCTCTCTGTCTCTCTCTGTCTGTCTGTGTCTCTGTGTCTGTCTCTGTGTCCGTCTCTCTCTCTGTCTCTGTCTCTGTCTCTGTCTCTCTGTCTCTGTGTCTGTCTCTGTTTCTCTCTGTGTCTCTCTGTCTCTGTCTCTCTGTCTCTCTCTGTCTGTCTGTGTCTCTGTGTCTGTCTCTGTGTCTGTCTCTCTCTCTGTCTCTGTCTCTGTCTCTGTCTCTCTGTCTGTCTCTGTCTCTCTGTCTCTGTGTCTGTCTCTGTTTCTCTCTGTGTCTCTCTGTCTCTGTCTCTCTGTCTCTCTGTCTGTCTATCTGTCTCTTTCTCTGTCTCTCTCTCTCTGTCTCTCTCTCTCTCTGTCTCTCTCTCTCTCTCTCTCTCTCTCTCTCTCTCTCTCTCTCTCTGTCTCTGTCTCTCTCTCTCTCCCCCTCTCTCTCTCTCCTGCTCCTATGCCTTCTCAATCATTGTAGACTGTAAGCCTCTGGAACCATAATCCAGAAGAAACCACATTTCCCCTGACTTGCTTTCTGTCAGGGTATTTTACCAGAGCAACTAATAAAAGGGCCAGCTCTAACCTCTGCTATCTCAGTTAGCCCCGAGGCCGTGTTGGTGGCCTAGTTTGTCTCTGTTACACTCACTCTAACTTTTATATTGCTTGTATAATACAGACAGCCTTTGGTAGCCCTAGAGTACTAGTTGCATGCCTCCCATCACATGCAGAGATATGAAAATCTTCAGATATTCAAGGCCCTTATATAAAATGATGCGTTAATGGTATTTTCATACCATCTAGACCCATCTTCCCATATACTTTAACTGGTCTCTAGTTTATTAATAATGCCTGATACAAGGTAAATGCTATGTGAATAGTTTTATGGTTTTTTAAAGGAAATAATATCAAGAAAATCCATCACATGTTCAATAAGTGCAATTCTTGTTTTCTAAAGTGTTTCCCATCTGTATTTGTCCAAGTCTGCAAGTGTGGACCTTGTGGACATGGAAGGACATCTGGTTCCTCTCCTCATGGTTCTGCTCATGTCAGCTGGACGTCTTTTTGTGGGTGGCAGGATGTATTAAAGTCAAGCCCAGTATTTAGAGAGGCATTCTGTTAATGCCAATGCCAGCCAGGTGGACTCACAAGTAATAGTAAAACCTGAACTGAGCCAGGTTGCCAAATTAGTATGAAAAGGAGTAAGAAGCCTGCAGTGTTTAAAGGGCTTTTCATTTCCTCCACACATTACAAAGCAGCTGAGGCTTGCTGCTAACTGCAGCCAAGTATGTTCTGCTGTAATAAATGGCTGCCCACTCAGAGAGAGGCTACACACCACTAATTCAGATCCATAGTAAGTTCAAGATATGGCTGTTTGGAAGAAGAGCACATAAAATAAAAATAACAGCATTTAAGAACAACAGGCTTGGACTGAGAAAACACAAAGATTGCCTAGAAAAGAAAATTAAAAACTAATGGCATCAGATTAAAATAGAGACCTCAAAATGGAAACTTAAGAAATATACTAGTCCCTAGGTAACTTAATTGCTCTCTCATTTTTAAATGACTTATTTTTATTTTATGTGTATAATTGTTTTGTCTGAATGTGTGTATGTGTACCATGTGTGTGCCTGGTGTCAATGGAGGCCAGGAGAGAGCATTGATCCCCCAGAATGGAGTTACAGATGATTGTGAGCTGCCATGTATATGCTGAGAGGTATATGTGTGGAATCCATTCATTTCACTTGACAGTGTTTATGCAGTGTCTAGTTGCTATCTGTTTGCAGAGTTGGCTTATGATTCTGGACAGTGTTTGGGGGTGTTAATCTTACCTGGTTATTCAGCTTTAAGGGCAATTAACCTTTATATTAAAATGTGAAGATACCATCCAAGCTTTTGTTTTGTAGGATCAAAAGCGTACAAATTTGTAAGTTCCTATGGCTCTGTTCTTCCTTTGACTCTGAATTCCTATCACAAGACATCAGGGAAGCAGAGAAGCTGGCCTTATGTAGTAGAGGGGGTATTCCTGCTCTGATACCATCTTTTTCACTGCCAATACTGTGTCAATGTTTGTGTTTGCTAAAAGAATATTGATTTCCTAAGTTCTCCCTCTCATCTTAAAGATTGAAATTTCTTATTAGGCCACGAGGTGGCAGGTTAATAGCAGGGGAAAAACTGAGCTCAAAAGTAATAGAGAAACAGCTTCAACTGAAGTCAAATGTAGGAGTGAACAGAGGGCTGGTCTGTCTCCACACTGTTTGTGTGGTCCCTTCCATGATCAAAAGTTACATTTGCTAAATAAACTCACATCCTTTTAATTATAGTATCCCTTTGAAGCATGGGGAGACTCCTCTATAGACTTGTTAATAATGTTTCTGAATACACAGTTTGCTTGCCTGTGTGAATGCCTGTCCTATCAGGTCTAGGTTCAACAACCACCAGAAAAATCAGGCTTTCAACCACTGTCAATCAATTGAACAATTACCACTGGAGACTTCCTTTTCATACACACATGCACTGCCACAGTTGAGCCATGGTCCATCTTGGGAAACTGACATCATCCTTTGGGATTTCTGAGACAACACCAACTGTTCCACACTGTCCCTGGGTGTCCAGCCTCATCCCTCCCCTCCTGATGAAGTCACTGCCATCTCCTTAGATGTCAGAACTGACCATGACTTCCTGCTTAGAAGCCCATATCATTAGATGTGGGATGAAATGTAGATTCCAGAATGTGGCACACAGAGACCTTTGCTGCTCGTCTCACGACCTGTACACACACAAACACACACTAATTCAATAGCACTAATATTACTGCTGTGTTGAATATACCTCCTTTTCTATCTGTCTAAGCTTTCTTGTGTCATCCCCTCTATCTGGATTGCTTATCTGTGTCTGGCAAGTACCTAGTCCATGTAATACCTTGCTCAACACACCCTCATGTTCCGTGTTAAACTTTTTTGCATGGGACTCATCCCTTTATTGTATAAATAATAGATTTCCATATGTCTGTTTTTCCCACTACATGTAGGCTCTTTCACAAAATATTCAAGGACTGTGTGGGTGTTAGCCAGAATGTTATTTTCCAGAAAACATTATGGAGGGACTACAATGTCTCATCTGATACACAGGTAGGCACTCACAAGGCTACAAGACCTTGACTGGGAAAGATGGTGTTAGGTGGAGAAAGCATTGTCTGGTATTGATCCCTCCCTGAGCATGAACATAGAGCCAGGAGAAGAAGCAAACTGGCTTCCTGACACCCAGAGGGAACACCAGTCTGTAGGAGTAGGGAGAGCATCAGTGGCCAGCACTCTGTGCTCCACCCAATGAAGAATAATAAGTAACATTCTGTTCCCAAATGTTGATCTCCTTCCCATACCCTTCTGCTTTCTCCTGCACCCTCTCCAATTGCCAAAACTCCGTAGATGATAAACCCCTGCATCTCAGATTTCAGTAAGACAGGAATCTTATACCTTGGGGGTAGTGTCAACATTGTTATTGTTTGATCTAATTGTAGAAATACTCTGTGATGTCTGAGGACAAAATCTGGAAAATTATACTGAATGATGCTAAAATATCATTAAAAATTAGAACACCTTTCCTGGGTTCCCTTTATACTTCCTTTGCTGGTTATCCATGCCCAACACCACAATTTAAATAGGAGCAAATATCAGAAAATGAATATCTAACAAACTTTAAATGTATTCAGTAGACTTATGATCTCATTGTGAAGTATCTACTTCCTTATTTTTTCCTTATTTTGTCTTCATTAAAAAAAAATGGGGGCGCTGGAGGGATAGCTCAGCCATTAAAGGCTAGGCTCACAACCAAAAAATAAATTTTAAGGAATGGTGTCTTGGTTGGGGATTTATATTTTCTGTGACAAAAATCTATGACCAAAAGTGTTATGAGGAGCCCATTATATCACTCAGATCTCCAATTCCTTTCAGCTCTGTTGACTACAACACACTTAACTTCTTTTTTTTAATTTAAAGGAATGCTTTAATATATGAGCTACAAAACAAGAATTATCCCCTGTGATTTTTTTCATACTAAAACACGCTTGTGGGTAAAAATGCAAAACTTAGGACAAAAATTTGAATTGGAACTTAATCATGTGCAGCTATCCACAGAAGATGTGATTACTGTTTCTTGGTATTCACTGTGACTCCTTCCTCCTTCCAGAAACAGAACCCATTTCCTGGACCATAAAGTGAGCAAATAAAGAGCTCTTAGACAAATTGTAGCAAACTTAGCGCCCCAGACTCCAGGGATCGAGTATGTACCTAAAGCTGAACAATCAGTCTTTCCCCAGATCAACCAGTCAGAAACATCATGGTAGGCATTGTTCTCCAGTGGTTATTACCAAAAATGGATCTTCATGGATAATAGATGCCACATTCTACATCACATTGGTGATCCTAAGAAAGCATTTGTCTAGCATCAGCAGACAGGAGACAGAGAGTGCTAATGTCATCATGTAGGTCTGTGTTCTTCCACCTTCTACTAAAGACATGCAGGTCTACACCTGTGCAACTTGTCTGCTGTTACCTGCAGGTCTACACCCGTGCATATCTTCTACTGTCACCTGCAGGTCTACACCTGTGCTTCTCTCCCGCTCTCACCTGCATGTGTACATCCATGATCACTTCTACTGTCACCATCAGGTCTACACCTGTACTACTCTTCTACTTTCACCAGCATGTATACACCCGTGCATCTCTTCTACAGTCACCTGAAGGTCTACAATCGTGATCTCTTCTAGTGTCACCTGCAGGTCTACACCCATGATCACTTCTACTGTCACCTGCAGGTCTACACCCGTGAATCTCTTCTACTGTCACCTCCTGGTCTACACCCATGCCTCTCTTCTACTGTCTCCTGCAGATATACACCTGAGCATCTCTTCGACTGTCACCTGCAGGTCTACCCCTGTGCAACTCTTCTACCGTCCCCTGACAATTGTGCCTATTTGTTTTAGCTAGATGGAGTTAGGGAGTTAGGGATCAATCATTTTTACACAAAGGACCCCTAACTGAGAACTACTGCTTGTATATATGAATACTAGTTTTATGTCTGGTGCCTACAGAGGCCAAAAGTGGGTGCTGGATCCCTGAGAACTATAGTTACAGGATGTTGTGAGCCATCATGTGGACCCTGGAACTGAACCCAGGTCATCTGCATGAACTCTCTCTTCATCCTCTAAGGAGAGTTTTTACTGTTTAAATGATTATAGGATTTTTTTTTTTTTACTTTCTGTATGTTAAGTACAGTCAAGATATATAGAAGGCTGGGGATCAAGCCTGGGAGCTCTAATTTTAGAGATTTTACTGGTGAGAGCCATGCTAAGGAATTTTTTTCTGAATGCTTCCACAATATACTTGTTGCATATTGATATGAAAGTAGAGATTTGCTGTGCTCACTGTGGTATCAGATATGCTTAGAAATGGGTTTATTTACACAACACCATAATTAAGCATGGAAATACTAGGAAGAGTTGCTAGACCAAGTTGTTAGCCGTCAATTTACTGATGCTCTGGATCCATAACTGATACTCATCTTATTTACCATTTTCTCAAAGAAAAGGTATATTTTTTTGAGTATGAGTCTTATAATTCTAAAGCACATGTACCATATGTGATTTAATTCTAATGAAGCAACATAGGCATGGCATTTTAGTTCAAAAGACAAGACTGTTTATCTCCTCTGCCTCATTTTCTCTCTTCCTTGTCTCCCATGGCAGTCTGATATACTTAAAGAAGTAGTGGATTGGGGCTTTAGCTCAGAGGTAGAGCACTTGCCTAGTAAGCATAAGGCCCTGGGTTCGATCCTCAGTTCAAAAAAAAGAGAAAGAAAAGTGACAAGCTTTTAATCAAAGAGGTTTAGATCCTTATTGAAATCACAGCCTCTTAGAACTCAAGTGTTTTTATCTCCACGTTGGAAAGCATAGTGTCAGGAATGATCTACCTCTTAAGGCTATGAACACAATGTAAACTTCATAGAAATTATATTATACCCACACTGTTATTTTTTTCATTATATGGAGAAGAAAACAGTGAATCACAGAAATTTAACCACTCAAAGGTCATACTCCTAATAAATGGAAAAGACAGAAAAAGATATGGTTTTAACTCATATCTATCTCTCCTCAACATCTTTGTTCCACATTTTTTCATAGCCTGAGCATTCACTTTTGAGAAAATATAATTGCTTCAGTGTAATATGTCTATGTCACACTTCACTTCTTTCTCTAGAGCTGGTTCCACTCCCTGTTAGCAACTTTCCTAGGCAGGTATCACATGACTCTGTCATCTCTTACATCTTAAATTCTCCAAAGCAATCCAGGCTTCAACTTTACAGCTTCACACAATGCCTGGCCTCAGTGTAAGGGTTTTGGCCTTAATTACGTCATCATCCTGGAATGCAGGCCAACCTAAAAAGTGGGCAGGCCCTTTGTGCCCATCCCTTCTCTCTTTCCGCCCTCCACACGGTCTCTCTGTCTCTGTCTCTCTGTCTCTCTGTCTCTCTGTCTCTCTCTGTCTCTCTCTCTCAAGCTCTAAAAAGGTACTATGGCTCATGACTTTCCTCCAGCACACTCCTCTGTTGGCATGGCCACTGGGCCACAGCAGTGCCATTTAACCACCATTTGGTGCCATGACTCGGATACACCACTGAGGACCTGCTGACTGCTGCTGCTTACTGCCTTCTTCCCGTCCAGTGAGACTATGAGACACGAGCGTGCATGTGTCCTTCTCCTCTGCTATACAACTACCGCCACAATTTTTCAGTGAGTCTGCCATTCTTGCGGCTGTAGTCTGAGCTATATTCTTTGCAATGGACACCCCGGGGGTTGTCCTCGGGCTGTGCTGGCAATGACAGGCACATTTTTGCCTCTGATGAGGAGAAAAATGTCATCTCAGGTCTACCAGGTGGACCAACGGCAGCGCAGTCGCAGCCCTTCCCCTCCCTTGAAGAAGACGGGGACTTGAGCTGATCTTAGATCTTTCTCCACTCTCAGGGACACCTGAGTTGAAGTCTGATCCCAGTTTGTTATTTTAATTTTTTATTTTTCTCTCAGCTACAGCCATGGGACAAAGGGGTGTATACCACCCACTTACATTGGCAGATGGGGCAGGTACTGGTAAATCTGGCCACATAACAGAGTCTGGGAACTTCTGCCAGCAAATGGGCAAATAAAAAGTTACTTTATCTCCAAGCTTTCTGCTAAAGCTCTAAACCCTTCTCCTTCCCCACTTCTGCATCGGCCACGTGCAACCTTTTCTGTCTGACTTCTGCTGGCAGTGGGCAGACCCAAATGGGCAGGTTTGGGTGGCTTCTAAGATTCTCACCCTAACTCACCTTAACTCCACCCACTCATTCTCAAACTGCCTTGAGAAGCACATATGGGTCTGAAAGTGGCTGAGATCTATACAATTAAGTTTACAGTAGTCAGGATGGCTCCTAAGCCAAAAAATCAGCTTATAGCCTCAAACAAGTCTTCCAAAAGGGTTGGTTTACAGTCTGCCTACTGGAAGATCTTCCAAAAGCTGTCCTTAAGCCACCAATCATCAGGGGGAAAAAGCTTAAGATATGGAATAAAATCCGTCTCTTGTTCCCCAGACCTCTCTGACTAAAACTTAAGCATCTGGATAGCAAGGCTCCTGACCCCACCAGCAAAAGAGTTATCTGTGGCATTTAAGGTGTGCCAGGGAAGAGATAAAAGCCCAAAAACAAAATTGCCAAGTGCTGGCACTCACTGACTCCCAAAAGCTGTGGGTCCCTGTAAAGAAAAAGGCCACAGGCTAGTGAATGCCCTGCCAGGCCATCAATAGCCTTGTTAAAAGTGCTGCCTAGAAAGACAACCAGTCAGCTGACTGCCCCCAGGTGCCAAGATTCATGGGTACACCAAGCTAAGACCTCCAACAACCCTAGGCTTGGCTACAGACGTGGCAGGGAACCCAGAGCCACTGACTCAGTCCTGGGAGTTTTAGGATGTCACTTCTCCTTTGGGTACAGAGGGCAGCCTTACTTACCTCACCAGATTTAATTGCACTTTCAGAGTTACTTAATGAAAGAAGATTTCCACCTAAAATAAGAGCTCATTGTCTCACTTCAAAGTTACTGCCTGTGTTTCTCATGTGCATACAGACAGGGCCATGATCTTTGCCTTGTCCCTAATTAAAAAAAAATTCTCATGTACCACAAGCTTTTCTCTTCCCAGTTCCCTCTTCTAAGTTACTGTTCAGCCAATGATACAGGACCACCACAGAACCAGAGTCCAAAGATCATCAACTTTTTTCTATGTCACCAGCATCTTGTCAGACAGAAGGTTTCCAGCCACAGCCAAGAGGGACACATGTCTCCAGAACAAACAGATGGCAGACAGTGTCCCACAATGCCTGTCTCCCTCAGAAGACTCCCCTCTTCCATTCCCCCCAAGAGCCATCTGATGCCCAAAAAATCAGCTGGAAGCAGTTTTTGAGAGGAACGACACCCCTATTCCCATCTACCTGCTTTTTTAAAATAGTAAGTGAAAGTCTGGGATGTAAGGGTTTTGTCCTTAATTACATCATCATCCTGGGATGCGGCCAGCCTAAAAAGTGGGCAGGCCCTCTGTGCCCCCCCTTCTCTGTTTCCGCCCTCTGAACAGTCTCTCTCTCTGTCTCTCTTCCTTTCTCCCTCTCTCCGTCTCTTCCCCTCTCCCCCCCCCCTCTCTCTTTCTCTCTCTCTCAATAAAGCTCTAAAAAGGTAACTATGGCTTGTGACTTTCTTCCAGCATGCTCCTCCGCTGGCATGGCTGCTGGGCTACATGCAGTGCCGTTTAACCAATGCTCAGTGGCTTTATTCCATAACACCTTTCTTCTATCTTTAATTCTAAAGCCAGAACCACATGGCTGAAACTGCCAAGTTCTGCTGTTTACTGGGGCTGGAACATGGCCCCCTTGTTTAATTACATCTTCATCAGCTTTCTGTCCTTCACTGCTTAAGCTTAGCTGTCCTGAAACTTACTCTGTAGACCAGGCTGGCCTCAAACTCATCTTCCAGCCTCTGCCTTCCCAGTGGTTGGATTAAAGGTGTGCCCCACCACACCCTGCTCTAAACTTTAGTTCCTTTCCACAAGTCGGGAACTTAGCTGGGTGGGATCTTGCCCTGAGGTCACCACTCCCTATATTCCATTTTTCAATCTGTTTATCCCCTGAACATAGGACTGAGCTCCATTCCACTTTCTGCTTTTTCTCCTCAAATATTTTTCCTTGCTCAGCTTGCTTCTTTTCATTATAAATCTTCATTAGAGTTACCAATAATACTCACATGGCAGAGTCTATACTAGGCTGCTTTCAGATTTCTTCTGCCAAAGGAATTAATCTAAAACTCTTCACTTTAGGCTCCGACAGACTCTTCAGACAAGGACAAAAAGCAGCCACTTCCTTCACCAAAATACGCAAGAATGATTTCTAGACAACATTCTGAAATCTCTTAAGCCAGTTCCCAATATTTCAAATCATTATCAGCACCCATGTTTTTCATTCCCTATTAAGCAGTGCTTAAAGCATTCCACTGCTTTCCAAACCCAAAGTACCAAAGTCCATAATACTTCAAACAAAAGCATGGTCAGGTCTATCACAGCAATACTCCAGTCCAACCAAGACCAACTTCTGTCTTAGGTAGAGTTTTCATTACTGTGAAGAGATACCAATACCATGGCAACTCTTATAAAGAAAACATTTAATTGAGGGTAGCTTGCTTACATTTTCAGAGGTTCAGTCCATTATCATCCTGAAGGGAAGCATGGCTGTGTGCAGGCAGACATGGTGCTGGAGCTGAGAGTACTATATCTTGACCAGAAGGCAGCAGGAAGTCAACTGACTGTTACACTGAGGTAAGCTTAAGCAAAGAGACTTCAAAGCCTGTCCCCACAGTGACACACTTCCTCCAACTGTTAGGATCCTGCTCTCACTCTTCCAGGTCTAATGTCTTACATCATCAGGGGAGCACGGGTAACAGCAGAAATCTCCACCTTAAAAAGCTGCACATGGACCCCCGACCCTCTCTCTTTTCTGTTTCCTCTCTGCTCTGCTCCCGCCATCTTTCTGTCTCTCCAGGCCTGGTTTCTTTCTAATAAAGCTCTTTCTAACTCTGGTAGTTGTAACTGTGGCTTGTAACTTTTCCATAGGACCTGCTGACCGACCAGCGCCTTTCACTGGTGCTGTGGACTTGGATCTCAGATAGGAGGTTTTCTTCACACCCAGCATCTGGGGCTGAGTGTTGTGGGGAACCCCTTTACTGAGGGCCTGCGATCCTGCCCACCACCGTGAGGCCAGTAGCCATAACTACCACTGCAACTGTGTCCCACTGTGTTCCACCACTGCCGCCAGGGCTGCATTGGCAACGACACATTTTTCTCTCCTGAAGAGGAGGTCAATGCTGTTGGACCATTGGGTGGTCCATGCTCCAAGCCCTTACACCTCCCTTGATGAAGTGGGGAGGACTAACTTGTGCTGATTCATAGATTCTTCCTCTACCTCAGGGACACTTGAGATAGCAGCCTAGGATCCAGGTTTGTTATTTTAATTTTTTATTTTTCTCTCTCTGCTGCAGCCATGAGATAACCTTTTCTGTCTATCTGACTTCTGCTTTCTGCTCTCTGGCAGTGGGCGGTCTCTCTACAGTCATGGGCTGCTTCTGCTGACTCTCCCCCTAACTAACCTTAACTCCTCCCACTCATGCTCCCATGAGGGGTTCTAGAAGCAGGCTAGGATCCATGCAAATAAGTTTACAGTGGTCAGGATAGCTCCTAAGCCAAAAATCAGTTTATAGCCTGCAAGTCTTCCAAAGCCAACAAACATCAGGAAAAAAAAAATCAAGACACAGAGTAAAATTCATCTCTTGTTCCCAAACTAGAATTTAACCATCTGGACAGCAAGGCTCCTGACCCTACAAGTGAATGTGTCATTGGTGGCATTCAAGGTGTGTCAGGGAAGAGATAAAAAGCCCAAGAAAAGAATTGCCAAAGTGCTGGTACACCCTGGCTCCTGAAAGCTGTTAGGTCCCCATTTTAAGTGAGGGAAAAGCCACAGGCTAGTCAGTACCCTGGCAGTCCATCAATAGCCTTGTTGAAAGTGCCATGTAGAAAGACAACTGGTCAGCTGACTGCCCCCCCCCCCCCCGCACCAAGCTAAGACTTTCAGGAGACCTAGGCTTGGCTACAGGCTTGTAGGGAATCCAGAACACAGCATGGAAGTGATCCATTTCTTTTTTCTGGACACCAGAGCCACTGACCAGTCCTGAGAGTTTGGGGATGTCAGCTCTCCTCATTTCCCTATTGTCAGGGTAGGGAGGACAGTCTTACTCACCTCACCAGATTTAGTTATACTTTCAGGGTTACTTAATCAGAAAAGATTTCCAGCTAAGATAGGAGCTTTCATTTCATTGCTTCCTCCATGTGCCCCACTCCAGACCTGTCAGCAGTGCTTCTCTTCATGCACACAGACAGGGTCCTGATCTCTGCTGCCTTGTCCCTAATTCCAAAGAAATAAGTTCTCATGTACCACAAGCTTTTCTCTTCCCATTTCCCTCTTCTAACTCACTGCTCAGCTAATGGTACAGGATCACCACAGAACAGGAGTCCAGAAATCATCAAGTATGAAACTGTAACAGCTAAAAAGTATTTACACCCCCAGATCCAAAAGTGTCTGGGCTCTGCAAAAACAGACTTTAATACAACCATCTATTACTGTTAAATGCTTTTAACAATTGATCACCTGTGTCTCCCGGATGCTAAACTAGTAAAGGAAATAGGTGCCTTAAACAATCTGCCTCTGATAAAGCTTAACATGTTCCAATCTCTCTGTCTTTCCCATTAACACTAACCAATACAAGCAGAGTACTAAACACCACACATGGTCACTAATCTTTTCATGGCTGCTTCTTAACATGTTCAAAATTTTCCCCAAGCTTCAGAAACCAGCTTAAATCCATCTGGATAGGTTGGATCTACTTCAGGCTTTTTCTGTCTCACAGCCTCCTGTCAGACACAAAAGCAGCCTGATTGTTAAGCCAAGAGGGATGCACGGCTCCAGAGCAATGAACTACAGATAGCACATAATCCCACAATGCCTGTCTACCTCAGAAGATCCCCTTCCCTGTTCCCTCTAAGAGCCAACTGATGCCCACAAATCAGCTGGAAGCAGTTTTTCTGGGAGAAACAACACCCCTATTCCTATTTACTTGCTTTTTATAATAAGTAAAAGTCTGAAATGTTAGGATCCTGCTCTCACTCTTCCAGATCTAATGTCTTACATCATTGGGGGGGGGGTCATGGGCGACTGTACCACTGTGTGGTTACACAATCTTCTCCTTAAAAAGCCGCACATGTACCCCCACCTTCTCTCTTTTCTGTTTCCTCTCTGATCTGCTTCACCATCTTTTTGTCTCCTCAGGCCTGGTTTTTTATAATAAAGTTCTTTCTAACTATGGTAGTCATAGTAGTAACTCTTCTGCGGTGCCCACTGGCCCACCAGTGCCATTCATCTTTTCACCAACAAGTGCCCAACTTCTACTAATGCCAGTCCCTTTGGGGGTCATATTCTTTCAAACCACAAATGTCAAGCCACTGTCAGACTCCAAAGTTAGGAGCAGTACAAACTTAGGAATAATTTCCTAAATAACTTTCTTACTAACTGTTGGAGCAGTCTCTGTTTGGGTGGGGTACACCTCCAATCATCCTGAGAAAGTGTCTACAAACACCAATAAATATTTATAGCCCAAAACAGTAGGACTGATTTTAGTAAAGTCCAACTCCCAGTGTTCCCCAGGATCATTTCCTGGAGGAGGAATCTCTTCTGGAATCTTCCTTCCACCTTTAGGGTTTACCTGAGCACAGGTGGCACATCTAAACATAGTTCTTCAGTCAGCTTCTCTAACTTGGAACATAATACCTGGGTCTGAGGAATTCAGAAGGTTTTGAGTTCACTAAGTGAGTGGCTTGGTGGAATTCCATAGCCAGCCACCTTCCTAGACTCACAGGAAGGATGGGTCTGCTGTCCACAGTATCCAATATCCTTGCTTGTCCTGTTTTGCTACTTCTCATTTCACCCAGCCAACCTCACTGGGTTGTATTCTGGGGGTACTTATAAGCTAGGCTTTAGCAGGCCTATCAAGACTTGGAGAGGCTTCCACTGGAGTCAGTGGTTCTGTTGCCTCTGGCTTCTGGGGACTCCCCTTTTTGGTGTCATTTGCAATGGACACTCTCTTGGGTAACCACATACCTTCAATATGGCTAAGGTTTCTTCTCTATTTTTGATTTCCTTTCCTGATGAGGTTAGCAATCCTCTTGCCCTGTATAGAGCTTGATGGACATGCACCATGCTAAAAGCATTTTGGCTATCAGTCTATGTGGTAATAGTCCTGTTGAGCTTAGCTTCCTCTGCTTAAAGATTGTACCTTGATAGTCTTATTTTTTATTATATTTGTGTTTTAATTTTACACATGAGCCATGGGTTCTCCTGTCCTCCCCCCTCCCACCTTCACCCACACCTTCTCCCCAGCCCCTCCCCTCCATTCCCATCTCCTCCAGGGCCAAGACTCCCCTGGGGATTCATTTAAACCTGGTGAATTCAGTAGAGGCAGGTCCAGTCCCCTCCTTCCAGGCTGAGCAAACTGTCCCTGTGTAAGCCCAAGGTTCCAAACAGCCAGCTCATGCACAAAGGACAGGACCCGGTCCCACAGCCTGGATACCTCCCAAGCAGGTCAAGCTATTCAGTTGTCTCATTTATCCAGAGGGCCTGATCCAGCTAGGGGCTCCACAGCCTTTGGTTCATAATTCATGTGCTTCCATTCGTTTGGCTATTTGTCCCCGTGCTTTTTCCAATCTTGGGCTCAACAATTCACACTCTTACAGTCCCTCCTCTTTCTTGACAATTGAACACCTAGAGCTCCACCTGGGGCCTGGCTGAGGATCTCTGCATCCACTTCTATCAGTTATTACATGAGAGTTCCATCACAACTGGTAGGGTGTTTGGCCATCTGATCACCAGACTGGGTCAGATCAGGCTTTCTCTTGACCATTGCCAGCAGTCTACAGAGGATGTATCGTGGATTTCTGGGGACCTCTCTAGCCCTCTGCCTATTCCTGTTCTAATGTGGTCTTCATTTATCATGGTCTGTTATTCCTCGTTCTCCCTTTCTGTTCTTGATCCAGCTGGGATCTCCTGCTCCCCTTAGCTTTCTTTCCCTCAAACCTTGCCCTTCATTACTCCCACTGTCATCTCATGTTGTTCATTTACATCTCATCCATTTCTCTGTCATTGGGTGATCCCTGTGTCTTTCCTAGGGTCCCTTTTTCTGGGTAGCCTCCCTGGAGTTGTGTAGAAGTCTAGTCATCTTTGTTTTACATCTAGTATCCTCCTATGAGTGAGTACACAGCATATTTGTCCTTCAGAGTCTGGGTTACCTCACTCAGGATGATTTTTTTTCTAGATCCATCCATTTGCCTGCAAACCTCATGATGTCTTTGATTTTCTCTGCTGAGTAGTACTCCATTGTGTATATGTACCATATTTTCTTTATCCATTCTTCAGTTGAAGGGCATCTAGGTTGTTTCCAGGTTCTGGCTATTACAAACAATGCTGATATGAACATAGCTGAGCAAATGCCCTTGTGGTATGATTGCGCATTCCTTGGGTATATGCGCAAGAGTGCTACAGCTGGGTCTTGGGGGAGATGGATTCCCAATTTTCTAAGGAAGCACCATATTGATTTCCAAAGTGGCTGTACAAGCTTGCATTCCCACCAGCAGTGGAGGAGAGTTCCCCTTGCTCCATATCCTCTCCAGCATAAGCTGTCTTCTGTGTTTTTGATCTTAGCCATTCTGACAGGTGTAAGGTGGTATCCCAGAGTCGTTTTGATTTGCATTGTAAGGTGGTATCCCAGTCGCTTTGATTTGCATTTCCCAGATAACTAGGGATGTTGAGTAATTCCTTAAATGTCTTTCAGCCATTTGAACTTCCTCTGTTGAGAATTCTCTGTTTAGTTCTATATCCCATTTCTTAATTGGACTGTTGGGCATTTTGATGTCTAATTTCTTGAGTTCTTTATATATTCTGGATATCAGCCCTCTGTCAGATGTGGGGTTGGTGAAGACCTTTTCACATTCTGTAGGCTGTCACTTTGTCTTGTTGACTGTGTCCTTTGCTCTACAAAAGCTTCTCAGTTTCAACAGGTCCCATTGATTGACTGTTTCTCTCAGCGTCTGTGATACTGGTGTTATATTTAGAAAGTGATCTCCAGTGCCAAAGCATTCAAGAGCACTTCCTACTTTCTCTTCTATCAGGTTCAGAGTAACTGGATTTATGCTGAGGTCTTTGATCCACTTGGACTTAAGTTTTGTGCACGGTGACAGATAAGGATCTATTTTCAGCCTTCTACACATTGACATCCAATTATGCCAGCACCATTTGTTGAAGATGCTTTCGTTTTCCCATTGTACATTTTTGGCTTCTTTGTCAAAAATTATATGTTCATAGGTGTGCAGGTTAATGTCAGGGTCTTCAATTCAATTCCATTGGTCCACATGTTGGTTTTATGCCAGTACCAAGCTGTTTTTATTACTGTAGTTCTATAGTAGAGCTTGAGGTCAGGGATGGTGATGCCTCTAGAGGTTGTGTTATTGTACAGGACTCTTTTGGCTATCCTGGGTTTTTTGGTTTTCCATATGAAGTTGAGTATTATCCTTTCCAGATCTGTGAAGAATTGTGTTGGTAATTTGATGGGGATTGCATTGAATCTGTAGATTGCTTTTGGTAAGATCACCATTTTTACTATGTTAATCCTGCCTATCCATGAGCATGAGAGGTCTTTCCATTTTCTGACATCTTCTTCAATTTCTTTTTTCAGGGACTTAAAGTTCTTGTCATATAGGTCCTTCACATGCTTAGTTAGAGTAACCCCAAGGTATTTTATATCATTTGTGGCTATTGTAAAGGGTGATGTATTTCCTTCTCAGCCTATTTGTCTATTGTATATAGGAGGGCTACTGGTTTTTTTGAGTTGATCTTGTATCCTGATATATTGCTGAAGGTTTTTATTTGCTGTATCAGTTCCTTGGTTGAATTTTTGGGGTCATTCATGTATACTATCATGTCATCTGCAAATAGGGAAAGCTTCACTTCTTCTGGAAAGCTTGACTTCTTCCTTTCCAATTTGTATCCCCTTAATCTCCTTATGTTGTCTTATAGCTCTGACTAGAACTTCAAGTACTATATTGAATATGTATGGGGAGAGGGGATAGCCTTGCCTTGTTCCTGATTTTAGTGGTATTGCTTTGAGTTTCTCTCCATTTATTTTGATGTTGGCTGTTGGCTTGCTGTAGATTGCCTTTATTATGTTTAGGTATGTTCCCTGTATTCCTGATCGCTCCAAGACCTTTATCATGAAGGGGTGTTGGATTTTGTCAAATGCCTTTTCTGCATCTAGTGAGATGATCATGTGGTTTTTTTTAATTTGAGTTTGTTTATATGGTGTATTGCATTGACGGACATTTGTATGTTGAACCACCCTTGCATCCCTGGGATGAAGCCTACTTGATCATGGTGAATAATTGTTTTGATGTGTTCTTGGAGTCTGTTTGCGAGTATTTTATTTAGTATTTTTGCATCAATGTTTATGAGGGAGATCGGTCTGTAGTTCTCTTTCTTTGTTGCATCTTTGTTTGGTTTGGGAATCACGGTAATTGTAGCCTCATTGAAGGAGTTTGGTAATATACCTTCTGCTTCTATTGTGCGGAACAATTTAAAGATTATTGGTATTACGTCTTCATTGAAGATCTGGTAGAATTCTGCAGTGAAACCATCTGGTCCTGGGCTTTTTTTTTTGGTTGGGAGACTTTTAATGACTGATTCTATTTCCTTAGGGGTTATTGGACTATTTAAATGGTTTATCTGGTCTTGATTTAACTTAGGTATGTGATACCTATTCAGAAAATTATCCATTTCTTTTAGATTTTCCAGTTTTGTGGCATAGAAGTTTTTGAAATATGACCTGATGATTGTCTGGATTTCCTCATTGTCTGTTATTATGTCCCCCTTTTCACTTCTGATTTTGTTAATTTGGATGCTCTGTCTGTCTTTTGATTAGTTTGGATAAGGGCCTGTCTATCTTGTTGATCTTCTCAAAGAACCAACTCTTTGTTTCATTAATCCTTTGTATTGTTCTCTTTATTTCTATTTTATTGATTTCAGCTCTCAATTTGATAATTTCCTGGTGTCTGTTCCTCCTGGGAGACTTTGCTTCTTCCTGTTCAAGGGCTTTCAGGTGTGCTGTCAAGTCACTAGCATGAGATTTCTCCAGCTTCTTTATGTGGGCATTTAGTGCTATGAATTTCCCTCTTAGCACTGCTTTCATAGTGTCCCATAAGTTTGGGTATGTGGTGTATTCATTTTCATTGATCTCTAGGAAGTCTTTAATTTCTTTATTTCTTCCTTAACCCGTTGGTGATTCAGTTGAGCATTATTCAGTTTCCATGAGATTGTAGGGTTTCTGTAGTTTTTTCTGTTGTTGAAGTCTAACTTTAAACCATGGTGGTCCAATAGAACACAAGAGGTTATTCCAATTGTTTTGTGTCTGTTGAGATTTGCTTTATGGCCAAGTATGTGATTGATTTTAGAGAAGGTTCCATGGGGTGCTGAGAAGAAGGTATATTTGTTTTTGTTCGGGTGGGATGTTCTGTAGATATCGATTAAGTCCATTTGATCCATAACATCAGTTAAGACCATTATGTCTCTGTTAAGTTTCAATTTGGCCGATCTGTCCAGGGATTTCTACATTTATATTTTTGATGTCTGAGCAGGGATTTGCAGGATAGATGAAACACGGTCATGGGAAAACATTTGCTATTCTTCCTCTATGTTTAACCTAGGCAAATGACCTGAGCCTTATCAACTAAAACTCTATAGCCCAGAGCTTGGAGGTCCTCTAAAAAGCATTCTGTTGTATATCCATGTTCCATTTCAGTTGTCAGAGCCCTGAGGAGGAAATCTACACACTGGAGCAGGGTGTTTTGCAGATATTTTTGTCAAAATTCCAACAGATCTGCACTCAGGGCCTCATCAGATAATTCTAGTGAGCCCCTGAATCCCTTCTTCTGGTCTATTTCCCCTATTCCCACTCTTTTCTATTTCCACAAGGGCAATGATCACTGCATGGGAGAGTTTCTCTCCTGTCTGTCTTGGTACTTTTAAACTTTCTGAACAATTTTGAAAAGTTAGGACCTATTCGTCCCTTCAAGACTCTTTAATTTCTGGGGCTTTCTCCTTATGCCTGGAGCCAACTGCATGACAAAGGCAATATTAGTGCCTCACTAGTTTTCAGGAGCATCTGAGACTATGGGGGTAAATATGCAGGATGTCTCACAGAGCTTTTCCAGGATTCCAGCAGGTGACTCATCAGGTCCTTGAGTTATATAACTTGCCTTAAGTTACCCACCTTCCATTTTTAATCCTCCCAATGTTTTCGTGGGGGGGGGGGGAATAAACAATGTACTCTTACCTTCAAGCAGTCTCCAACATGCTGATAGTAGCCTGCAACTTCTCAAAAAATGGAAGGTTTGGGGGTCTTCCAATTATACAAATGTGTCATGGGCCATGACATAAATACAACAGATGGCAATTAATAATTCAGGTTTGAACCACCAGATGAACAACTTTCTGATGAAGGAGCCTTGTCAAGAAAGGCTTATGGGACCACAGACTTTGAAAACTGGTTGCTTCTGTCTGTAATTTTCCTCATGTGCCACTACATGTCTTCCCTAAAAGCAGTTATGGGTATTTCCTCTATTTCCTCCACTGCCTGTGTGTTTATTTCACATCTATATATTCCATCTACTGGGCATGCATATATCTGTGGATGGTCAAAAAGATGGTTTCTGCTTAAACTGTGTAATTTTGATGAATAGAAATAATACTAGGATATTTTTCATAGCTCACACTGACATAGGAAAAATAACAATATTTTGAGTTACAATGACAGCTTCTTACACCATTATCTGATTTAAGACCTAAAAACAAATTCAAAGTAGACTAGTTGCCCCTGCAAATCAATTGCACAAGGACATATTCCCAGGTGTCTGTTGAACCAAGGTCAGGCATGAAGCAATTTTAGTGCCAGCTCTTCACTTGCAAAAGTCTGGCTGATAATATTAAAGACACAACTCTCTGCACAGATTCTCTCAGCAAATGATTTTCTGCACATAACCCTAATATCAGTTTTATGATACAAAGACTAAAGGGTCAGCCAACTAACTGTTTATTGTTTAGGACCTGAATTTCAATGGCACTCTTGGTCGGGATTTGCTGAGCACTCAGCTACATGCCTCCTGCTATTGCTTTACAGTCTGGCTGACAACCAAGTATTGACATGGTTACTTATTCACTGGCTTGTCAATGTGACATCCCAAGTCTGAGAGGAACTATGATTTCTCATGTGATATCAGAATGGCTCTGCTTCTTATTTTACTTAGTTTACTTAAAAAAATGTTATGGGACTCACAAATGTAACTTACATAATTATCCAGAGTTTTTTCTACACATCCAGAGAGAGAGAGAGGTATATAAGAGAGATGTGGAGAAGTGTAGAAGAGAGATATAGAAGAGGGACATGGCTGTGTAAAGAGATGTGTCTGTGTGAAGACAGAGCGATTTTGAGAGAGAAAGATTTTTCAAGATAAGTAAAACAAAACAGAAAGTTACCATCAGAATGGATGTTTTTTTCCTAATATTCCTTGGATAGAAAACTTTAGTCCTTGCTTGCCTTTGTGGATTTTTTTTTAAAACCTTCGATATGGTGTTGAAACAGGTACTCCTAAAACCTGCAATACAAATTACTGGTGGAGAAAGAGACATAAACCATGAGCAGGGAAGGTAATGACTAGCCAATAAAGGAGAGGCTCATCAGCTGCATCAGAAGTGTTCTGTCCTATAGGATTGTGGCTAGAAAGAGTTGTCAATAAAAAGGACCAGACATAGCCATAAATAAAGATCATGACTGGTGTACTTCTGCCTTCAAGAGTGCCACGAGGGTGCCATATGCTCAGTGGTCACTTAGACTCAGGTAAGCATTCACACTGACCAAAGGGCAAGCATACTGAATTGCCCCTGGTGGATGAGGTGCTGAGTAATTGGTGAGACTCAAGGTGAGTTTATTGTGGGTAGACTGAAGATGAGGAATAGGGTCATTGTCTTAGTTAGGGTTTCTATTGCTGTGAAGAGATATCATGGCCATGACAACTCTTATAAAGAAAAACATTTAATTGGGGCTGGCTTATAGTTTAGAGGTTCAGTTCATTATCATCATGGCAGGAAGCATGATGGCATGAAGGCAAATATGATGCTATCTACATCTTGATCAGAAGGCAACAGGAAGTGAACTAAAACACTGAGTATCTTGAACATATATGAGATCTCAAAGCCTGAATTTACAGTGATACACTTCCTCAAACAAGTCCTCACCTACCCCAACAAAGCCACATCTCCTAATAATGTGTCTCCCTTTGGGAACCATTTTCTTTCAAACCACCACATTCCATTCCCTGGCTCCCAAAGGCTTGTAGCCATTTCATAATGCAAAAATGCATTCAGTGCAACTTCAAAAGTTCCCATAGTCTATCACAGTCTCACCAAAGTAAATTTTTAAAGTTCAAAGTATTATCTGAGATTCATGCCATCTCTTAACTGTAAACCCCTGTAAAATCAAAATCAAAGGGCAGGCAACATACTTCAAACATATAATGGCACAGATGATAAGTAAAAAATATTCCCCAATCGTGGGTAACTCCACTGATGTGGGTAAGCCAATCAAGATGAACTAATAAGTTCAGGTTTAATAAACAGAGAAAAGCAACTCCTGGGTGACTCTCAGAAAGGCAGGAGAGAAAACAATGTGACAGATCTGGTGCCTGGGTACTGTAGGAGTGGTCTTGAGCAGTCCCAGGTGAGGAGCTAACCCTTAGTGGGCTTTCTGAGGGGCAGGGTCTGGAATGGGAGGAGTAATTACCAACATCCCAACCCTTTTGGATATATACAATATATACGGGCACTACTTCAAGTCTGGCTATTTCCTGTTGGCAAGAGATGGTGTGGGGAAGGGGAGTCAGGAATTGGTGGGCTCATGCTCAGCTGGAGGTGTGGGTAAAGAAGTATTCAGTTAACCTCCACCCTGGAGACCTTAGGCATCTATTCCTTGAGGAGACAGAGAAGGCAAGTTGCTAGGAGAAAAAAAGATTATTAACACTGGCCTTATGAATGGGGTTAGCCATGGGAAGAGTGATGACTGCCAGAAAGATTAAAACCAAGATGTGCCCAGGTTGTACAAAAGAGACAAGGATGAATGAGCAAAACATGAAAGACATGCCCTTCATTGGGACATCTTGGAAAACTAGGTCTCAGTTGCTGGATAGGAACCTTGCTTGAGCCTGGAGAGGTGGTACCAGCACTGATGTTCCAGGAGCTTTGCAGGGGATGGCATGCCAAGCCAAGGGATGGTGTGTTCCAGGAGTACCTGAGCCATCAAATCTGCTGTTTCCTTGGAGATGAGAAATGCCTCTATCCATTCTGTAGAAGTGTCAACATGAGTTAGGAGATGATGGAGCTTTTTATGGGTGGGCATGTGGGTAAAGTCAACCTGCCAGTTCTTGTCCAGTTGGTGTCCTTGTAGCTGGTACGGGGGCTGGTATATCTGGAGGACCCCTTTCAGGTTGACCTTGGCACAAGGAGAGGACCTGTAAAATACAGGCATCAAGGTGGGAAGAGTCAAAGAGAGGCTCCAGAGACTGGTACTAGTTTCACCAGGCCAGATTCCCTGGTACAGTAGCAGACTTCTTTCCCCAGGAACCTGTGGGTAGGTGTCTGTAAAACAACTGGAACAGATGTGTGTCTTGGTATCATAGTAAAAAGCCTCTATGAGGTCATAAAAGCTGGGACAGTAAAATCCACAGAAATTTAAGAACTTCTGAAAACTGTTTGTAGTCAGTGCTCTATCAATGCTAAGACTCTGAACATCCAAAGCTACATCTGAAACCTGTTTATCCTGTACCATGAAGCCTGTGAATGAGGCACACCTGTATGTACTTTTATCAGGGAACTTAACTAATGAACTAATAAGCTACCAAGGTGCTTGTAGCTTTGGAGGTCGGGGGAGAGCTGTTAAACTGGCAAATCTGTCAGTACCCTCGTCATCAAATGACATCAGCTCTGAAAGAGAGAGATTTCAGGAGAAGTGAGACAGCTTTCCAGCTACCTAGGCAGCAGTCCTGGGTTTCTCAGTGGTTGTTAGGGTCAGAAGTCCCAAGGCTGTACCAGTCTTCAGCTGCCAAACCCAGATGATATGACAGACTTTCCTATGGGGTAGGAATTTGGGGAGAGAAACCTACCTTGTCTCAGCAAAGCAGGGCAATTGATTCCCCAGTGTCCTGTTGTCTGTAGTCTGTACAGGGTTTTAGCAGTAGTTTAAAGAGGAAAGCAGATTTTTTGCTGTGTGACTGGCTTTGCTACATTTAAAGCAAGCTTCCAGGTGGACATCCATCCTCTTGGAGGAGAGAAAGGATGCTGTCAGGAGCTGACATGTTTCTATCGTGAGAAGCTTTTTCATTAATCTGCCATATTCTCAGATTTCTGAAGTGTTTGAGGATCAAGGGAACAAAATCTGTTAGGTATATCTAAATTAGGCAACTGTTGTTTAGGCTTAACTTATTTTACCCAATTAGCTACAGCTTACCAATGTTAGTAAAAGCAAGAATATTAGAAGGACTATTTCAGTCTCTAGTTTTCAGCTGTATTTCTAAGACATAATCATAAGGCAAAACTAAGTTTTAACATTGCAAACAATTTAGTGTTTTTAAAATCAATATCAAGGGGTTAAATCTTAGATTACAAAATCTGGCTACCAGCAAGATACATCCCTGTACATGAATGCTTTAATACCTCATTAAACAAGCATTGTTTAAATCCTATCTTTTATAAACCTTGTTTTTATTAAAGGACAGAAATTGTTATACAGAAAAACATACTTAAGATCTCAGTGAAGTCATATGACCTCCCTTTTTAAACCTCAGTCAAAATGGTGGCTACCCATGTGGTTGTTCTTAATGGCAGCTGCCCATGTGACTGTTCTTAATGGTGGCTGCCACATGGTTGTTTTAAATTTGGAGTTACCAGTTTTAAGTAAAATTTTGTTACAGACTTTTAACCATACCCCAATTTCTTAATTTATTAGCTGTTTTTCTTTATAATAGGGTAGAACAGCGTAAAATAACTTTTTCTGTCATCACATCACATTCAGCAAAACCTAGAGGAGTCTCCAAGGCCATCCAGGCTTCAATTTTATAGTTCCACACAATGGCCTTTCTGGGCCTCCATCCAGGGACAACCCTGACACTTGCCTGGCCTCAGTGGCTTTCCTCAGTAGCTCCTTGACTCTAAAGCCAGAACCATGTAGCTGAAGCTGCCAAGTTCTGCTACTTACTGGGACTGGAACATGGCCCCCTAATTCAATTACATCTTCACCAGCTTTCCGTCCTTCATTTCCCTAAGGTTTGCTGTCCCGCAATTTGCTATGTAGACCAGGCTGGCCTCAAACTCAGAGATCTGCCAGCCTCTGCCTTCTGAATAATCCCAGCCTCTTCTGGGATTAAAGGCATGCACCACCACACTTGGCTCTAAACTGTTCTTTAATTCTTTTTAATAAATTGGAAACTTAGTGGGATCATGCTCTGAGGTTACCACTCCCCTTTATCCAATTTCTTAATCCATTTGTCTCCTTAAAAACAGGACTTAGCTCCATCCCACTTCCTGGTGCCCATTTCTCACTCTGTGTATTTTGTATTTTTGTTTGCTCAGATTGCTCCTTTTCATTATAAATCTTCATTAAAGTTACCACTAATAAGCATATGACAGAGTCTATACTAAGCTGTTTTGAGATTTCCTCTGCCAAAAGAATTAATCCAAATCTCTTCACTTTAGCCTCAAGCAGACTCTTGGGGAAAGGGCAGAAAAAAACCAACCAACCAAAACCAAAACCAAAACCAAAACCAACAAACAAACAAAACAACAACAACAAAAAAAAAAACCACCCCACATTCTTAACCAAAATATCATAAAACTGATCTCTAGGCAACATATTAAAATTCTTCTCTTCTGAAACCTCTTGAGGTAGCCCCCCACAGTTCATCAAATCGTATTCAGCACCACTGTCTTTCATGCTCCTACTAGTATGGCTCATTAAACAGCATTTAAATGTTTGATTGCTTTTCTAATCCACAGTCTGTATTTCTTCAAACAAAAGCAATACTCCAGTCCCTGGTAATAACTTCTATCTTAGTTAGGGTTTCTATGGCTGTGAAGGGACACCGTGACCACAGTAACTCTTATAAAGGAAAAGATTTACTTGGGATGGCTCACTTACAGTTCGGGGTTCAGTCCATTATCCATGGCAGGGAGCATGGTGGCATGCAGGCCAACATGGTGCTATCTACATCTTGATCAGAAGGCAACAGGAAGTAAACTCAAACACAGGGTGGTATCTTGAGCATATATGAGCCTACATCTACAGTGATATACTTCCTCCAACAACACCACACCTATTCTGATAGGACCATACCTCCTAATAGTGCTACTCCCTTTGGGGATCATTTTCTTTCAAATCACAATAGCCATGCTGCAGGTCAGACCCCAAGAAGGAGCATAGGCACTAGGAGAGTCTATCTAAGTTAGTGTAAGGTTTTTATCCACAGTGAGCCAGTGGGAAAGTACATACAGTATGGCCAGAAGTGTTGCTTGGCTATTAGCACTTAACTCTGAAATTTTGTTGACCATTAATGCTAAGTCACAGGGGCAGAGGTTTCCAAGCCTCTGAGCTCTGGAGCAGGCCAGGGGAAGGGTGATTTTCCATTATTTCCCTACAATCACCATAGCAAGAGCTGCAGCTAGTTGCTGGGCCCAGCCACAGTTCCTGCTGGATGTGAGATGCCCCAGCATGGGTGGGAGGCTCAGCATACCATGAGCCTGTAGGAAATCATGTACCATCTTGAGCAGAATGGTGGCTTCCATCTTGTGAACTGACACCCCCTTCTGAACTGACAGAAACAGGCAGAGAGACACACTGGAAGGGACATAGTAAATAAAATAAAACATACAGGGAGACACAGAGTAAAGAAAACCAAGGGTGAGCACCATACATTCATATACCTAAACAGACTAGGGAGACTGATGACATTTCACATGGACTGTGAACACACAGATCTGTGGTTGCATCTAACCTCTCTTGTGTGCTAACCAGATGGCTCCTCCCACAGATCAAACTTATCTCTGGGTGTGTTCTGAAAAGATGACTTTCTATTTGCCTTTTAGGGTGGTGGCATCAGGGTGCCTCCACAGCACTGGGCAGTGGTTGGTCAGAGAGGATTTTCCCAGATACCTGGAACCTCCCCTCCAGCTGGACGACTCTTCTCAGCCCCTAAGTGTTGGGGCCCAGTCTCTGTGTCTTGTTGGGGCCTTTAAAATGTTACAGGGAGCCCACAGAGAAGATCACTCAGAGTTTATAGCCAATTGAACATTTTTATTCCAGCCAGCTGGGACTAAGGTATTTGGGACCTAAGTATAGCAATAAGTGTCTAGAACACAGGGTTTTTGAATGCAAAAAAAACCACATCCTGGCATTTTGCTTTGAGGAAGGCTTCATATAAGCAAGTAGTTTAACAGAAGCTAAAATAGCAATTAGATGGATGACTGGGGTCCTGTGCAAACAAACAGTTTAACAGAAGCTAAATTAGATGAGGCATATTGATGTTGGGTTCCTAGAATAGAGATGGGTAATTTTCCAAGGAAATCAAATTTTAGTTAAACCTAAAATGGCCTCAGCAAGAATTCAAAATGGAGGAACCTCTGCACTATCTTACCCTGTCACATTAGCAACTTGAAGGTGAAAGGGTTTATTTTAGCTCCTATATCCTATTCCATCATGAAAAGAAGTTGAGACAGGAACTCAGTCAGTGCAAGAACTTGGGGACAGGAACTCATACAGAGGCCATGGAAGAGTACTGCTTACCAGCTTGCTCCCCATGGCTTGTTCAGCCTGATTCTTTCTTTTAGTATTCAGGACCACCTGCCCAGGGATGTCACTGCCCACAGTAGGCTGAGCCTTTCCACATCAATTATCAATGAAGAAAGTGCACTACAGGTCAATCTGGTGGAAGCATTTTCTCAATTGAGGTTCTCTCTTCCTGTGATGGTAGATATTAAATTACTGTGCTTAAGAGAACTATAAAACAAAAATGTCTCTAACCTGTAAGCCCCACTTACACAATGACAGATAACTTCCCAGAATGCTGGGGGCTGTTCTTATAACTACCTCATATCGTTCATGTAAGATAACAAACCAACCACATGTTTTTCACCCAACTACACACAGGCAGGGTGTATGCCTGATCATAAATAGGCAGGAAGCACATAGCCTTGTGAGGTTTGCCTTTATAAACCACTGACTAATGTAATTCAGACCTGTATCTTGACAGCCCTTTCGGGTGCAGTCCTGGCACATGAGTATCTGGCAAGAGTATCTGAGTAAAGCCTCTTCTTTGTTAAAAATTTATTCATGATCAGACTGGTGAATCTCTTAATGACCCCAGACCCAGAACATTCCCAAATAACTCTGGATTGCATCAAGTTGATGTAAGACTAGCCAGCACAGACAGAATACAAAACAAAAAGATTTTAGGTCTGGGTTTGCTACTTTCAACTTCTGTGATTTGGGCTAAATCATACAAAATCTCTGAGTCATAGTTTTATCTGAAAAATGGAGATAATACCTTGATCCCAACAGAAAGACACTGTAAGGCCTATAGTGAGACTTCAAAGTGCTTTAACAAGCATTTAGTGCCATAGCAAAATAATGTGGTCTTACTCTAAACATGAAGTTTTGTTTGTTTGCTTGCTTCCTTGTTTGGAGACAGGACCTCACTTGTAGTCTAGGCTGACAAGAACCTATGATCTGCCTGCTTCTATCTCCCAAGAGCAATGCTCCACTTCTCTATATTTATTATTATTATTATTATTATTTAAAGTATAATTCATGAATTCTTAATACCACTGAATACCACTTAATACCACAGTTAGAAGCTGCTTTTGCTGAAAACCACTGTCTCCTCACTTTGGCCCATAGGCAGTTAAAGCAGATGAGAGCCTGGCTCTAGGCTTCATTCTGTGTCTGTTGACTTTACTTTGGCCCAGACTCCACTTTACTCTGCATGCATAACCTATCTTATCTCCCTTCAAGGCTGAAGACACAGAACTAAGTTGATCAAAACCTTCAGTCACCTTGGATTCCAGGAAGAATAAATCTCAGGTGACAGACAATCACTTTCTCTCAGATAAGGGCAACTGTCCATGAGGGCAAAGATGTACCCAGAAAAGAAACAGAGGTCATTATCTTGTAGGAGTAAGATTGACCCACTCCAGTGATGACAGTCACTAGATGGCCACTAACAAGTTATTGTAACAGGGGAGCCAAAGATGGGTAGGACCACTTATTGGCCAGGATTATGTGAGGCTGGCTTCCACTTTTTCCCAGGGTACTCTTGAGGAAAGAGGGATAAGAAATATTTAGATAGGAAGTAATGTGGAGAAGACAGACAGAAACACAGGATAGCTAGGAGGATCAGGATCAACGTCCACCGGCCCCTTCTGTCTCTTCAAAAGAGCTTTTTATAGGAATGCCAAGGGGCAGTGCAAAAGACTTCCCCCAACACAGACAAATGCAGACCTTTCCAAGCACCTGGTAACCACACACATGGTCAAGCCATCCCCTAATGCAGCCCTGCTGGGTAAAGCAAGCTTGGATCTCACTAGGAAACCTCTGTGGACCCCACAACTCCCCCTTCTTTATATAATAACCCCCCCAGGCACTTCAGATAGACTGTGCCTATCTTAGGTCATTCTTCATTACTAATCTTCCTTACCCATCATGGAGATACACTTTCCATAACCATACTCTGGCTTAGGTTGGAAACTAGCAAGAAGAAAGTCATGCATCTTTGTCTACCAGCCTCTGACAAGAGGGGGTACAGAGCCTAACTCAGCTCTGACTCAGGTCCCTAACTAGAGCTCACAAGTAGTTGGAATATCCACAGTGATCCCTGGGCTGCCACAACCCCCAGTAAAGGAGTAGAAGATAATAAAGATTGAGTGTTCTTTTTGAATAGATCTAAAATGTCTATACCAGCCTTAGCTGTGCCCAAACCTTTTTGTAAATCAAAACTCTCAATGCAAATACATCAAATAAACTGCTTCAAAATTAAAGATTCTATTAGCTCCACAAAGCATGGTTCATTAATAAATTAACATAATTCTAGTATGAGCATTATTATATATATTTACAACTAGCATGAATATCACTATACATATTTGCACTTTTTACAAACTTACATGCAAAAGCAAACTCTATAGGACTACTTTACAAACTTTAGCAAACATCTAGAAAAGATCTCTTAACAAAACTACATTTTCTTCTAAGAAGACTGAGAGTATGTAAATCATCAGTTACCACAGTTAAAATTGTAGGTGAACCCAAAACTGCTTCATTCCTGTAGTTTGGAGTTCACAGTCAGCTTTGATATCATCCTGATAGTTTTCCTGACAGTTTGAAGTCAGAGATTACTTCAGTGGCTCTAGAGTCTTTGTATCCAGCTCCCTAGACCCCAGAATTCAATGAGTGCCATTGCTAGGGGCCTGTAACACTTACTGCTACAGGGCTGAAACACTTGACATGACACCACTCCCCCAAAGCCACCTATCCCACCACCGGGCCCTCTCCCCGATTCCAGAACTGGCAGAAGTGCACCCAATGGTGAATGGTCACCAGCTAGGAAGCTGTCCCTGTACCCAAATTCAATACAGCTCTCTAAGTGCCACAATTCAAACAAACATTGCTGAATCTTCACTCTGTGCTACAGCAGCACTTTATGACAGTCTTTCTTGAGAACCTTGCCTCAGGGCAAGAGTAGAATTATTGTACTGAGCTGCTGTAAAGCTCTTAGGAAAAAAAAAAACTTTCTATGCAGCTATTAGGAATTATCCCTTAAAGGAGCCCTTCATTGATTTGCTGCTAACAAACAGAAGTGTGGCTCTGGGTTCCATTTCATTCCAGCCTTTCTGGAGGAATGTCAGCAGCTACAATCTCAGAGCTGACATTCCTCTGTTCCACACATTGTACCAAATGCTCAGGCAACCAGCAAGCTTCATTTGTGACTGAGGATACAACTAATTTCCCCCTTCTTAATTTTTTTGAATCTGCATCTTAAGACTGCCATGAGCTCTTTTAATGATGCCTTGTCTTTGATAGATTTCTATTAGCCTAATGTTTCCTTCTTGCATCTCAAGCACAACCCATGCTCTTTATTCATCCTTAAGCTTCTTCCACACCTCAAAGCAACTTCCCAGTGTTCAGACTGCTCTCTCTTGCTTTTAAATTGTCTCAAAGTAGCCTGACAAAGTAACATTAGCATTTTAATTGCCTCCTGACAGGCAAGCTTTGTTCACCTGATTCCCATTCCTGGGAGGTAAGCTAAGCTTTCTAATAGCCCTTGGAGAAAAGCAACATTTGGGGCTGTACTTGGACCAGCAGCAAGCCATTTTGAACTCTGTAAGCTGTTTAAAAGGAATTGGAACGTGCATTCACATATTTCCCTGGGCATCTTGCTGCTCAATTACTGGGAACATTTGAAAGCTTTTGTCCCAGTCTGTCTGCACCTTCCTCTGGGCCTGCTTGCCTATGCCACCTCACTTTTCTATTTTTTTTTCTTTTTCTTTTTCTTTTTGCTGTTTTTGTTTTTTGTTTTTTGGTTTTTGTTTTTTGGGTTTTTTTTTTTTGAGCTGAGGATGGAACCTTCCTAGGCAAGCGCTCCCTAGGCAAGCGCTCTACCACTGAGCTAAATCTCCAAAAGCCACTCAGGGCTCGCTCCCCTGACTTACTGGATCAGTGAAAATTTCCTCCCAATAGATCATTTGTTCTTGTTTTTCTCCTCCCCTCAGATGCAGAGTCCCTGATGCCTCAGCCAAGGCTCAGCCCTCTACTAACTGCTTTCTGTCCTGGGGGAGGGGTTTGTGTCCCTATTTACCATTTTACTCCCCCAAATAGAATACCATTGCCTTGACTTTTAATTTATTATCAGGCATGCTCCCTGCTCCTGCAATGTCCCTTGCTCTCCTTTTGCCAAGTCCCTAGTTATGTTCTTGTTCAGGCACCATCTGTGGGAGGCTGGCTCCCACTTTTTCCCAGGGTACTCCTGAGGAGAGAGGGATAAGAAATATTTAGATAGAAAGGTTGTGTGGGGAAGACAGACAGAAACACAGGGTAGCTTAAGGAGGACCAGGATCAATATCCATCAGCCCCTTCTGGCTCTTCAAAAGGGCTATTTATAGGAATGCCAAGTTGCAGGGCAAAAGACCTCCCCTAGCACAGCCAAGTGCAGACCCTTTCAAACACCTGGTAACCACACACGTGGTCAAGCCATCCCCTAATGCAGCTCTACCCGGTAAAACAAGATCAGATCTCACTAGGAAACCTCTGTGGGCCCCACACAGAACTACTTAATTATGCATGTCTCTTACTTTCTACATCAAGTTTCTCCCCTCAGAGATCAGGGAATCCCACAGAAAAGGTGGCAGAAAGAGTGTAGGAGCCAGAGGGGGTAAACAACACCAGGAGAACATGTTGCACTGAATCAACTGAGCTCACAGAGACTGAAGCAGCAAGCACAGGGCCTACATGGGTCTGCACCAGGTCCTCTGTGTGTATATTAAAGCTTTTAGCTTAGTACTTTTGTGGCACTCCTGACTGTAAGAATGAGTGGGCCACTGACTCTATTGCCTGCTCCTGGAACTCTTTTCCTTCTGTTGGGTTGCCATGTCCAACATTGATATGATGATTTTTGCTCCATCTTATTATATTTTATTTTGTCATGTTGGGTTGTTCTCTCTTAGAAGCCTGTTCTTTTCTAATAAGAGACAGAAAGAGTGGGTCATGAGGGAAGAGAAGGATGAGAAGAACTGGGAGGAGGAGAGGGAGGGGAACTACAATCAAGATATATTGTGTGAGAAAAGAATCTACGTTCAATAAAAGGAAAGAAGGAAATGTTGGCGAGAGGTATTGGGTAAGACACTGGCTGAACACCCCACAGATTAAAGCTTTAGAGTGGTTTTCCATGCATGAAAATACAAGGGGAACTACTTGGGATATTCCTGCAAGAACAAAACAATCAGTGTCCGTCATTTACAATAGTGGCATCTGATTGTGATTATATAAAATATAATGATCTTTCCTGTTTTCTGACATAGAGCTTCAAGGATTCAAAGCATTAACAGCATCTGATGAGCTAACAAGATGCTGAGGGCTCTCAGGTGCCTCAGATTTGGGCTAGTTGCCAGATATAACACGTGACATGTTAAAACATGATTCCCTCCCACAAGCTTACCCTGTGCCTGTCCTCTTCTGCATCTGCACTGTGTGACTGAGAATAGCCCCCTAGAGTCATGTGTTTGAATACTTCATCTCCAGTTGGGAAACTGTTTGGGAAGGATTAGGAGGTGTGTCCTTCTGGAGGAGGTGTGTCACTGAAGATGGATTTTGATATTTCTTTTTGTTTGTTTTGGTTTTGGTTTTTGTTTTTGTGAAACAGGGTTTCTCTGTGTAGCTTTGGAGACTTTCCTGGAACTCACTCTGTAGCACAGGCTGGCCTTGAACGCACAGAAATCTGCCTGCCTCTGCCTCTGGAGTGCTGGGATTAAAGGCGAGTGCCACCACAGCCTGGCTGGATTTTGATATTTCAAAAGTCCAGCCATGCTGGGCAGTGGTGGCACACAACTTTAATCCCAGTACTCAGGAAGTGAGGCAGGTGAATCTCTGAGTTTGAGGCCAGCCTGGTCTATAGAGCAAGTTCCAGGATAGCCAGGACCACACAGCAAAAACCTGTCTTGAAAAAGAAAAGAAAAGAAACAACAACAACATCAACAATCAAATCAAAAGCCAAGACTATCTCTGCCTCACAACTGTGGACAAAGATGAAAGTCTCCATTGCCATGGCTGCCGGCCTGCTGCCGTGCTCCCTGCTATGATGTAACAAACTCAAAGCCTCTGAAAATTGTAAGCTCCAAATTAGAGGCTGTCTTTTGTTTAAAAAAGATTTATTTATTTATTTACTTACTTACATATATATATATATATATATATATATATATATATATATATATATATACACACATATATGTGCGTATGAGTTTTTTGTCTATGTGTGTATAAGCACCGTATGTATGCGGTACTTGCAACAGCCAGAAGAGGGCATTAGATCTTCTGGAACTGGGGTTACAGACAGTTGTGAGTTGCTATGTGGGCACTTGAGAACTGAACCTGGGTCCTCTCCAAGAGGAGAAAAAGCTACTAACTTGACTTTGGAGCTTCCCAATGAAATCACACTTAGTAAATCCATCTTTTTGTTCCTTACTATTACTTATCTCTTTTTTAAATTAATTAATCTTTATTGAAAATAGATTCTTCTCTCATATAATGCATTCTGACTACAGTTTCCCCTCCCTCCACTCCTCTGTTTCCCCACCTCTCCTCTCCCCCAGAACAACTTCCACTCAGTTTCTTCTTCAGAATAGCAGTCCTCCAAGAGTGCACAGTCAAACAAGCAAAAAAGGATACAATAAGATGAGGCAAAAGTTCCCATACTAAGACTGGACAAGTCAACCCAATAGGAGGCAAAAGAGCAGGTAAAAGAGTCAGCAACACACCTTCAAATTTCATGGTATCATTTTTAACTACTCAGTAATATTCCATTGTATAAATGTACCCCATTTTCTTTATTTATTCTACAGCTGGGGGACATCATGTTGTCTCCAGGTTCTGGGTATTACAAATAAAGCTGCTATGAACAGAGTTGAGCAAGTGTCCTTGTGGTAGGATGGAGTGTCCTTTGCGTATATGCCCAAGAGAGATGGAGCAGAGTCCTGAAGTAGATCAATTTCAAATTTTCTGAGAAATCACCATACTGATTTCCAAAGGGGCTGTACAAGTTTGCACTACCACCAACAGTGAAGGAGTTCCCCTTGCTCCACATCCTCACCAGCATGAGTTGTCACTTGTGTTAGTGATCTTAGCCATTGTGACAGGTGCAAGATGGAATGTCAAAGTAGTTTTGCTTTGCATTTCCCTGATGGCTAAGGATGTTGAACATTTCTTTAAGTGCTTCTCAGCCATTTGCAATTTCTCTACTGAGAATTCCCTGTTTAGAGCTATATCCCATTTTTAATTGGCTTATTTGTGGATTTTTTGATATCTAATTTCTTGAGTTCTTTATATATTTTGGATATTAGCCCTCTGTCAGATGTGGAGTTGTGTTAGGGACCAAGATGTCAGGAACCAAACATGAACCATAGAAAGTACTAGCTAAACCAAAGAACAACTCATAAGCCCCTTCCCAGAGCAGTAACCAGAGGCCTCCCAAGATAAGAGAACATCCCACAGTCAGGTGCCATGACAACCGAACGTAAAGAGCATTCCAGGGTCCGGCAGCCTAGCAACAGAATATACTGCCCCTGACCAGTGACCTTAGCCGATATCTCGCAGGTGCACTATCTGCCTCACACGTCTTGCACCCCTTCCATGTTCTACATGCCCCTTTTCCCTTTCCCTCCTTCCTGCCCCTTCCCCCCTTATGCTATATAAACCATGTGGAGAACAATAAAGATTGGCGGCTTGATCAGAATACTGTCTTGCTGCTGTCTCTTTGTGTCGCCCTGTCCTTTCATTCTCTCCCACAGGTGGGTGGCCCCGTTGACACCCCGCTGGCCGGGGCAGAGTTGGAGAAACTTTTCCCACTCTGTGGGCTGCTGTTTTGTCCTGTTGATGGTGTCCTTTGCCTTCCAGAAGCTTTCAGTTTCATGAGGTCCCATTTATTAATTGTTGATCTTAGTGCCTGAGCTGTTGGTGTTCTGTTCAGAAAGTTGTCTCCTATGACAATGTGTTCCCCTCCATCTGTCCTATCAGATTCGGTTTACCTGGTTTAATATTGAGGTCTTTGATCCACTTGGACTTGACAGATATATGCAGCATGACAGATATGGATCTATTTGCATTCTTCTACATGTAAGCATTCAAATTAGACTAGCACCATTTGTTGAAGATGCTTTCTTTTCTCCATTGTATTATTCTGGCTTCTTTATCAAAAGCCAGGTGTCCTTAGGTGTGCAGATTTATCTCTGGGTCTTCAATTTGATTCCATTGACCAATGTGTCTATTTTTTATGCTAATACCATGTGGTTTTTCACTATAGCTCTGGAATACAACTTGAAATCAGGGGTGGTGTTACTTACAGCAGTTCTTTTATTGTTCAGGATTATTTTAGCTATTCTGGGGTTTTTGTTTTTCCATATGAAGTTGAAAATTGTCCTTTCAAGGTCTGTAAAGAATTATGTTGGAATTTTGATGGAGATTGCATTAACTCTGTAGATTGCTTTTGGTAGGATTGGACATATTTACTATGTTGATCCTACCGATCCATGAGCATGGAAGATCTTTCCTTCTGATATCTTTTTCAATTTCTTTCTTCAAAGACTTGAAGTTTTTATCATAGAAGTCTTTCACTTGCTTGGTTCATTACCCAAAGATGTTTTATATTATTTGAGGCTATTGTGAAGGATGTTGTTTCCATGATTTCTTCTTCAGACCATTTGTCATTTGTATCTAGGAGGGCTACTGGTTTTTTTGTTTGTTTGTTTTTATTTGTTTGTTTGTTTTGTTTTGTTTTGTTTTTGTTTTTTTAGTTAATCTTGTACCCAGCCACTTTCCTGAAAGTGTTTGTCAGCTGTACAAGTTTCCTAGTGGAATTTATAGGGTTACTTATGTATGTTATCTTTATCTGCAAATAACAATACTTTTACTTCTTTCTTTCCAATTTCTATCCCCTTGATCTCCTTCAGTTGTCTTATTGCTCAAGCTAGAACTTCAAGTGTGATATTGAATAGATATGGAGACAGTGGACAGCTTTATCTTGTTCCTGATTTTACTGAAATTGCTTTGAGTTTCTCTCCATTTAATTTGATGTTGACTATAGGCTTGCTGTAAAATGCTTTTATTATGTTGAGGTATGTCCCTTGTTGTCTCTAATCTCTCCAGGACTTTTACCATGAAGATGTTTTGGATTTTATCAAATATTTTTTGGCATCTAATGAGATGATCATGTGCTTTTTTTTTCCTTTCAGTTTATTTATATGGTGGATTACATTTACTGCTTTTCTTATATTGAATCATCCTTGCATCTCCAGAGTGAAACCTACTTAATCATGATGGATGATCTTTTTTATGTGTTTTTAAATTCAGTTTGGAAGTATTTATTGAGTAGTTTTTAATATGTAATTCTCTTTTTGTGTTGAGTCCTTTTGGAGTTTGGGTATCAGGGTAACTGTGGCCTCATAAATGAATTGGGCAATGTACCTTCTGTTTCTATTTTGTGACACAATTTAAATAATACTGGTGTTAACTCCTCTTTGAAATCTGGTTGAATTATGTGCTAACACAGGGCTGGAAAGATGGATCAGAAGTTAAGAGCACTGAATGCTCTTCCAAAGATCCTGAGTTCAATTCCCAGCACCCACATAGTGGCTCACAACCATCTGCAATGAGATCTGGTGCCCTCTTCAGTATAAATAATAAATAAGTCTTTAAAAAAAAAACAACTAACATACAAAGGCAGATCTATTAGAATTACACCTGACTTCTCAGTGAATACTCTAAAAGCCAAATGTGCAGGGACAATTGTGATGCAGTCACTACATGATCACAGATGCCAGCCAGACTACTGTACCCAGCAAAACTTGAAACCACCATAGATGGAGAAAATAAGATATTCCATGATAAAGTCAAATTTATATATCTATCTACAAATCCAGCCATACATGAGGTGCTAGAAGAGAAAATCCAAAACCAAGGTTAACTACATCCATAAAAAAACAGGAAATAAATAATCTCACACCAGCAAAACCAAAAGAAGGGAGACACAGATACATACAGACACACAGACACACACACACACCACCACCACCACCACCACCACCACCACCATCAAAAACAACAACATAACAGGAATTAATCATTGTTCATTGATAGTTATCAGTATCAGTGGTCTCCATTTCCCAACAAAAAGATACATATTAACAGGATGGATGTGAAAACAGGATCCATCCTTCTGCTGAATACAAGAAACAGACTTTACCATCAAGGACAGACATTACCTCAAAGTAAAGGGTTGGAAAAAGATATTCCAAGCAAACAGACCTAAGAAGCAAGTTGATGTAGCTATTTTAAGATCTAACTAAATAGACTTCAGGCCAAAATTAATCAAAAGATATGGGGAAGGACACTACATATTCATCAAAAGAAATATTCACCAAGACGGCATTTCAGTTCTTAACATCTATGCCTCAAACACAAGGGCACCCACCTTTGTAAAAGAAACACTAGTACAGGTTAAATCACACATTGACCTTCACACACTGATAGTGGGAGACTTCAATACCCAACTCTCTCCAGTGGACAGGTCATCCAGACAAAAACTGAACAGAGAAATGCTAGAGCTAACTGGTGTTATAAACCAAATGGACCTAACAGATATTTACAGAATATGTCACCCAAACACACACAAAAATATACCTTCTCAGCATCTCATGGAGTTTTCTCCAAAACTGACCTCATACTCAGACACAAAGTGAGTCCCAAAGATACAAGAAAATTGAAATAACTCCCTGCATCCCATCTGACTACCATGGGTTAAAGCTGGACATCAACAAGCACAGAAACAACAGACAGCTTTAAAAAGTCATGGAAACTGAACAACTCCCTACTGAAGAAAAATGGGTCAAGACGGAAAGAAAGAAAAAAATTAGATACTTTTTGGAATTCAATGAAAATGGATACACAACCTACCCAAAATTAGGGGACACAGTGAGAGCAGTGCTGAGGGAAGTTTTTTGCACTAAGCACTATAGTGGGTAGCCATCCCAGCCTTGGCCTGGAAGTTCCAACCCCCACTGAGGCTTTGGTAATGGTCACACCCACAAGGTGGGGTTGAGGGAGGAAGCAGAAGACCCAGGATCGAGAGGAGAGGTTTCTCTTGGTTCCAGGACCCTGGACGCTGGAGGTAGACTGAGCAGAGTTCTCCAGAGAACACCGCAGACTGCGCCATACCTTTCCCAGACCCTGCAACCCATCCCTTCATTTATAAGTTACCCCACAAAATAAACCTCCCTTTTAACTACATGGAGTGACCTTAATAATTTCACCAATAAAGCACCTTCATAAAGAAATTAGAGATCTCATACTAGCATCTGAACAGAACACTTGGAAGATCTAGAACAAAAAGAAACAAACATACCCAAGAGGAGTAGATGTCAGGGAATAAGCAAGCTGAGGGCTGAAATCAACAAAACAGAACAAGGAGAACAATGCCAAGAATCAATGAAACAAAATTTGGTTCTTTGAGAAAATCAACAAGATAGACAAATTTTTATCCAAACTAACCAAAAGGCAGACAGAAGATATGCAAATTAATAAAATGATAAGTGAAAAGAATTTTGTTTCATGACAACAGACACTGAGGAAATCCAGAGAATCATAAGCATGTACTTTAAGTTTTTAACTTTTCTCTTTAATTGACATATTGGAGATGGATGGAGAAGCTGAGCCTAGCCAGAATCTGGAATATTTACCTAAAACCTCTATTTACAACTTTGCTGAGCAGAACCAGAAGAAAAGATGCCTTTTTGTGTGTCAACCATTTGCACAAATTGATCCCAGATAGACAAAATAGATGGGATGGTCCCACTTTGCTCCTAGACTAGGGGTATTTCTTGCCCATCCCCTTCACTTTGGTGAAGCAGAGATGTGTGGGTTGAACTTTACAGGTCCTACCCCTTGGTAATCTCCAACTGTAGCTCAACAGCCAGAGAACACTCACTTGGGAAACTCAGACCAAGTGGGGAGGCACTATACATTGAAACCTGACAAATAAGACCTGGGGAGACAGTGAAAATGAAACCATGAAACAGATCTGAACAGTATTCAGTGGACTGAAAATCTAAACAGAAGCAAAGTTGCACAGGAACCTTCACACCAACTTCAGTTTATAGTACATTAGCCAGAGCTGCACAGGGGCAGCCGGTCTCCAGTGGAGACCAGAAGGAATTCACAGGGGTGTAACAAGACCAGTGCACCACCTGTGAAGCACTGCAAATGGTCCAGTAATCAGAAAGCCTACTTGGGAGAGAGTGGGATTGCCCCATCACAGAAGACCTCCCAGTACTGGGGAAGGAGCTCAAGGGAATCCAGATGAGAGCCAACAACTGGGTCAGTCAGTTTTCATGTCCTAGATCTACACCCACATTTCCCTCCCTCTACATACATACCATCTGTGTTTAATGCACAAGGTCTTTTCAGCAGGTGTTCTTAACCATGCTATGTTCTTGTAGTGACTTCATGCTTCTTTCCCCCATTTCCCTTTAGCTTCCTTTGGCCTGTTCTTCTTCCAAACAGCACAGTGTAGCCTGGTTTGCAAGGTTCCTGTGCCTCAGCCTCCAGTCACATGCGACTTTTCTATTATCTAATAGCATATCTTAACTCCTCCTCTTCAGGATACCTTTAGCCAAAATCCCCTTATCTCACCCCCCCCACACACACACACATGCTATCTTTGGCTCCTGGGAACCCTCTTATTTATATTCCCCATTGCTGTGTTCTAACAGTCCAATACCAACCTCCCATCATACTGCGGTTTTTTTCTTCTTCCTCCTTCTTTTTCTTTCCACTCATACCTTCATTAACTAACATATTAGTGCGCACTCTACTGCCAATGTCTCTGTATTATGTAAAATAATTACCACTTGTCTTAGGGTTTCTATTGCTGTGAAGAGACACCATGACCATGGCAACTTTTATAAAAGAAGGGTTAATTAGGGATGGCTTGCTGGTCGGAGGTTTAGTCCATTATTATCATGGTGGGAAGCATGGTGGTATGCAGGCAGACATGGTGCTGGAGAAGTAGCTGAGAGTTCTACATCTGGATCTGCAGGCAGCAGGAAGAGACAGTGAGCCACTAGACTTGGCTTGAGCTTCTTAAACCTCAAAGCCCGCTGTCATTTATTAAGCAGCACAATGTTATTCATTAAGCTGTGCTGTTACCATGTGAGAAAAGCCATGAGGTACAACAAAGCCCACTGTAAGAGCTTATTAAGGGGAGAGAACAAAAGAGGTGCTTAGACTTGTGGAAAGATCATGCAGGAAGAGAGGAGGAATAGGTAGAACCTGCTTTTAAAAGTTCTGCCCACATGTGCACATATGGGCTTATGTAGCTACGCCACGCATACACATAGATTACATGATCATAATGTGTGCAAATTATGTGATCATGCAGTGCATGGATTACATAGAATGTAAGGCCCTGGGATGACTAAGCATCTTGCTTGGCTACTGGACAGCAAATGTGTGGTCATATAGCTGGGGGAGTACCTAGAAATTCTAATACCTGCCCTCCATGACGCACTTTTTCCAACAAGGCCACATCTCCTAATAGTGCCACATGGGTCTACAGGGGCCATTTTTATTCAAAACACCACACCACTTAAGGGGAGATTATTGTATAATTGATAATAATTGTTTTCTGGGAATCTGCACACGAGTAGTAATTGGTTTACAGGGGAGAGATAGGGACAGAGCCTGGTATCCTGAACACTGGTCTCACAGAGGAAAAAAAAAAAACACAGCAACCCTATTGTACTCTAGTCCCTTCTGAACATTGCAAATACTCAATTGAAAGAATAAAGGTGACCTAGTAATATTTATTACTCAGGATGTTATAACCCCTGATATATAAACCTCAATGTAAAAGCACAAGTTATATGAAATACAAAACATCTCTAAAATCTACCAGCCATGGAGTAAATGACCTTAATGAGAGACTAAGGCATAATTCCAGATAAAAGAATTCAGAAGAATGATGATAAATATGTTCAAAGAAATGAATAAGTTCCTGAATGAATTTGAAAAGACATCAAACAGCTGAAACACTGGCATTAATTGACACCATATCTCAAATGAACTTAACAGACTCTGAGAACATTGCCTCCAAACACTGCAGAGTTCAGTCTTCTCAGAAGCCCACTAGCATTCTCTAAAATGGATTCTGGATTTTGACACAAAGCAATTTTTAATAAACACAGGAAAATGGAACTTCTTCTGCCTTACCTGACCAGAGCTGAGGAATGCTTTCAACAAAGTAACACATAAAACCAAGTGGCCTCCCTATATACCAATAGTAGATAACTGAGAAAGAAATCAAGGAAACAATTCCATTCAAAATTGCCTCAAAAACAATAGAAAACCTTGTAATAAACCTTACCAAGGCAGTAGCAATTCTCTACAATGTAAACTTTTAACACACCAAAACAGGAAATTGAGGTAAACACTAGAAAATGGAAAGACTCCCACACTCATGGTTTGAAATTAATGTTTGAAAATGACTAGCTACCAAGGGCAATCCACAGACTCATTGAACACAGTTCTTCATAGAATGAAAAATATCTTTGAATTCTTATGAAAGCATAAAAGACCTCAGACAGACAAAGAAATCCTGAACAATTAAAAACACTGCTGCAGGTTTCACCATTCTTGATTTCAAATTATACTAAAAAGCCATAGTAATAAAAACAACATGATACTGGCACAGAAATAGATATGTAGATTAACAGAATCAAATAGAAGATCCAGATGTAAGCTCACACAGTGACAGCCACCTCATCATTGACAAAGTTGGCAAAAATACACACAGAGAAAAGAAAGCCTCTTTAGCAAATGGTGCTGGAAAACAAGAACTCTACATATATGAGAATGAAACTAGGTTGTAATATATGTAATATATGACCCTGTACAAAATACACACACACACACACACACACACACACACACACACACACACACACACATATTCCTCTAAAATTGAAATGAAATTTGCTGGTAGATGGATGTAAATGGAAACCCTAGTCTCAAATTTTCAGATTTGATTAATTAGCTTGTAGCATCAAAAGAGTCAGGAAAGCTATTAAGGGGTCAGAGGCCTAGATAGAGGGGGAGAGTAGAACATATATGATATGAAAATAGATATGGTAGATACTAGGGTGTGTCTCAGTTACTTTTCTACTGCTATGATAAATCACTATGACCAAGGCAACTATGTAATTGGGATATAGTTTCAGAGGGTTAGAGTCCATGCTGGCAGAGCAAAGGCATGGTGGCTGGGATAGCTGAGAGTTGACATCTTAATCCACAAGTAGGTAGAAGAGAGAGACACTGGGAAACCTCAAAGCCCACAGTTGATATGCCTCTTCCAACAAGGCCATGCCTCTTCATGATTCCCAAATAGTTCTACCAACTGGGCCTAAGTATTCAAACATAAGAGCCCATGTAAAATATTCTCATTCAAACCACCACATTGTGGGAAGATTTAAGTGGGTATAGAGGCTGGGGAATAAGGGAAATGATGTGGGCAGTACTAATCAAAACAAAGGATAAAAAGGACATGTGAAAAATTATTTTGTAAACTAATTTTTAAAAAGTGTTTTGAAGTACAATACCCTGATGACTTCTAGGATACCAATGCTCTCAGAAATCACAGGTTATTAAAGAAAAATCTGAGTGCTAAGTGTGAGATACTGCTTATGAACTATTAAGCAGGAAGGCCCTGGAGGCACACCAAACCACACAGGGTATTGTCATTTGGCTTTATAGTGGTGTATCCATTTTCATACTTAACCATTTCTAAGTCTCAACCATGACAGCTTGCCCCTTCAACATGTACTAGTTTTTCTCCAGGATAGGAAATCTATAAAGTCCCGTTGACCGATGCCAGAGTTCCTTCAAAGTTGAGGAATGTTCACACACTGAGTGAGATTTGAAATGAGCACTTGGTTGTGCTGTTGTTAAGAAGCATTGATTCCTCCCTTGGACCTACAAGGTGTTTAAAGAATGAGCCCCTCAATCATAAGTCGGCCTTCATCTGTGTCTGTTGTCTTTGCTTTGACTCAGATCCTGCTTAACTCCATACCAAATCTATCTCATCTCCCTTCAAGGCTAATGACACAAATATAGACTATTGTTTAAAACCCTCAGTCCCCTTGGATTCCAGGAAGAACAAACCTCACAGAAAAAATCTGGTTAGATGAGGGTAGGGCTGAGTCCTAGATCAGAAACCATCATTTGTAAGAACCAGATTGTTTCCTTGGGGTAAGGAGAGCAATTGTTAAATTAACAACTAGTCAGACCAGATGTGAGAGGATGGATCAGTGATAGGCTGGACCACATCTTGAATAAGACTGATTGATTATGCAGTACACCTCTTGCCCTCTATTTAAACACAAACCTAATGTGAGGACCCTGCAGGATAGGCAGTGTCCCTGGACCACTTCATCTGTCCTCTTCCCAGAGTGGCTTATTGGATAAACATCCTCTTCATGCTTTTTTTCATCTTCATGTTCTTTTGAATTGGCAGATGGGGGATGGTTGGCCATGCCTAGTCTATTGCACTGTGAGCAGATTGAAAAAATAAGAGTGACTGAAATACATTAGTGGCAGATTAAAACTACTGCTCCTCTGTGTAGTTATTGTTTTCCTGCCTGGCCCATAGTCAGGACAAATCTCCCTTACCCGCCAATCCCACAGTCGCTCAGACCCAACCAAACAAACACACAGAAACTTACATTGTTTAGAAACTGTATGGCCGTGGCAGGCTTCTTGTTATCTACTTCTTCTATCTTAAATTAACCCATTTCTGTTAGTCTATACTTTGCCACATGGCTTGTGGCTTACCGATGTCCTTACATGTTGCTTCTCATGGCAGCGGCTGGCAGTGTCTCCTCCCAGCCTTCCTGTTCCCAGCCTTCTCCTCTTCCTTGTCCCGCCTACCCTATCCTTCCTACCTGGCTACTTTATTTATTTTAACCAATCAGAGCAACATATTTGACATACAGAACATCCCACAGCACCTCTGGGACACTGGAATTGCCCACATCTGCCCTGTAGTCTGTTAAGTGTTTCCCATAGGAAGCAAAAGGCAAAAGTAACCACAGAGAACAGGGAGTGTGCAGTAGAAAAACACAACTAACTGTTCTCACTAACAGTATTAGCCACACTGCCTTATCCCCAGGTTATCTCTGTTGGTGCTAAGTCTCCCAGCTTCTAAAACTGCACTTCTATTCTGTAAAAAGTCCTTGGGCATTTGTTTGTTTGTTGCTAACAGGTACTGTATGTTCTCCTACCTGGCATTCTGAGTAGATCTGTAAAGTCCCATGGGAAGCCTTTCTTCTGGGACCAGCCTGCAGTTGGCACAGAACTAAAGGTGACCAGGATTGTGTCACTTTGGGACTGAGCTTTCACAGCTGGCCTCTTCCTACCAGAAGAGAGCTCTTTAGTAAGGAACTCCAGAGACCTTAAGACTCTGCCCTGTCCTGCCACCCAGCCATGACACAGAGGTCAAGGTCAGTTCCTCTTACTTCAGCCTTTTGCAGAGTTCTGCTGACTCATCTTGACATGATGACATGACATTCTTAGTTCTCTGAACAGCCAGGTTCGGGCTGAGCAAGCCTCTGGGTTGGCCAGCGTTCAGTCCAAAGCAATCGCCAGAATGGCGGTGCTCATGACAATGTTTTGCTGTCAGTGACTTTGATCACGTGACAGAACTTGTTAGGTTTCCCCAGTATAAATCGACCCCTCTCACCTTAATCCTATCACTTGGGAGACAGCTATCCATCTGGATCTCTGTGAGTTCAAGGCCACACTGGGAACAAAGTCAGGCAGTGGTGGCACATGCCTTTTATCCCAGAACTTGAGATCTCATGCCTTTGCTTGGAAAGCACACATGCCCAGGAAGTGACATGGCTGGGTGGAGAAAGATGTATAAGGTGTGAGGAAACAGGAACTAAGCAGCAGTTCAACTGAGACCCTCAGGGATGAGGACTCAGAGGCTTTCAGTCTGGGAATTTGTGGAAACAAGATCGGCTGAGGAGTTGGCAAGGTGATATTGGCTGTGGTTTGCTCTGCTTCTCTGATCTTTCAGCTTTTACCCCAATATCTGGTTCTTGATTTTTTTTATTAATAAGACCTTTTAAGACAGAAGTCACTGTACAGACAACACTTAGGAAGTAGAGGACTACTGATCATTTCCCTGGAGTTGAGTGTTTGTAAAATCATGATTCTTTTATACAAGAGACTCCTCTGTATCTTATGTATTTATTCAATAACTTTATGACTATGGACTCACAAATATTTGTTGGGTTTGATTTCTGTTTGTTGTATTGTGTTGTGTTGTGCTGGGTTGTTTGTTATGATCCAGTCTTACCTTTTTAGTTTGTTGCTCAAATTATTCCAGGCTTGGCTCCAGTGACTTTTTCCATCCCTTTCATGGTGGCACTTTCTTTTGTTTACTGTTCCCTCTCTTCTTTCTTTCTTTTCCCCCTTTTCTCTCTCTTTTTTTGTTGTTGTTGTTTGTTTCTCATACTTTCTGGGATTACAAAATACTCCAGGTTCATTTTTATATTTCCTATCTAGTCCTTTAATCATTTCATTTCTACAAAAAGCCATGATTCCTGGTGTTAGAAATGAAAATTCAAGCTCTGGGAATGCTCACTAGTCTGGTGCTCTCAACTAATACAGCAAGGTGATACCAGTGTACTCTTCTACATATCCAAGCAAGTGAGTACTAGTCATCAGTGAAAAGAAACAAGCCTCTGGTGTGTGAAATAGTATAGAGGAACACATGGAGGAATCTCAAAATGGCTATCCCACATCTGAGAAAAGGGCACACACTATATCCACATCTGGGAAAAGGGCACATACCTTCTGGGAAAAGAGTATGCACCATATCCAGATGAGTGCTTTTCTAGAGCTAACATTTAAAGACAGAATAGAATCAACTAGGAAAATTTATAATCAGTTCTGATTTACTTCAAATCAGCTTCAAAATAAACATGAAGTCATTATTATCATGAGAAGCACTTCATACATATGAAAACACTGTGATGAAGCCAATGTGGTAGTGTCTCCATTTCTTGAGTTACTCCAACAAAATCAATGAAAGTCTTTAAATATATATAAAATATTTTCTTCAAAGACATATTTCAGTCTCCATCCAATTAGCTGGGTTCAATTTTCATGATCAATAAGACTGGTCACGCAACACCTTCTGAGATCTTTTTACAATTATGAATGATTAATCTATTTTGGTGATCACTTGATTTGAAGTAAATTAGAACTTATTATAAATTTTCCTCTTCAAATGGTTTAACTGTGTAGCACAGTCTGACATTTGGACTCACTTTGCCTCAGCTGCCTGAATGGTGAGACTATAGAAATGGACTGTGTGCTCAGTTAGAACAGTGTTGTATGAAGCTTTATATTACATTTAAAATTCATCCTAATTTTAACATACAGTGTTAACCAAAGTTTATGGAATTCTCTGGTACTTTTTGGAGTGTTTTTTCATACTTATTTGTAAATGCATCTTTCATGGATTGAAAGAATAGCTTTCCATTTTCCATGCAGTAATTGTGTTTATATGGAAATATGAATCTTATAGATAGTTCAGAATAACTTGCATTGCTTTGATGTACCGCGGCAAATTATATCAAATCTACATTTTAATCAATGCCCTAAGATGAATTCGTGGATTTGAATATTATTATTAAATAAATTGTTAAAACTAAAAATATTTTAGTTAATAGTGCACTTCTTGTGATTACTGATAATATAATATTATAAAGTACTATTTATTGAATATTATTGAATCATCATGCTATTCATTTCTATTTGTTATTCTGTTTGAGTTTCCATGCTGAGTATCTGTTACTTATTTATAAAACCATTTGTAAATGAATCTGTAAGCAGGTCATTGTGTGTGTCAAATGAAATACTATGTGTTTTCTATTTACTTTATTTTAATACTAGGTTGTACATAACTTATTCATTGAAATACAATCATGTTCTCTCATTAAAAAAATCAACTAGGAATTGAGAAGCTGGAGGAAGGAAAGGATGGAAGGGTGATAAAGATCTAAACTTTTGGAGATAATGAATATGTTCACTCTCTTCATTGTGATGATTTTTTTTCATGAGTGAAATGTGCCAAATGCAATTATATGGTTTAAAATGTGCAGCTCACTATACATCCTAGAAACATACTTTTATAAAACATGCCAAATGACAAAAAACTTGATGTTTCATATCCTTTCCTAATTTACCCTAGAACCACATTTCTTGAACTTTGATGAGCTGTGACTCCCAAAAGGATGGCCTGCAACTGCAGGGTCTTCCTGCTGTGTCTGTAAGGCAACCCAAAACTATGGGTCTCACGAACGTCTTCAGGGTGCCACTGCTTTGGGTATGTATGGTGCATTTTGGGTGGCAGGTACTGTGTTTTGTACATGAAGCTCCTGAAAGCTGCAGATACTTGTACTCAGGGATCAGGCAAATGGCAGGGCCTGGCCACACATTTCTCATGAGATCCCCAGATGCTCCTTCATGGGCTGAAAATCATTAATCAAAGACTTGTTGATGAATGTAACTGTGTTCTGTAATGTATATGATGATTTGTACTAGATGTCCAAACTCCATTTGAAAATGTCTACATCTCCAGTTGTGTCTGGAGTCCCAGACATGAACCTAAGTAACATTTTTAAAGGAAAAATGATGAAATTGGAACCAGTCAGTAGATGAAAGCACAGAGACGATCCCACCAGGACAGACGAGAGACGAGTTAACTCTTGAGAACCAAGTTCACCTGCCAGTGAAGTAAAAGCACCACTCTGCAGTAACCTTTGAGCAAAGACCCCTTCCTCACATTCACCTGGGAGACAGAAACAGCCCAGACAAAGCTGGGCGAACAGAGACTCTTAGCTGTTCTACAAATAACATTCTAACTCTGGGAAATTTTCTTGACTCTTTAAATCTGAGAAATGGCAGGAATTGTATCCACTTCTGAACATTCTTGTTAGGTTTTTAATTATATCAAGGGAAAAGCAATGAGCACTTCCCTGTCTGGTCCCTGGGCCTTGGGTCTCTGTGCCTTGGGCCCCTGTGCCTTGGGCTGTGCCTCAGGCCCCTGTGCCTTAGACCCCTGTGCCTTGGGTCCCTGTGCCTTGGACCCCTGTGTCTTGGGTCCTGGAACCCTGGCTAGGGGCAGAGAGGGGATGAAGAAAGGACAGACATGAAGACACACACACACAATGAAGCTGGGATTTATAGCTGGAGAGTTTCTCTCCAGCTTCCGCCAAGCCCTGGCAGTCCCGCAGCCCACTTATAAAATAAACACACAGACTCTTATATTATTTAAACTGTCCGGCCTAATGGCTCAGGCTTCTAGCTATCTAGTTCTTATATCTTAAATTAACTGATTTCTATTAATCTATTCTTTTCCACAAGGCTCATGGCTTACCAGTATCTTACATGTTGGTACTCATGGTGGTGGCTGGCAGCATCTCCTGACTCAGCCTTCCATTTTTCAGAATTCTCTTTTCTGTTTGTCCCACCTATACCTCCTGCCTGGCTACTGGCCAATCAGCATTTTATTTATACAAAGAGATATCTACAGCAGGGATTGATCAGCTTCTCTAACCACTGCCCCCAGAATGTCTGCTTGTTTCTCAGGAACAGCACTAGGGAAGGGGTTAGACTTTCTCAGTAGGAAGTCTCTGTAGGTGAGCCATCTTGGGCTGCAAACATCCAGAAAGAGGAAGCCACAGCTGCCAGTCTTTGCACATACTGAACAATCATTCGCAAACACTTGTACTGGAATTTGTGAGGAGAGCTTTGCCATCCCTCTTGAGTTCGGCCCCTATGGTCCAATTGATCTTGAAGTTATTGACAGGCCATGCACATATCAAAACACACATTCATTCAGGACTTTGTAGCAGGCCCCTAGACCTTAGCACAATGGACACAATGGCACCATTCAGGCCATGAACCCAGCATATAGACAGCACCACCTGCCAAAACTAAAACAAAGACCTAATCCAGCAAGTCTATAGTTCTTTGAAAGTCTCTAAATGTACTAACCTTGCTTTTTTGGCTTCTGTAGTCCTACTTCTGGCTAACTGTTCTTCCTAACTGAGATGTGTCAATATAGGATATGGGTTTTGTGCATAAAAGCTCACCCTGAGAAAGGCTCGGGGCTATACTGGGATTCCCAAACACCCAGTGTAGTCACTGGCCAACTAATAAAGACTTCCTATTGGTTAAACCAGTGTCCAAGTAGTCTTTGGTGGATAACCCACAATAGACTTCACTCACTTAGAACTCCCTCCACTTCCTGAACCTCCCCACCACTTCAATAAGCAAAAGGTAAAAGTACATGGTTCATAGTGGAAAACATGAACAGAGTTTAGATGTTGTGAAATATTAGTCAAAGATGTGTTACATTCTTTTATACTGTGGAGTATTTGTTTAAAATGCCAAGATGTTGCATTTTTTATGTTGCATTTGTTTAACTCTATAAAGCTTTGCCTGCAAAAAACCACTTGATTGGCCTAATGAAGAGCTAATGGCCAATAGCTGGGCAGGAGAGGGATAGGCAGGGCTTCCAGGCAGAGAGAATAAATAGTATAGAGAAGAGGGAGGAGTGAGAAAAGGAGAAGGAGAGAGGGCAGCAGGGGCCAGCCACCTAGTTAGCTATGGATTGTGGAATGACTCATTCCTAACAGGCTTTAGGGCCAGCTGGTCCAAACCAGTAATAAGATACTTTCTGAGAGCCAACCTGAGTCTGCCTAAGGGCTTTAGCAACAGCAGCTGAGACATGATCTGGAGATGACCTGGACCAATGAGAGGCAGTCATGTCACACCAGCAGAGGCATATTCATCAGACCCTCCCCCAGAGTGGGGGAGAGGGTGTATAACACACTTGCCTCTTCCTGAATAAACTGAACTTGTTTTAACATTCTCCCAGAGTCTGTGTCATTGACTGTTTCCCCCTCCCCCAAAGGGAAAAACAGCACAGGACCCTGCCACAATGGAGTAAGAAGTAAAGAAAGGTATATAGAATGGGGAAAAGTAAAAGCCCAGAGGCAAAAGGTGGATGGAATAATTAAAAGCTGGCTAGAAACAAGCCAAGCCTAGGCCAGGCATTCATAAGTAAGAATAAGTCTCCAAGTATTTATGTGGCAGTTGGGTAGTGGGATTCCAAAGAGCAAAGAGTAAGAGAAAGAAGAAGAAGAAGAAGAAGAAGAAGAAGAAGAAGAAGAAGAAGAAGAAGAAGAAGAAGAAGAAGAAGAGCTACATGAAAGGAGCATAGACGTGACTCACAGAAAGAGAAATCATATTGAAATTACATCGAGCTGTTTTTCCATCTACTACATTTGCTGAAATAAATCTTGCTGTGGATATTGCTCTGTGTAAATAAAGTTCTGATTGGCCAGTGGCCAGGCAGGAAGTATAGGCGGGACAAGAGAGAAGAGAATTGTGGGAAGTAGAAGGCTGGGGAGACACCGCCAGCCGTCACCATGGAAAGCAACATGTAAAGACACTGGTAAGCCACAAGCCATGTGGCAAAGTATAGACTAACAGAAATGGGTTAATTTAAGATAGAAGAAGTAGATAACAAGAAGCCTGCCACAGCCATACAGTTTCTAAACAATGTAAGTTTCTGTGTGCTTACTTGGTTGGGTCTGAGCGACTGTTGGTAAGAGAGATTTGTCCTGACTGTGGACCAGGCAGAAAAACTCTAACTACAAAATCTACAAACGGAGCTGATCATAGTGGGAATAGGTACTTTCCTACCCTGATGGCAGAAATGATTGGCATTCCACTCACAAAGAACAAAGTCATCACAGCAATAACAGATAATATCTTTAAATATTCTGAGACAGAAATTCCATTTTTGTTTTGTTTTGTTTTGCTTTGTTTTTCAAGACAGAGTTACTCTATGTAGTCCTGGCTGTCCTGAAATTTTCTTTGTAGATGAGGCTGATTTGAACTCAGAGATTTGCCTGCCTCTGCCTCCTGAGTGCTGGGATTAAAGGCCTGTGTCAGCACTGCCTAGCTGGAAATTCCAATATTAGGAGTTTATATGGCAACTACAATAAATGAAGCATTTGCCACAGTGTTGGTTCTAAGATAAAAATGTTAGGAATGTCACCAGTTCCAAAGGCAGTGTACAAGTGCAGGTACTTTCTCACACTTTACTTCCCCATTACTGTTATCTCCAACTGTCTCCACATCGAACCATTCTGACACCCTTCACTTTCACAGACAGCTCACCCACACATTCCACTGCAATGCTCTCCTTTCTCCATGTCACCAGCCTTCCATGTATGAGCATGTGGGTTGTTGTCAATGTTTTCTGTTTAAAATAATATAGAAGTTAATAATGTTGTGTGTTTCTGCTCTCGGGAATATTCTTTAGGATATATTCCTTGAATTAGGATTTTTGAATCAAGTGAATACCTAGTTTTGTTAAATATTTCTAAGTATGATGGGTAATCTTGGTTGTCAACTTGGCCACACCTGGAATAAACTAAATCCTAAGCATCTGGGCACACCTGTGAACAATTTTGGTTGGATCACTTGAGGAGAAATGATGCACTCTGCTGGGGAATGTCTTTCTGTAAGCTGTGAATATATGTTGTTCCCATTAGTTAATAAAGAAGCTGATTTGGCCTATGGAAAGGCAGCTTAGAGGCAGGTGGGAAATCTGAGAAAGAAAGCAGGAGTCTGAGGAGAAGCTGGGAGGCACCACCAGGAGAAGCAAGATGTAAAAGTACCGATAAGCCACAAAGCCACATGGCAATGCATAGATTAATAGATATGGGTTAATTTAAGATGTAAGAGCTAGATAGCAAGAAGCCTGACCTATAGACCATACAGTTTATAAATAATATAAGCCTCTGTATGTTTATGTGGGTCCAAGTGGCTGCAGGACATGGGAAGGAGAGACTCATCCCAACCACAGGGCTAGGCAGGACTGAAGAAAACTTACCGCTGCACCACTCAAAGTCTGGATCACTTGAGGCTGGAAGACAGCCTACCTAAAGAACATGGAAGGAGGAAACTTTCATTTTTGCCTCCTTTAACTTCATTCTTGCCAACAAGTTTATCTACGCTATTGCTGAGGCATTCCTTTAATGGTGTGAGAACCTACTTCTTCAGGATTCCAAAGTGGACTGAGGACCAGCTCAGATACCCAGCCTCATGGACTGAACAACTACTGGATTCTTGTCCTTCCCATTAGGAGATAGCCATTGTTGAACTAGCCAGACCACAGTCTAGAGGCACTCTAATAAATCCCTTTTTTAATGCATATATATATCCATTCTATCAGTTCTGTTCCTCTATTGAACCCTATGGGTTCCAACAATTTCTTCTCATGAGACATTAAAATAGATGATTTCCCACAATCTTACCAAAATATTTCTATTATCTTATTTTTTAAGTTTTTATCAATTTGACGTATGAGTAGTACTCCATTGTATATATGTACCGTATTTTCTTTATCCATTCTTCAGTTGAAGGGCATCTAGGTTGTTTCCAGGTTCTGGCTAGTACAAAAAATGCTGATATGAACATAGCTGAGCAAATGCCCTTGTGGTATGATTGAGCATTCCTTGGGCATATGCCCAAGAGTGCTACAGCTGGGTTTTGAGGGAGATTGATTCCCAATTTTCTAAGGAAGCACCATATTGATTTCCAAAGTGGTTGTATAAGCTTGCATTCCCACCAGCAGTGGAGGAGAGTTCCCCTTGCTCCACATCCTCTCCAGCATAAGCTGTCTTCTGTGTTTTTGATCTTAGCCATTCTGACAGGTGTAAGGTGGTATCTCAGAGTCATTTTGATTTGCATTTCCCGGATAATGAGGGATGTTGAGCAATTCCTTAAATGTCTTTTAGCCATTTGAGATTCTTCTGTTGAGAATTCCCTGTTTAGTTCTATATCCCATTTCTTAATTGGACTGTTGGGCATTTTGATGTCTAATTTCTTGAGTTCTTTATATGTTCTGGATGTCAGCCCTCTGTCAGATGTGGGGTTGCTGTAGACCTTTTCCCATTCTGTAGGCTGTTGCTTTGGCTTGTTGACCATGTCCTTTGCTCTACAAAAGCTTCTCAGTTTCAACTGATCCCATTGATTGATTGTTTCTCTCAGTGTCTGTGATACTGGTGTTAAATTTAGAAAGTGATCTCTGGTGCCAATGCATTCAAGAGTACTTCCTACTTTCTCTTCTATCAGGTTCAGAGTAACAGGATTTATGTTGAGGTCTTTGATCCACTTGGACTTAAGTTTTGTGCATGGTGACAGATATGGATCTATTTGCAGCCTTCTACATGTTGGCATCCAGTTATGCCAGCACCATTTGTTGAAGATACTTTCTTTTTTCCATTGTACATTTTTGGCTTCTTTGTCAAAATTTTATGTTCATAGGTGTGCAGGTTAATGTCAGGGTCTTCAATTCGATTCCATTGGTCCACATGTCGGTTTTTATGCCAGTACCAAGCTGTTTTTATTACAGTAACTCTGTAGTAGAGCTTGAGGTCGGGGATGGTGATGCCTCTAGAGGTTGTTTTATTGTACAGGATTCTTTTGGCTATTCTGGGTTTTTTGGTTTTCCATATGAAGTTGAGTATTATTCTTTTTAGGTCTGTGAAGAATTGTGTTGGTAATTTGATGGGGATTGCATTGAATCTGTAGATTGCTTTTGGTAAGATCACCATTTTTACTATGTTAATCCTGCCTATCCATGAGCATGAGAGATCTTTCCATTTTCTGACATCTTCTTCAATTTCTTTTTTCAGGGACTTAAAGTTCTTGTCATATAGGTCCTTCACATGCTTAGTTAGAGTAACCCCAAGGTATTTTATATCATTTATGGCTATTGTAAAGGGTGATGTATCTCAGCCTGTTTGTCTATTGTATATAGGAGGGCTAGATTTTTTTGAGTTGATCTTGTATCCTGCTATGTTGTTGAAGTTGTTTTTAAGCTGTATCAGTTCCTTGGTTGAATTTTTGGGGTCACTCATGTATACTACCATGTCATCTGCAAATAGGGAAAGCTTGACTTCTTCCTTTCCAATTTGTATCCCCTTAATCTCCTTATGTTGTCTTATAGCTCTGGCTAGAACTTCAAGTTCTATATTGAATAAGTATGGGGAGAGGGGACAGCTTTGCCTTGTTCCTGATTTTAGTGGTATTGCTTTGAGTTTCTCTCCATTTATTTTGATGTTGGCTGTTGGCTTGCTGTAGATTGCCTTTATTATGTTTAGGTATGTTCCCTGTATTCCTGATCTCTCCAAGACCTTTATCATGAAGGGGTGTTGGATTTTGTCAAATGCCTTTTCTGCATCTAGTGAGATGATCATGTGGTTTTTTTTTTTTAATTTGAGTTTGTTTATATGGTGTATTACATTGACGGACATTCGTATGTTGAACCACCCTTGCATCCCTGGGATGAAGCCTACTTGATCATGGTGGATAATTGTTTTGATGTGTTCTTGGAGTCTGTTTGCCAGTATTTTATTTAGTATTTTTGCATCAATGTTTATGAGGGAGATCGGTCTGTAGTTCTCTTTCTTTGTTGCATCTTTGTTTGGTTTAGGAATCAGGGTAATTGTAGTCTCATAGAAGGAGTTTGGTAATATTCCTTCTGCTTCTATTGTGTGGAACAATTTAAAGAGTATTGGTATTAAGTCTTCTTTGAAGATCTGGCACATGAAGAATGGTATAGCCATTTCTTACAAGGAGTTTAAGTGGCTTTTCATATGCCTCTCAGTGTATTTGCATCTAATTTTTTCTTTTTATTAAATTTTTCATTTGACAATTTCATATATTTAATGCATTCTGATAATCTCACCCCTTCCATCTCCTTGTCTCCCTCCCACTCAGGTCAAGCTCCCCATAAGTCCCTCACCCCACCACTTACAGTTCTTTTTGGCTGGTTTTGATTTTTGTTTGGTAACCTACAGAGCTTCACGAGGGCCTCCTTGTTAACACGGGCATCAAACTATCCACTAGCACATGGGGGACTCAGCATTGGCTATACCACTAAAGACAAAAATGATTCCTCTTTCCCCAGGATCTATAGTTCACAATGAGCCTTTGGCCCACCTATGACTGAGTGTTGACAGGCCCAGCCTTGTTCATACCCAGTCCTCATTATCTAGAGCTCACATTCATTCTACCCTGTTTTCTGTGATACTCCCCAAGTCCTGGAAGGGAAGATATAGATGTTTCCTGTTTAGAAATGAGTGTATCACAGCTACTTATTCTCAGCCATGAGTCTCTGAAATCTGCTATTTGTTTTTTAACTGTCTTTTGCTCTTTTTTTTTTTTTTAGTGAAAATTTTGGTCCTTTGTTACCAAATGTTTTAGCAGTTCTTAACTATTAGAAATATATGTCCTTTTCATATGATATGTTTAATAAATTCTTCCTTTGGGATTTCATCTTAATATATGTGAATATCACTTATTTTAAAAATTAAATGCACAAAAACATGTTTTGTGGAAACAAAAAGGAAAAGAAAATATGTGGCCAACTACAGAGAAGGAGCAATTTTATTTCAGCTCTTAGCAGCATCTCTGTTGACATCCATAATTTCCTACATGCCCTTTCTTTTAGGGATCCCCGCCAAGTCCAGCAGCAAGCCTGTGTCTACCAGTGAATGGCCTGGTCTAAGCAACTGAAGGTCATCCAGGCCTCCTGCTTTGTCCTTGTATGGTTGGCACATGTGCCTGTGCTGGGTCACTGGCTCCAGGAAATAAATGGGGAGTTACATGAGCTACTAATTTTCTCTCCTCGTGGCCTCCCTGTGATCCAGCAAAAATTGAAAGAATGATGCTCCCAGAGGCATGACCAATCTTCCCTTCTAAATATAAATGCAGAGACACTAAAAATAAGCAGTGTTAAAGGTGAGTTTCACTTGTTTCTGAAGTACCAGTAGACTGAGGGTAGAAAAGTATCTTACTAAGAGCCAGGAAAGAACAGGTGGCTGTCTGCTTCTAACTGGGCTTTTGCAAAGAGCAGAGAAACAGTCTAGGCACTCCTGAATAGTTGGAATGCATTTATTTATTTTTTTTAAATTGAGCTAAAGGAGGACTGTATAGAACTAGGTCACTCATTGTCTAATACACATGCATCAAGGGACTCAGGTTTTGGTAACCAGGGTTGATAGATGAGGGATGAGTTTAAGGAATTAATCTCACAATCACTGGACAATCAGTGGTATGTCTGAGGCTGAGTGTAGGAGCATCTGCCTGTTAACTCAGCACATGAAAAATAATCACGGGGACAAATGGCTCTATACATACACACATGCACCTCTGCACATGTGCATGCACACACACATACTTGAGCACATACCTGTGCACACACCATTTGAACAGCTCAGAGTTCACAGTCAATCAGATGTATGTGCTCAGCCCACTCTTCTACTGCTTTTGTTTGGACAAATGAATGAGAAGTTTTCTTCTTGTTCCTGTGGATGTGAAAGCTGATGGTAATATTGTAGAAATTGGAGTGAGAACAGAAGAAAGAGCAGCAAGCTCTTAAACAGATTTTCAGAGGTAGACAGAACCTGGGGTACAGCCAATGGGTTGAGACTTAGGCCAGGATCTGTCAACACCTAACTTCCCTCCCAAGCTGTATCTGGTGTCACTGACACCGGGTAATCAAGCTCATACAATGTACAAGCAAACCTAGAGTCAAAAGCTTCACAGCTGACAGAGAGAAAGCATGTCCAGTTCAGTCAATAGCAGACCTGGAGAACCCAAGCAATACAACCAGTTACCAAGCAGAAGCAATGCTATCATCCAGTACAAAGAATGGAGTTATAAATATCTGGCCTTAATATTAAATAATTTCTCCTGTTGCTTTCTTCCTCTTCACCTTTCAAATAAATACACCCTACACACCCCAACTGCAGACTTTCTTTTTTATATTGAATAGGCAATATGTTCCTCCTTCTATGACTTCCTTTACATTTTTCATTTCACCTTTAATACCATTAAGTCTCTCATTATTTAAGAACAAAATTTTTAACTTAACAATAGGACTTTCTTTTTTGATTGATGCATTCAATAATTGCCATTTATGTTTTGGGGACTGTGTTAAATATTGTGGATAGTGTTCAAATGTCTATGAACAAGATTGACAGGATTCCTGCTCTTGTAGGGGACAGAAAGTAAACAGCAATAAATATCTACTTTTACATTGTGCTAAGTACTAGGAAGGAAATGATGATGGTGTGAGAAGATGTGATGATGGTAGCAGAAGAGCCTAGACTATATCATGTATGTTAGGGAATGGCCCTCTGCTCTCTGCCCTGGGGATTGCTTCCTGCATGTCCCAAAGGTCTGACCTATGGAATTAATCACTTCTCTGTGTGCTCCAAAGGCAGACCTTTCAGGTTTGATTTGACACTGGCCTTTTGAAGTTAGTTGTTTATATGCCCCAGTCTTTGCTCATAGAGACTATTGGATCCTTCAAGTCGATAAAGATATCACATGAAATCTGGGGTCAGAGGATCTGACTATGAAGTCTAGTATTCTATTTCAAACCTAGTATTTGGGTTTTTTGTTTGCTTGTTTGTTTTAGTATTTGTTTAATAAATAATCTCTCATGAATTTGGTCTGGGTTCTCTGAAAGTACAGTCTGAGGAATGAAGACTGTATACAGGTCATTCATTTGGGAAGAACTCCTTGGGGATGAGAGTATGAGAAGAGAAGTGAATGGGGACAGAAGAGGAGCCACGCAAAGGTATACTAGTGAGCTAGCCATCACTCCAGGCAACAGACTATTGGACCTTAGAGGAAACCTACAAAAAGGGTCTCAGATGACTTTGGAAAGTATTATCTGTTGGTCCATTTCTAAACTGTGTGAAATGTAAGCTTCCAGCAGATGCTATAAGTCTCCATATAAGGTATCAGAGACATCCCAAGGCAGGAAGCAGGAGTGTGGGCCAGAGCCAGGCACTACTCAATTGTCCCTGAATAAAGCTCAGCAAACCTGCATAGAGCAATGTGATGATACAGTGTCTGAAGCAACAAGAGGGATTTCAAGGATTCAAAATAGAGATATTCTGATGTCCTCATCTGCAAACCAGAGATAATAGCAATGCGGGCTGTTGTTCGATTTCAATATAAAATAATGGCCACCTGCCAACACACACCGAACTCACACTAATGCTTGGCTCCCAGCTCATGGTTCTGTTGAGATGTAACTGAATTCTGAAGTTGTTAACTTCATCAGTGGAGTGATCTATTGATGAACGTATAGTTGGGTTGACCATTAGGAGGTGGAGCCTGAGTGGAGTAAGTAGGTCACTGAGATTTGCCTTTGAAGGGCTGTCTTGTATCTGAACCCTTCTGGGTTCTTTTTCTGCTGTCTGGTCACCAGTAGGTGAGCTGCTTTCTTCTGCTACACGTTTTGGACATGATGTACTGCTTCACTATGGTGCAGAAATATACAGCCAGGGGCTGTGGACCAAAACTTCTAACCCCATCGTGAATCTGTCTCTTTAAGTTGCTGCAATGGCTATTCTTGGTTTCCAGCTTGACTACATCTAGAATTAATTAAAACCCAAGCAGCTAGTTACACCTATGAGGGATTTTTCTTAACTAAATAATTTGAAGTGGGAAGACCCATCTTTAATCCAGATCTGAGGTGGGAAGTGCTGCCTTTAACCTGGGCCACCGGTTCTGCTCTCTGCTGGTATAAAAAACACAAAAGAAAGAAGCTGGTTTTGCCTGCTTCTCCTCACTAGCAAGTTCATTCCTTCACTGGCATTAGAGCCTACTTCTTTGGGATTCCAGTGTATAATGAAGACCATCAGAGAAATTCAACCTGTGGATTCTTGGGCCTTCTGTTGGTAGACAGCAATTGCTGGACTAGCTGGACCTCAGCCTGTAAACCATTCTAATAACCTTTAGGAAAGAAAAAAAGAGACATCAAAAATCCAAAACCTGGTACCAATCTTAGTTCTCCTGCCCTGCCCCACCCCGCCCTGCCCCTGCCCCCACCCCACCCCTTGTTAACTGCTCTACTTATGGCAACGGCTGGGTCAATTATTCCTTTACTCCTAGCATTCACTACAGGACCCTGATTGCTCAACTGCCTACTTAGCTATGTAAGACAGGATAAATGCTGTTACTAATGCTAAGAAGACAATATAACCCCCTTCCCCCCCAGACGTGTCCCCAGTCTGTTCCTCAAGAGAACTCTTATTAATAAAGTTGCTGTGGCCTCATCTAGGGGGAGAGGATTATACTGCCTTCTTAGCATTAGTAGTTTAACAATTTATTTTCTGTTTTACATAGCAAAGTAGGCAGTTGAGCAATCAGGGTCCTATAGTTAAGGCTAGGAGTAAAAGGAGAGTAGTTGACCAGGAGGACTAGGAGAAAAAAGACTGGTACCAGCTGTTACATTTTTGAAGTCTCTTTTTTTCTTTCTTGAAGGTTATTTCTGACCATTGGTAAACTTTCTCTATTCTTGATTGATGGGCACAGAGGCAACAAGTTTCTCCCAGTGCTATAGAGAGACCTCCTTGTCACCTAAAGTTGTTGAAGAACAACCTCAGCTAAGAAGTGTAGCTGTGCTTCCAGACAGGAAGCAGAATTTTTTGATGGCCCAGGTCTCTGTCTACTTGAGCACTGAGTTCCTCCAAGTTTTTACTCCCCAAAACTAGGGTTAAAAGTTTCAACTGCAGCAGAGTCTACAACTCCTGCCCCCACCAACAGGGGAGTGAGAATGGGAATGCCTTGTCACGCATGGGTACAAGCACTCCCACACAAATGTGTGCATCTAACACATGCAGCAGTGCATAAGCCATGAGAAAAGCAAAGCAAGGCAAACTGCATCCTGTCATAAATAATAAAAGCAGATACACTGTGTTGACAGAGTCAATGGTTACCTGCAACACAGATGAATTGAAGCCCAGCAGTACCAGCCCATTTTATTATAACCAGTCCTGTTTCAACCAACACTTACACCTGGTTGTGATAGTTTGAATGTAATTAGCCCCCATGAGCTCATAGGGAGTGGCACTATTAGGAATTGTGGCCTTGTTGGAGTAGAAATGGCCTAAGTGTGTCACCGTGGGGAGTGGGCTTTGAGGTCTCTTATGCTCAAGCTACACCCAGTGTGGACATAGTTGGTGCCATTTGTTTGACTATGAAAGGCAAGGGGGACGAGGTTAACAGGAATGTCCATCTCTGCATCAGGTGACCAGGTGTATGGCCACACTATTTGCTGGGGAAAGGAAGAGCTTCTTTGAGGAAACTGAGCCAAGTTGGAAGGAGAAGAGAAACATATTTGTGGAGACATTTGCTTGGAATGACATATTTTTCCATTGATTTTATAATTTGAGATCCTTTGCATAAAAACAAGTATCATCCTCAGGGCTCTGAGAGCTACCTACATAAGGTACAGGCCTTGCCTTGCAAAGAGACATCTGACCCAGGAAGAATGAGTGAGGGTGACATTGGCCTTTCAGAAGTGTCTATCCTGGAGTACATTTGCCTGGAGAGAGGGGCACTTCTACTATATTTCCCCAAAGGCCTTTCCAAACCCACTCCCCACACCTCACTGTACCATGATCATCTGACCTGCATTCATTATGTCCCTGAGCCTCCAGTTCCCAGATAGAATCCACCAGCAGGCAACATTTGCAGGGCACTGAAGGGGAGTGTGCTTATTTTCTAGGTTCCCTTCCTTCTCCTTGGCTATTGGCAGTCTCCCTTCACTGACAGACACAGCTCTCACAGCCAGTTTCTCTTGGAGTTCAAGAGAGTTGTCTCCTCCTGTCACTTGGGTATGGAGGGCTGTGATGATGATCTCTCACTGTTTCATTCTTCTCTATTCCTAAAGGAAGAGAGTGAAGCACGCAAAGGATCCACCGACTAGACTGACACACAGCTAGAGGAATCAAAGTAAATTAAGTGCAGGTAGAAGAGAGATAAGATGGGCCTAGCCAGCCTGCCCCTGCCAAGCCCCCTTGGGCGGGCCCTACTCTCAACTCATAGTTAGCCTCCAGTCTTGGCAAACGTGAAGCAAAGGTCAGAGGGGACAATGAGCCTATAACCCTGCTCCCTAGTGCTTCTACACTTGGTAACGAGAAAAACTCTGGTCTTCTACCAAGAATGTGTTCTGTCCTTTCTCTGGCTTGTTTGGAGTTGCTGAGCTTTAGGGTAATGTTAAGAGGGTCTCTGGCATCTCGAGTTTACAGTCTGCATATGTGAAACCTTCATGGCAGGAAGTTATTTGCTTCCAAGAAGCACACATGAAATTAAGTTTGAAAGGATCATTGCAGGTCTTTTCCTCCTGGGAAATTTTCACCAATAGAAAAGTTGACACAGATTGAGTGCAATCAGGGCCCTGGTGCACCCTGCCCCTGCCTGTTTATCTCCACAAGGGATCTCCAACCCTGAAAGCCTGGAGAGAGCAGCAAGGCCCCACCTCTTTTGGGGTGGTCTAATGTAAAGGATCTAATTCACTCATGCTTCTAATACCTGTACCAAATGACAGAATGCTAACCTCTTCCTCACCCCTCCAAGATAAAGTGGGGCTAGCAATGTGCAGCCTACAGAAGTCTGCTCCTTAATCTTTTCTTCTTTTGACTCACCTATACCCGGACCTGCCTTTTACATTCTTCTCTGGTCATCCTTTCTGCCGTTTTATTCATGAATTCATTCAGTTATTAGTTCATTACTCTGTGTCTGTGGTCCCAGGCTGAAGCTAGCTGTACCTCCTTCCTCCTCTGATATGACATGGATGGAAGCTTGGGAATGCTGGGTCATGTGCAGGGGAACCTTCCATAAGGCTACATTCCTGAGTGATGAAGCCTCCTTGGAAGGAGAGGAATTGGGGGCACCAGGTGTCATGGCGATGGCCCAGGATCAGGGGGGAGGGGGTCGTCCTGATGGAACTTGGAAAATGTTGCTCTGATGTCTTCGCCTAGTCTTCAGTGACCTGTGCTTAAATGATGAGGTTAAGATGCTAGAATAAACAAGTATAAGTGGAAAGAGTGTGACACGTGAACATCCCAGACTGCAGAAAATATCACTCCCAGAAGCTAGACCAGGATTGGCATACTTGACACTAGGTGGGTACAGCTTTGGTAGGCAGGGGTGGGCACAGTGTGGTGCCTTGCTTCACAGTGATGCTTTGGATGTCAGTAGCAATGGAGACATCTTCTCTGTAAGAGGCAGGCCAAGGAGAAGGCTGCAGGTGCCTCAGCAGCAATAGCAGCAGCAGCAGCAGCAGCCAGAAGTGTGAGAAGACTGATGATGTCTGGTGTTCACTGTTTGTCAATATCTCTGGAGAGCCCCAGGCTTCAGGGATGAAGTTACTGTGCAGAGCTGTGTGGTTGAAGCTGACAGACAGGCTTTGGATAAGTCAAGAGAACAGTGGTTTGTGTTTTTCACAAAGATCTGGCCTCACTACAGACAGCTGTTCTGGGAGGTTGCAGGCTTTCCTTAGGCCTTTAAGCCAAACATGGTTCCAAAAGGAATTTACAGAAGCTTTGTAAGAAACCTCAGCTAGAATAGAGCCAACGCTCCAGTCTCTCTGTGCTTTTTACTTTAAACATATAAAAAAGAAGGGATAAGCATGAAGAACCATTTTTATACCTTCATATGTTCACTATCATGCTGTATTATTTATTCAGAGTACCACATCTTATTTTTCATTCACATTTAGCTACCAGATGATCAATTTTTATTGGGTTTGTGAGATGATCAATCCATTTAACCTTTACACTGAGACATGTGTGGAAGGTGAGTTTCTTAAATCTGGCTGAAATTTCTTTTAAATCTCTTTTAAAAGAGATTTAAAGGAGAAGGAGGAGGAGGTGGTGGTAAATGAACTACAATCAAGGAATAAAGCCTGGAAGGGAGGGCAGGAGAAAGGAGCTATATTAGAAAATGCAATCAAGCAAATGCCTTTGCTTGGTCAGAAGCCCATCTCTTTAGACTTAGAATACAGACTGTCTGTTTAAGACCTGAATGAGAATCAAATCCAGTAGTTTAAATGAAATTCAGATATTTTCAGTGTATTACTGCACCCAAGCAAGGAAGTTACATAGGATTTGATGTTACAGGTTAGACAGCTACAAGAAGTCATTATCCTTTACCCAAGTTTTTTGTTAGAAAATTCTGCTTGTTGGTTCTCTGTCCTGGATGCCATGGGCAACTCTGAAAGGCAGCAGGCCAGGTACCAGGCTGAGAATCAGGCAGAAAGCTGAGGGATAGATGATGTGACCTCCAGTCAGGTGAGGAACTAAGGGAACTGTGTTCTACACAAAGTGACACCTATGTGTAGGTAATAGGGCCACTGGTTCTAAATCATCTCTGTACTGGCCTCTGACTGGCCACAGGTCCAGTGTGCTAACTCACCCTGACTCCTGTAGGCATCTGAAGATAGGGAGTTCATCCAGGTTTGAGAAATTCACTTTCCACACATGTCTCAGTGTGAAGGTTAAATGGCTTGATTATCTCATGTTACACAAACCCAATAAAAATTGATCATCTGGTAGCTAAATGTGAATGAAAAATAAAATGTGGTCCTCTGAATAAATAACATACAGCATGATAGTGAATGTATGTATAAAAATAGTTCTTTATGCTTATCCCTTCTTGTTTTAATGAGCCCAGAGTAAAAAGCCAAAAGAGAAACTGGAACTAGATAGATGCTGCTCACAGAGTTAGAATGTTGAGTGTGAGCTGTGAGAAGACCAGGGCCCAGGCAGCCAGTCTGGGAGAGCCAGATGCACCTCCACCCCTGAGACCCCTCATACCCTCGCACAATGCCCTAAGTCTTCCTGCTGTGGAAAGTCCTCCTGGGCCCTTTACAAATTCAACTGCTGTAATTAAACGCCTCCAGGAATTACTGAAATTCTCTAGAGGGTCCTAGAGAGTTGAAGCCAAAATTTGTCACAAAGAGAACAAAACAGAGACTAGTAAGAAGAGCAAGACATAACAGGGTGTTAGGTAAAACTAACTTGTAACGAAGGTTTGGGGTTTGTGAAGTTGCGAGGAAAATGAACTAGAGGAAAGAGATGAGAAGCATCTCATGCGTGCTCTGCTGATTCTGTGCTTTCATACACAGTGGTCCTCAATGTGGGAGGGACGATCCCAGAACTCCCTGCAGATAACAAAATCTTCAGATGCTCACATCCCTCATATCAAAGACCTACAGCTATTCTCTGGCAGACTTCAGTCATCTCAGATTCCTTTTTATCCTTCCCTTACACAATGTAAATGCTATAAAACTAGTTATAATCTATATTGTTCAGAAACTACAGCAGGAAAAGTTTAAAAGCCCATCCTCAGAAAGGGAAGAGTACAATTAAAACAAAATTAAATTAAAACAAACTTTCTGACCCATAGGAGGTTGGATCAAGGATGCAGAATCAACAAACAGAACCTAACTGAATAACATACTTTAGTCTATAAAAGCTTCCTAGAGACATGTCTTAGTTCTGTGTTACAAGGAAGGAAGCTTAGGATTCCATGATGCAGGCGATTTATCCAAGGTGACCTGGATAATGACAACAGGCTTGAAACATAAACCTTCGAGAGCATCAACATCCATGCCCTGCCTATTCCATACATATGCATGAGTACCTGTAGGCATTTTAATATTTTAGTTTTAATTTCTACTGTGTGAATGTGCATGTGTATTGTGTGGTATGATACCAATCGAGACCAGAGGAGAAGATTCTCTGGAGTTGGAGTCAGAGTTGTGAGCCATCTGACATGGATGGTGGGGACTGACTCTCCAGAAGCAGTAGGAATGTTTTACCACTGTGCCACCTCTCCAGACCCAGCCTGTAGATATCCTAACAAAGGCTGCACCTAGAAATTTCCTGGTTCTGTTCTCAGTATTGTGCAGATACTAACTCAATTAATATTCCTATCAACCCTGGGATAGTGGTAGTATTATTGCCGTTAGCAGATGAAAAGTTGGACAGACAGCAACTGTCCAGAGTCACATACCTGGTGGCAGAGCCAGAAGCCTGGCTAAAAGCCAACTCTTCCCATCACCCTTCTATCAACAGAAGGTCAATTACTAAGTGCTCATTCCCTGCCAGGAACTGCTGGTATTTTGGGGGGTATTTTGGATTAACTCATTCAGTTCATGAGGTCTGGGAAAGTAGAGAGTGGGAGTGTGTAGACATAACAGTAATGTAATATGGTGGCTCAAATCCAAGAGTAAGCTCTGAGCCAAGCCCTATTTTACCACTCACATGACCTGGGTAATTCATTGAGCCTCTCGGTGGCCATTTCCTCATCTGTGAAAAGGAAATCATGATTGCTCTGCTTGGGAGGTTTGTGGTAAAGAGCCCTCTGCCTGCATGTGCATGAAGCACTCTGTAGAGGCTAGTTGACAAGGAATACTTTTTAATGCTGTATGCCAGGATGGGCTTCACTTTCAGTGCAGGGATGTGAATGTGGCCTGGTGGAGTTCTGCAGCTGGCTTCCCGAACATCTCAGTGGTGAATGTTAATTTCCTAGGGCCTCTGCTAGCTCCAGCTCTGGCTCTTGCAGACAGCAGTCACTTGGCTAGTCAGGGCATTGCCCTTCTAAGGTGGAGAGATGGAAAAAATCAATAACTAGGCTGTAAGATGACAGGAAAAATGTCCACATGAGCTCAGAAGGCTCATTCTTCATTGGGAGATTTATGACCATCCATAGATCAGAGCCTCGGGTGTTTGGCAACCCAGCTACAGTCCAAAACTACTGGACATGGCAAGAAACAATAAATGAATCTATAGTACCAATATGACTACAAAGCCATGAGGCCAAGAGTTGTGACTGGGTGGTCCTTCCAGGCCATCTGGAGGCAGGAGACCAGTGAGGAGAAAGCTGATAAACTATGGGCTGGTGGACCAAGCTCATGACTCAAGTCTTATGCTTGCTTTTCTCCCTCCCTCTGTGGTGGTATGGATGAATATGGATCCCATAGGTTCATAGGGAGTAGCACTATTAGGAGGTGCGGCCTTGTTGGAGTAGGTGTGGTACTTCTAGAAGTGTGTCACTGGGGGTGGGCTTTTAGGTCTCAATGCTCAAGCCAGACCCAGTGCCTCTCTCTATTCCTGCTGCCTGGGGATCCAGATGTAGAATTCTCAGTTCCTTCTCCAGCACCATGTCTGCCTACATGCCACCATGCTTCCCACCATAATTATGATAGACTAAACCTCTAAACTGTAAGTCAGCCCCAATTAAATGTTTTCCTTTATAAGAGTTGCCATTTCTTCACAACAATAGAACACTAAGACACCCTCCTTCCCAGGGGCCAAGCAGCTGGCAGCTTGTGTTGCTGCTGCTGCCTATTGGAAAACATTGAGGCCTGGCCTTAGGCTTTTCAAAGGACACAAAACCACTGCCAAGAATTTACCAGATGTGGTTAGAAATATCCCAGGAGTTGAAACCATGTGAACAAGGGCTGGTCTGTGTGATCAGCATCCTCATACCTTAGGCATGGCTGCTAAGGCCAAGTACTGTAAGAAGCTGGTGACAAGGCTAAAGGAGTTTGGCAGCCTGTGTTCCTCAGGTCCCACACACTCCCTCAGACCCACACCTGAGGAGGCCTTTGTGTATGCTGTCTTCTTTGTTCATAAGCATCACCATCCCTGTCAGACAAAATGACACTGTGGCCCAGGGATGACAATAGAATCACTCAGATGGACACAGCGAGGCAATCTCTCTGAAAGGTGACTGGTATGACGGTGATGTGTGCTTTAGCATGTAGGAAGGCATGTTTTCTCTTTATCAGAGAATAAGGGAGCCATTGAAGGGCTCAGGCATGTCAGGCTGTTTGGTTGGAGTCTCTGGCTTGCCCCTGCATACTCTAGGAAACCCCATCTCTCTCTGTTTCTCTGTCTCTCTCTGTCTCTCTGTCTCTGTCTCTGTCTCTGTGTCTCTGTCTCTCTCTCTGTCTCTCTTTCTCTCTGTCTCTCTCCCTCTCCCTCCCCCTCCAAATCCCACCCACTCAGAGCCTCCAAACAAAGAAAAGGCTCCAAAGAGCCCAGTTCTGAATTCTTGGTGACTACAGCAGCTTCCTCCCCTCAAGTTGCAGTTGCCAAACTCCTGTCTAAAGCTCTCAGCTTTTGATTATACTTGGGCACAAACCCAGCTCACAGCAGACATGTCATCACCATTTCCTACAACCTATAAAATCTCCCTGCTTTAGTTTAGGCATGCAACTTCTCTGGCCTGGATCTCTGGGACTGGAGAACTAGCCCTGGAGTTACTTTGCTCAGTATACCTGTTGCTAGACTTTTTCAATTTGGCTTGATTTGACTTACTGAATCAGTGGAGAAATTTATTGTTTGGGGGCATAAAATCTATTAAAAAAAGGTCTGCTCTCATGTTAAGGGGTTCAGATAAGTGGTGCATCTTCTTCTCACCAAGTTTTCCAGAGACTGGGATAGATTTCAAAGCCATATAGCAAAGAGACAGGAAGGGTCCAATTCCTAAAATGAAACTATACAGGTCCCTGGAATTCTGAGAAAAAGTCTTGATATTTTATTTGAAAATTTTCAGAAGTACAGTCTAGGCTACAAACAACTAAAACAACTGAAAAATTGAAACCCTTGCAAAAGAATCAGCCCATCAACTCCAAAAGCCTCAACAGCTTCCAGATCTTTCCCCTCTCCAGAATTCCTACAGAGCCTCAGAGGCCTTGAACACAGAAGCTGTAAATCCGTGGAAGACAATGCCCATCCCTTCCTTTCTGAAAGGTATGTTCTCTGAATCCCATTTACCCATCTAGGTCAAAGCCAGTTGAACTGCAATAATCATAGATTTATGAGGAAAGAGTGAGAACATTTCATGGCCTTGGCTGAGGTCTAGTGAGTGAGGAAACTGACAGTCAACCAGTGCCAGGTGCTGACGTGCATGTACAGGGCCCTTCTTGGAAAGCAGGCAGGAAAACACACTGTAGAAATATTCCCTTCAGGAGCCGGAATACCCAGATGGAGAGGTAGGGATGACACAGGCATTTTTCAGAAGGCTGGAAAGTTAGGAAACTGTTGTTATTCCTTTTATCCTCAGCTATGTCAGGCTCCAGAACAGAGATTGGGGCCCCTCAGTAGCTCGTCAAGGTTGAATGGATAAACCCACTTAATTTCACTCAGTTGAGTGTTTGCTTGCATCGGATGCATCCTGCCCCAGGAGTGCTTCTTTCTGTTCCTTCTCCAGGAACTCCCCTGGACCACCTGACTTCATTTCCCATAAAGCACTTGTCATTCTCAGAAACAGTACTTTGATGTTCAGCTTATTCCTTTTTGATCTCATGTCCTGGGAGCAGATATTTCCGTGTGTGTGAAGCAGTACATATCCCACAGCTTGCCACAGTGCCTGGTAAGCACTCAGTTTCTCTGAATGAACCCTGTAAGTTGATAAATTAGGAAACAGAAGTATTGGAAATGTGATACCCAAGTCAGCAGTTGGAAGATGGGAAATTCGGGCACACAGTTCATTCAGTGTTTGTTTTGTGAAACAATGGTTAGATCAATTTGGTTTTTTGTTAGTGTGAATTACCTTAGAATTTCTCAGGGACTAAAGCACATGCATGCTTTCACGACAGGTATAAGAAACAATATATTATCATCAATAAAGTAATGTATGCACTTAGGACCACTGACAAAATCAGCTTTCACAGAAAACTTTCTTAGTGATATGGAAATTAATACCTCCAATATAAATATCTAATCAAAGATGTGACAAAACAAATGATTATTTGCTACTTAATTTTTAGAAATACAAACTTCTGTTCCTTCAGGATTGTCTAACTTCCCAAATACCCAGAACCTCATGGTAAGTTGAATGATGTAGAAAGAAATTAATTGTTGGGGTTTTGTTGTTGTTTGTTTTGGGTTTTGATTGCACAAGCATTGTGGGATGTCGGTTATAGCTGAGATTCGGATCTAAAGAAAACCAGGGCAGAACCACTCTGATCAAGTTACTCTCAGAATGAGCAGAGCAACTAGAATTACAGGGAAGAGATTAGGCTTCAGAATAGGTCCTTCTCTCCACCGTGTTATAGGCTTTGTGTTGCACCGCGTCCATTGCTATGCTGGAGACTCAAAGCTCCATGTTGTTAGGATCAATATGATTTTGACCTCATCTAAATTGTCTTCGGCCAAGGTCCAAGTGTATGCAGCAGAGATGCTCAGTAGTCCAAACGGTGCATTGTATTGATCAGCCAATATCAGTCAAGAACAGCCCAGCAGGAGGAGCTTGACAAAGAGATGGTTTAGTAAACCTATCCCTTGGCCCCTGTATCTAAATAAGGGTCTTTGAGTGTTTTTCAAAGAACACCTGCTAAAATGTGTTCAGATTCAGTGTGCTAATCTATGTTTTCTAAATTCCTCATTAGCAGTTTCCACTTACCTCAAGGAAAATCCTTCCACAAGGGCAGAAGCTTGTAGTCATTGTGTTCTTGGATGCCTGTGTATGCACACGTGGGGGCCTGAAGCTGATGTTCCATGTCTTTCTCAATTGCTTTCTACCTTATTTTTTGAGACAGGGCCTCTCACTTGAACCCGGAGCTCACAATTAGCCAGGTAGTCTGGGAGCCACCTTCTCCACCTCCCAATTCTGGGACCACAGGCTCTGCTGCCATTCTGGCTCTTGACATCTGTGCTAGCGAGCAGGTCTCAGGTTTCCATGTTTGCACAGGGAATAATTTACCCTCTGCCACTGAGCCATCTCGACAGCTTCCAAAGCTGTTGTTGTTTTTAAAGATGATTAAAATTCATAAGAATTATCAAGAGAAAAATAAGAAGAAGCAAATGAAAAGAAAGGAAAGTCAATGTTTTTACAGTTCCAAAGATGTTTTCAGGATGATAGGGAGATAGTGTGGCATTTTATGCCAGAAAATTCAACAACTTTAATAAAGTGAATCTATCAAAAAAAGGATTGAAAAAGGATCCAAGAAATATGAAACCTTAAAGGCAGGAAAATCAGATGTTTGGGGTCATCCTCAACTACATAGTGAGCCTAGAGTACATGAAACTCCATATCAAATGACATTAGAGAAAGGAAAAGGAGAAAGAAAGCCTAATCAAGTCCAGGCTAGCACATGTTGGCAAAGGCAGAGGGATGTGTGTGTGTGTGTGTGTGTGTGTGTGTGTGTGTGTGTGTGTATGAGAGAGAGAGAGAGAGAGGGAGAGAGAGAGAGAGAGAGAGAGAGAGAGGGAGAGGGAGAGGGAGAGAGAGAGAGTGTGTGTGAGTTGTGTGAGTGAGTGTGTGTGTGTGTGTGTGTGTGTATGAGTGAGTGTGTATGAGAGAGAGTGTGGGGGAGAGGGAGAGAGCACAGGCTGGCAAAGGCACAGGCATGTGTGTGTGTGTGTGTGTGTGTGTGAGAGAGAGAGAGAGAGAGAGAGAGAGAGAGAGAGAGAGAAAGTGTGTGTGTGAGTTGTGTGAGTGAGTGTGTGTGTATGAGTGAGTGTGTGTGAGAGAGAGTGTGGGGGAGAGGGAGAGAGCACAGGCTGGCAGAGGCACAGGCATGTGTGTGTGTGTGTGTGTGTGTGTGTGTGTGTGTGAGAGAGAGAGAGAGAGAGAGAGAGAGAGAGAGAGAGAGAGAGAGAGATGTGTCCACACATCTGCACCTGTATGTATAATGGCCAGAGATCAAAGTCTGGCATCTTCTATCCATATCTACCTTATTTATCTATGACAGACAGGCTCTCTCACCAATTGTCTACACTGGCTTGCCAATACATCCAGAGATTCGCCTGGCTCAACCCCCTTGGTTCTTGGGTTGCTGGTGTGCTGTTTGCTGTTGGTTGCTTTCGCTCTTTTGCTGGGCGCACTACCGAGCTCCCAAATTAATCACACATGGAAGTTTATTCTTAATTATAAATGGTCAGCCTTAGCTTGGCTTATTTCTAGCCAACTTTTCTTAACTTAAATTATTCCATCTATCTTTTGCCTCTGGCCTTTTCCTTTTCAATTCTTGTATACCTTTGTTTGTTTCTTCTTCTGTGGCTTGCTGTGTAGCTGGGTGGCTGGCCCCTGGGTCTTTCTCCTCTGGCTGCCTCTTCTTCTCCTCCCAGATTTCTCCTTCTATTAATTCTTTCTGCCTGCCAGCCCCATCCATCCGTTCTCCTGCTTCACTATTGACTGTTCAGCTTTTTATTAGACCATCAGGTGTTTTACACAGGCACAGTAACACAGATTCACTGAGTTAAACAAATGCAATATAAACAAAAGTAACATACCTTAAATAATATTCTTCAGTAGTACACTGCAATGCCTAGCTTGTGTGTGAGTGCCTAAGATCTGAACTCAGGTTCATCCTAATACTTGTAAAGCAAGTACTTTACCCACTGAGAAACCTCCCCAGCCTCCACTACTGGAAAACTTTTAAAAAGCCAAATAGCACATATTGAAGCTGGGAGAAGCATATATGCTTAGGCTTAAATGTGTGCAACAGAACCTTTGTGGAAGTTATGTCCTAGGATTTATCACATTTCTTGTCTTAGGGTAGAGTAACTCAAATTCAGAACCCTTGTGACCCACACAATACATAGGAAATGGGAAGGCAGCTGTTGCTGGCTCTGAATGTCTGCTATGTGGTTTTCAGGTTTGCAAGGGGCACATTCTGCTCTGACCATCCAGCAAGAAAAGAAAGCTTTCTAGAGCCAGCCTACTCTGTGACACACACACACACACACACACACACACACACACACACCACACATATACTCTGTGACACACACAGTCCACTCTGTGACACACACACATCTACTCTGTGACACACACAGTCCACCCTGTGACACAGTCCCTTCTGTGACACTCACATGTCCACTCTGTGACACATACACATCTACTCTGTGACACACACATCCACTCTGTGACACAGTCCCTTCTGTGACACACACGTCCACTCTGTGACACATACATATCTACTCTGTTCTGTGACACACACATCCACTCTGTGACACACGTCCACTCTGTGACACACACATGTCCACTCTGTGACACATACACATCTACTCTGTTCTGTGACACACACATCCACTCTGTGACACACACACGTTCACTCTGTGACACACATCCCTCTGTGAAAACTCTGTCAGCTAGCCTTGGTTGACTGCCTAAACCTTACTGTAAGAGAGAGTGGGAAACACAGTGTATGTGGCCAGAAGGGAGAAGACTGCTATGACCTGACACATGTCAAGCTCTCTAATTGAAGAGTCTTTTTAAATGAGGTATTTATTCAGTTCAGTCTGACTCATACCAACTAGTCCTCCCAAATCTGTCTCCCCTTCTTCCTTAATGACAGAAAGCATACAGTTTTGCTAGTGTGTGGCCATTCAGAACAAAGATTTTCCCAGAATAATTTCTGACTAATAAAAGTCATAGGACTGTTGTCAGGAACTTTTTTCTAAAAGATATCCTGTGCACACTCATATTTCTGGACTTATTCCATCCTCTCTAAAGTGTGATGTGAAAGTTGGGGTTCTGGCTATCACTGTCATCCATGAGGATAAAGAGAACAGCTGGAGACAGGGAAGTAGACAGATATATGAGGTCAGGTGTCTATAATACTCAAGAGCAGAGGCCCTGGAATACCCACTCTGAAACCTGTGAGACAGAAAAAAGCTCCCTCTGGGTTTCAAGCAGATCTGTCAGCGAGAGATAATCAAATCCTGACTTAGCCAGGTCTGCTTCTATTTTCCCGAAAATCTAATCTTTTGCTTTTCCTCTTTCTATTTATAATGTGATGCCAATTTGTTCAAAATTTATTCATGACAACTCATGGGAAGATACTTTTATGTAGCAAAATGGGGGGTGAAATGGGAACTACATTCTAAGAAGTTATAAGCAATGTTTTTTAAAGGGTATGGCTTCCAATTCAGTTTTGTGGATGACCACTACTTGGTGGTTGGTTTGTTTTAAAGGTTAAGTTCTATTTATTTAACATTCACATTCTCTTGATTGATTCATTTATTGTGGTGAGCACATGCCACAGTGTGGATGTGGAGGTCAGAGGACAACTTGCAAGAGTTGATTCTCTCCTTCTACTGTGACAGTTCCAAGGACTGAACTCAGGTCATGAGGTCTGGCAGCAGGTACCTGGACCCTCTGAGCCATCTCACTAGCCCTGCTATTCATGTTTTTATATGAAATAATATTTCCCAGAACATTATATCAGGGCCACAGGCCATTGATTCCAGCCTGAGGAAGGGTTTGAACAGGAGATAAGATGTGTAAATTTTCATAGCAAGGAAGATCCAGGCATCTATGGGCCTACTGGTAGCCCTGTAAGATGCAGAGCTTCCTCAGCCTCATGTGTGGCCTTACCACACACCTACACAGCCCTCACTCCCTTCCCCATGAGCTCTCTCACAAAGCCCATGTCCTGATGATCCTTCTAACCTGCCCATTGTAGTTAGAGTCTTCCTGCCTGGCCCACAGTCAGGACAAATCTCTCTTACCCATCAGTCCCACAGTCACTCAGACCCAACCAAGTAAGCACACAGAAACTTACATTGTTTAGAAACTGTATGGCCGTGGCAGGCTTCTTGTTATCTACTTCTTCTATCTTAAATTAACCCATTTCTGTTAGTCTATACTTTGCCACATGGCTTGTGGCTTACCAGTGTCTTTACATGTTGCTTCTCATGGCGGCGGCTGGCAGTGTCTCTCTCCAACCTTCTATTTCCCAGAAGTCTCTTCTCTCTTGTCCCGCCTATACTTCCTGCCTGGCCACTGGCCAATCAGAACTTTATTTACACAGAGCGATATCCACAGCACTTCCCCTTTTCTTTTGTTTTTAAGGAAGGTTTTAACTTTTACATAGTACAATTACATATCACAAAACAATTATCAAGCAAGAATTACAGTTACAATATTAAAGAAGATATCCTATCTTCTAAGGCTTTATATCTAACTTATCTTTTATCATAACTGAGGAAATTATAGCTATCCAGCCTTTAACCACATCAAAGACCTCAGAAGGATATAATATTACCTGAGAACCGGGAGAAGGATGCAAGCATTTTTCAGGAGTCTTGCAAGAGTAGACAGAGACAGCTGGCAGCCTGGACAGTCACCTAATGTTCCTTTGTAAAGTTGGGGCATTTGTCTTCAGCCCACAGGGCTAGAGTCTCTCGGTCACTTCTTTCAATGTCCTGTAGAATGTCTGGCAGTTTCCTCTCCGAAGCAGGAACCTGAAGGACCATTTTGTCAAGCAAAGTTTAGTGGTCACCTTTCTATGGGTCCTGCATGTCCAGTCGATCAAGCAGTCCAGGCAAAAACAGTTTCTTGCCCAAATGGCTATTTTTGCCAAGGTGAAGATAAGATATGAAGTGTCTTCAATGCCCATCCTCCTCTCTGAAGTAAATCGGTGCTGCCAGGAGCAGACATGTCTCACTGTCCAGAAAGTCTAAATTTTAAAAATATTTTAAATGCCATATTCTGTAGGTCTTTGAAGTATTTGAAGATTACTTATCTATCTGAAATATGTCTATGTATATCTAGAAGACTTAATTAACATGGCTACGAGTATGATTATCATAGATGACTAATCATTAATCTATTTTTAATTATCCATTTCAATTTAAAATGAGCTATACAAACATAATACCTTAAACACGATTAGAAATATACACACAGTATAACAAAATTAACTTTAAGTTTGTATCAATAGACTAAAATCTACACCAATGTAAAACATTTTAAATGAGTTGTTGCTCTTGTAGAAGTAAGTTCATTAATCTACCCCTTTATCCTATTATATCTATATCCTATCCCCTTTTCTTCTTTAAAAAGAGATCGCATTTATAATCAACCTGATTTAAATAAAAATATTGGTTTTTCTCTGTCCAACACCAGAGGGCTCTTTTGATTTGGGACACAATAATCTCTTAACCTTTTCTTTTAGCAATATGTCTGGGTTTAGAGAAGGAGTGAGCCAATTCCATCTCCAAAGCCAGCTTGATAATTTTGGGAATGTGGGCGTAGTTTTTCTTACTACTTCCTGCTGGAGGGGGCACTGTATCTTATGGGGACACAGAGAACATTTTAGGATTATGGAGTAGTCCATTAGGGTGAACCTCTGAGCCAGTTGCCTTGAAACCATTCTGGATGTCAGATCATCTGGGCCATGGTGTCATTGGAGACCTTTCAGGTGGTCTTGGCTGATGAAACCTGATGTATCTTAATCTGGAACAAACCCATAGCCTCTGGCTTTATGTGGAAACAAAAGCAGAGACTCCTTTCCAAAGCAACATATCCTTATATCCAAATTTTGAAGTCAAGTTACCTTTAAAATTTACATATTTGTTTAACTCAACAACTTTTATGATCAAATCTTTTTCTGCCGTTAAAAATCCCAAAGACAACATAAACCAGATTCTCTGTGTAATACCCATCTTTGTAAGACTGAAACGCTGCTGTGGCTGCTGGCTCCGCCCACCTCAGCTTCCCAACATGGCGGTGGTACAGTTTACCGCCAGCTCTGGGTCTGGAGCCATGTGTTCCATCAACTATCAGAAGCAGTTCTATTAAAGCAGCGCATAGCCCAGAAACGCCCCCCCTTTTTTTTTTTTTTTTTTTTTTTTTTAACTAGCAAAGGCTAAATCCACCATGCAGCACAGTAAAGTGTCGCTTATAGATTCCTCATTCCGGCCACACTGCAGGGCAGACTCACACGCCAGGAACCCGCCATAGTAGCTCAAACCGGCGGGCTGCCGCTAACTTGAGAGAGACAACTAGGAAGCTGTTTTTAGCTCCATTTTAGAATCTTTTTTCTCAGGTTTTAAGTGGAAATTCTTGCTAACACGTTGGGCGCCATTTGTAGTTAGAGTTCTGCCTGGCCCACAGTCAGGACAAATCTCTCTTACCCACCAGTCCCACAGTCACTCAGACCCAACCAAGTAAGCACACAGAAACTTACATTGTTTAGAAACTGTATGGCTGTGGCAGGCTTCTTGTTATCTACTTCTTCTATCTTAAATTAACCCATTTCTGTTAGTCTATACTTTGCCACATGGCTTGTGGCTTACCAGTGTCTTTACATGTTGCTTCTCATGGTGGCGGCTGGCAGTGTCTCTTTCCAACCTTCTATTTCCCAGAAGTCTCTTCTCTCTTGTCCCACCTATACTTTCTGCCTGGCCACTGGCCAATCAGAACTTTATTTATACAGAGCGATATCCACAGCAGCCCATCTTCATTCTTTGTACCAAACCCTATAATCCTTTCTGTTATGATCTGATTTTGATGGTCTCACCTGGCCTATCACTTCACTATGCTAACTTTGAACCCCCAAGACTTCTCTTACCTAATCCTCTCAAATGCTGGGATTGCAGATGTGACCCACCAGCCCACTTCCCATAGTACTCTTTATCTTGTTTTCTGAGACAGGGTCTCATATGCTCAAGTGGCCCTGAAACTCACTTTTTAACTCAGTATGACCCCAAACTCATGGCAGTCCTCCTGCCTCAGCCTCCTGAGTGCTGGGATTATAGACATGATCCTTGATCCCTGGCTCCACAATACTTTGTAATGTCCAGTTTTTGACCACCATAATCTCTTCTAGAAACATAAGCAGCAGCTGTCTATCTAATTTCTACCCACTCTGACACCTCTCCTGCTCAGATTCATTCTGTCCATTTCATCCAGGGCATCATCATTTACTATTAAAATTTCAGGCCGGGTGGTGGTAGTGCACACCTTTAATACCAGCACTCAGGAGGCAGAGCCAAGTGGATCTCTGGGTGTTCAAGGCCAGCGTAGGCTACCAAGTGAGTCCCAGGAAAGGCGCAAAGCTACACAGAGAAACCCTGTCTCAAAAAAAAAAAAAAAAATTGGATTTATAACAAGAGAAAATTCCTGGGAGAAGGTGTATTTAATTATCTATCAAAGAGTCATGGTAAGAAGAAAACCTTGGCAGTACCTGTTTGAATCCTTAAATTGATGGCTGTGCCATGTTTCCTAATCACCCCTGTATTGAGTTACAATTAATGTCCTACTCTCCACCAGGCCAAATCGATATTATGGAAATGGTTCCAAGCTTTAATTCTCAATCTCCTACTGTTTTGTGCCAGCCTGCACAGGCTACTGCCTTCTTTCCTTCCTTTTTAATTTTTTCATTTCCATTGAAACGCATTACTCACACCAGCCCCTGAAAGAACTCAAAAGATACAGCACCCAGGATCTACTGTTCTCAGCTCATCTATAGAATCGATTTCGGTTCCCACTGATGAGTCTCTACAATAAAACTGTCATTGTGACTACTGTTTGCCATGTCAGCTTCCTGAAGGTACTCATCTGTGTGAAATTACACACATCCCTTGTCTTTCTGGAGTTCATTAGTAAAATGAAGCTCACAGAGCGTCTCTTGTGCTCTAATACCATCTGGAAATTAAAAGAAAAAGCTTCTCAACCCTTGCTTCCTTCCCTGCCTGCTCAGAGGGTCCCTTGCTTCCTTCAGCCTACCTAGCAGTCTTTCTTGTTGACTCAGTTTCTGGCTGCTTGCTTCACTTTGACTACTTGCTCCATCTCTTGTATAACTTCTCAGGCCTCCTACATGGAGCCTATGACTACTCCACTTTCCTCATCAGCTACAGTCTCAGTGCTCTGCACCTGTCTGCCTGTGAGCATACCAGTGCACCAGCTTCTGCCTCCAGCCCTCCGGTGCAGTGGTTGCTGTAAGCAGCACAGGCCCTGGGAAGGCTGTACCTACTCCTCCAGTTCTCTTATGGTTGGCTGGGGCCTGGGAAGGCTGTACCCACTCCTCCAGTTTTCTTCCATTTGGCTGTCATCTGGAATTATTTATATTTTAGGGGGGTTGGGGGGATGGGGACAGCTCTAAAACTCTTTAGTGACATTATTTACAAGAAATTGGGTGAGTATGGCTATTAGCTATTATTTTTGGTTGCTGACTTCTAATTTCTTGGAGAAACTCTTAATTTGGACTATATTTATACTAGTTATATTGGACTAGAGAGTTCAGTGGTAGAACACTGGCCAAGCATCTGTGAAGCCCTGAGTTTTATCCCACCTAGTGAGGAAATATTGGCTCCTTTAACTGCCTTACATCTTGTGAAGACTCACCTGACTTTGCTGGGTCTTCATTTTCTCTCACACATACATTCCCCTGGTAATTAATTGTCTTAAGAACACCCAGTCTTCCATTCACTGAACATGGTGCAGCCCTCTTTCTAGGATTCCCTGATCTCCCTTTGCAGCATCTTGTAGCATTCAAAGATTGTGTGCTGTGTATCTGTCATTAAATTTATTCTTAAGTATATTTTTTTGATACTTGTGATGGTTGGTTTTTGTCAACTGGACATAAACTAGAGTCACTTGGAGGGGGAACCACTTCCTGAGTGCTGAAATGATAAATATGTGCTGCCACACCTGACTGCATTACATATTGTAATGACTATTCTGGATATCATTGTTCAGCTGCAACCTCCAGCTCACTCCTGCTTGATCTGGACAGCCCCACTCCTCTCTCTCCTAACTCTGCCCTCTCAGAGAATCTCCAGCAAAGAAAAGCCCAGTTCCAAGTTCTCAGCAGCTGATACAGCTCTTCCCTTGAAGTTGCCAGTAGCCCCAGACACCGCCCAAAGCGGTCAGCTTTTGACCATACTTGGGCACAAACCCAGCTTGTGGAGGACACGTCATCACCCCCTTGCCTTAGAAGTGTATATAAGCTCCCTGCTTTAGTTAGTGACTTCTAGGGCTGGGGCACAGGGTGGGCAGGACTCACCCAAGAGTTGATTTGCTCAAATAAACCTGTTCTTTTTCTTCTTGACTTTGACTTGATCTGGCTCACTGTACTGGCAGAGAAGCCTATTATAGAGCTACAGAAAACCTATTAATGATAATATTTAACTTTTCACCATTCGTAGTTTATATAAATACTGTACCACTTCATGTTATGCAAAGCTAAACCATGAAATCCCTAGCTCTTGTCTTTTATAACATACTAATGGTGTGTATTACAGCTGCAAACTTGAAACTCTACAGCACTTCTTCCTGTTTTAGTTTCATGTATAATAAGGAAACTTAGAAGAAGAAAGTAAAAATAAGCTAGACCTTTGCATCTCCATATGGCTGGACTGCTTTTCCCTGGGTCCTAGTTTCTTCCTTGAATCTGAGATTTTATCTGATATCCACCCTGAAGTCTGAGTGCTTCCTGTAGCATTTCCTGGGAATGCATGTGTTTTCAAAATTTCTCTCATCCAGGTTTATTTGGAAAAAATCCTATGCTTGCAATTTGAAGGGATATGTTTAACAAATGTAGAATTCTGTGCTGAGAGAGAGAGAGAGAGAGAGAGAGAGAGAGAGAGAGAGAACTTTTCTCTTTTCCTTCCATTCTTCCAAGATGTTCCATGCACTGGCCTCCATCATTTCTTCAGAGTAAGCCTTGAAATACTCACAGCTGCCTACTTTATTATGCACAAGAGTTTATCACTCTTGTTTATAGAAAAATATTTGGCTTTACTGAGTATCTTTTACCAAATTTAGCAGAGATTTGAGGAATGACTGTCGTTCTTTTCACATTCCTCTTAATAAATGAAGGATTTAGAACAGGAACCCTAAATTTCAGGCTTTGCCTTGGATTAGGAATGGATACCCCTAGGGTGTGAAGGAGCACTCTCTGACCCCAGGATGGATGTCCTCTAAGTGACTCTTTGGAGCTGAGATAAGAGGGAAATGCTGTCTTTGATGGAAAGTGTTTTTAATCCCAGGTATATGGAAAAGCTGGGATTGAGTCCAGCCAAACAGGGGCTGGAATTCAGCCTTTTAATGATCCAGAATCAAACTTCAAGGAGCTATGCGCTCTCTCTGGAAGTGCTCTGTTCTGCCTAGATGAAAAGGGAGCAAGGCAGCACACCCACAGGTCTAAGTGGTATGGTAAACATGGGGAGATGAACTTCAGAGAAAGCAAAACAACAGGAAGGAAGCAAAGGCAACTGTGGTTCTCTCTTTGAAAGGAAGCCTGCCCCATGCCCTGCCCTGAAGATGGCATGGAGGGTTCACCTGCATTTGTCTTTGGTGTGTTCTAACAAGCTTTTGATGTGAACTGCCCTGTTCCAGCATGCAATGTGCTTTAGGCTGTTAGGTGTCTATAAAAGCATAATACCACCTTCCCACCATGTGGTTTGGCTTGAAAGACCCTGGAGTAGAGTGCAGGCCTCAGGATCTGGGCCCAGGTGAGCCTGGTTTCCAGTCCTTACTGAGTCACACACAACTGTGTGAGACCTTGACTGTGTGCCTTACATGCTCTGCCTTAGGCCTTAGGAGCTGAAGTGCTTTTGGGTATTTTCTCTTATTCCATGGTCACTTCTCTGTTGCCGATTCCACTTGCGGTGAAGGAGCTCTTTAGTTTGTAGCCCACTCTTTCACTCTTGTTTTTGTTGCTCTCTTTTGGTGTCATATCCATGAAATTAATGGAGCCTACGTCATACAGTTTTTCTCCATTTTCCTCTAGGAGTTTTATAGTGACTGCCTCTGCGTTTAAGACTTCAATCCATTTTGTGTTTTTAGTGTATGGTATAAGATGAGAATTTAATTTAAATCTTTTGCATCTGAATATGTAGTTTTCTTAACATTCTGAGTATCTATCCAAAAGAATTGAAATAAACCTCTCAAAGAGGGCTTTGCACCACCATGTTAATTGCATGGTTATTTAGCACAGACAAGATGAGGGAACAACTTAAATGTCCATCCATGGGTGAACAGAAATGATTGCATTATAGTCACTCAAGAAAATCTTACTCAGCAATAAAAAGAATGATATCAGCATGGATGAACCTTGAGGACACTGTGCTAAGTGAAATAAACTAGTCAAGAGCATGAACACTGCCTGATAGCATTTCTACAAAGTATATAAAGTAGTCAAGCATGAATAAGAGAACACAGTGGAGGGTTCCGTGAGCTGAGAGAGGGTCACTCTGAAGGTCACAAATGAGCTTGTCAGATATGCTAAGCCTATAGGCTGAAGATGGTGCCCCAACACTGCAGAGAAACCTCAGGTGACTATCCAGGCAGCTGGCTGTTTCTGTCAACTCACATTTTTTTTTGAAACTACTTGCATACACTTCCTGTTTTTATTTTTTATTAGGTAGTATTATTTCCTTCTTGGGTCTCTGAGGGAGTTGAAGATCAGTTAGTTATAGTTACAATTTTCTTTGTTAAGGATTTCAGAAAGACTCACTAAGAGCTGTAAGTGTATAAATTTGAAAGACGTTATAAGACAGTTTCGTTAGTAATATAAGTTAGGATAGAAAGTGAATCAGGTACATTTTGGACTTACCAAAATAGGATAGATAATGAAGTTATTTTCTCTGAATTTGTCAAATACAAATGGACTAGACATTTTAGTTATAACTTTTTTCCTTTCTTTCTTTTATTAAAATAGAAAAGGGGAAATGTGGTGATACTATATTTGTAAAATGTGATTTTATTTGTATATTAATAAAGTTGCCTTGGGGTCAGAGCAAGCCATAGCAGAAGCTGGGTGGTGGTGGTGCACACCTTTAATCCCAGCACTTGGGAGGCAGAGCTAAGCAGATCTCTGTGTATTCAAGGATACAGCCAGCATGGCGACACACGCCTTTAATCTCAATACCAACCATAGAAGACCTGGAGGTCTGTACAGACAGGCAGTGACAAGGAGGTCATGTGGCTGGGTTTACAACAAATGAGAAAGCAGAACAGACAGTCTATAAAAAGAAAAAACACACAGAAGTAGGACTCTTGTGAAGAGGAAAGACAGCAGAAGTAGTGAAGGGTAAGGTTTTCAGCTCTCAGCTATTGCTCTGACCTCATGGCTTCTAACTCTGCAATTGGCTCTGTGTTTCTTATTTAACAAGATGGCTATATCTACAGGTTTCCTTGCTGTAGATGGCCATACTGGACATTTGAGGGAAGGGGTTAGGTTTAAAGTTGTGGACTGGAAGACTAAGATGTCTTCCCCAAGTTGATTCCCTGAGGGTCTTCTAATTGAGCGGGTTAGTGTTTAGAGACTCCCTTACAGTCTCTCTGTCACACAGGTGCATCAGCTCACTGTGCGTCCATCCCTCATGTCTATTATGCATTCTCCTTCACCCTACTGTAGATAGGCTGACATACCAGCTGGTTGATATATTTATGATTGTTGATGTATCTACCTTTTAGAATGCAAAAGGGTCACACCTACTTGGGAAGGACCCCTGGGTGTTCTCTCCCTTTCTCTCTTCCCTTTCTCTCCTCCACCCTCTCTCTCTCACCTCTCTCTCTCTCTCCTCTACCCCTCTCTGTCACCTTCTTTCTCTCTTTCTCTCCCCCACTCTCTCTCTCTCCCCCTCTCTCTTCCCCTTTCTCTCTTCCTTTCTCTTTCTCTCCCCCACTCTTTCTCCTCCTCTCTCTGCATTAAATCTCTGAGGTTTCCATAGCAATGAACTCATCCTGACCAGAAGTCGGTCCCTTGTGACCCTGCATAACAAAACCCTGAGGCGTTTCCATAGTGCTGTCTTCACCATAAGTCACTGGAGACAGATATTAAAAACTAAGATGCTGTGGCTTCGTGTGTAACAAAACTCTTTCTAAATATTTCTGCCTGACATGAGGAGATGGCACCACAGTGCAATCCATCTGTGGTTCTGGAAGAAGTCGTTGGAAAACAGAGAAATACAAGCTGGGTGTTCCTACTCTCCAAGTCCCCAATCCAAAGTAGTCCCAAACTGAGAGCTTTTGGAGCACCAGCATTGTGTCACAAGAGAGATAGTCCACACCTGACGCCAAGAGGTGAGTTGCATATAAAATACATGAACACTAAAAGTACTCTAAAGCATTGCTTTCAGGGAGCCTGGGGTATGGCTTTCAGTGGATAATGCACTAGCTTCTCAAGTGTAAAGACCAGAATTCAGATCTGCAGAACTATGATAAAAACTGGACAGGTGTGCAGCCCACTTATAATCCTAGCACTAAGAGGGTTGCCTGGGTCAAGGTGGCCAGTTAGCCAAGTCAGTGAGTTCTTGGTCCAGTAACAGACAGATGATAAATAAAGTGGAGAATGGTAAAGGAAGACACCCAATGTCAACTTCAGGCCTACACACACACACACACACACACACACACACACACACACACACACGCAAATGGGCTACATACATACACACATACACACACACTCGTATCTGCACATATGCAAATGGGCTTATGCACACACTTGGACCTACACACACACACTTGTACTATACACATGCAAATGGGCTTACACACACACACTTATACCTATATGCACATGTGCACACACACACACACACACACACACACATACACACACATACAAATAAAATTGCATCCAGCTTATTGCATAAGGTGTACATGAAACATAAGTGAATCTCATGTTTGGACTTGGATCCAATCCTCAGGTAGATTGTTAATCTTCACTGTTAGCTAAGATGGATTGGACTCTCTAGGAAAGACACTTTTCTGCATGTCTGTCAAGAGAGGACCCACCCCATGTACAGGTAGCACCATCCCAGGGCCTATGTTCCCAGACTGAACAAACAGAGAAGAGAATGCAATGTGGACACCAGTATCCCATCTCTCTACTTCCTGAGTACCAAGGCAGTGTGACTAGCCTTACAGTCCTGACACCATGACTTTTGTGTCATGGTGGATTTTATCTCCCCAAACTATGAGCCAGAAAAAGAGAAAATAAACCTGTCAAGCTGCTTCCTGTTAGGTATTTTGTTACGGCAGCAAGCCAGACAACAAAGCACCAAGATGTAGTACAGGTATGTGCATGGAAATATTCCAAAATACACAGAGCTCCCAAGTCTAGAACACTCCGGGTCCCAAGCATTTTAAATAAGATACAATTGTTATACAACCCATAGCACTAATTGGCTGCCCTAAATTACAAGAAAGAGATGAGCACAGAAAGAAATGGCAGGCAGAGATGGAGAAGAATGGAGGATCCCCCAGTAGGAATAGAAAACCTGGTTTCCTCCGGACACAACTACAAGCAGGTTAGAAAGACACAGGCTCTGCTTCCAATCAGAGCAGAGATGCTGCGGAAGCTGCAGGATGCCCTTGTTGTCACATTCATGAGAGAGGCTTTCTTTTGTAAATAAAATGATAGCTATTTCATTTACTAATCATGTATTATTATTTACCTGTGTGTGTGTGTGTGTGTGTGTGTGTGTGTGTGTGTGTGTGTGTGTGTGTGTGTGTGCGTGCCTTACTGTGTGTATGTGCACTATGTATGTATAGGTGACTACAGAGGCCAGAAGAGGGCCTCTGATGCCCTGAAACTGGAATTATGGGAAGTTGTGATGTACCCAATGTGGGTTCTCAGAACCAAACTCAGATCCTCTGCAAGAGCAACAAACACTCTTAGCCACTGAGGCTCTCTCTCCAGCCACTAAATAATACTTTTTCTCAAACTCATAAAAAAGTGAGTATGTAAGAAAATCAAGTCAATTGAATTCCATAGTATGACTTTCTCCTAGGAAAGATGAGATGGGCAACTGGAATGTTTCACTTTTGTCAGAACAAACTAAGATTATGTGCCTTAGCAAGATGAAATGAGCTAGAAGGTGAATAAATTCTTAAAGGCACAGTGCAGGCCTGCAGAACAGTTATTAAAGACACGTGGACACCCCAGCTGCTTGTGGCATCTGTAGTCAGTGTCAGGAGTTTCCCCATAGGCTTTAACAGGAAGATAAAGCTTTTCTGACAGCAAAACATTCTGAGAGAGTCTGGGTTTACAAAGGAGTCACCTGTGTTTACCAGGAGAGAAATAGAACCAAAGCCACCAACTGGTACTGTCACCTTTAAAATCCTGTTAAAAATGCTAAGCCAGAAGCCTTTCCCCGATTCATCCATTCCCTAATGTTTTAGATTGAGTCTTGGTCTTCCAAGTGCATTTCATCAGTAGCAAATATCTGTATGTATCTAATCATGTATGAACAGAAACAGGCCCACTTTAGTGTTGCCTCTGAAGATTTTTATATAAAGCTTGAAGAGGTCTAATTCAAGGCTCAGGACTGGAGCTGTTTGAAAGAGTCTAAGCTCTGTCTCAGGTGTAAAGAATGTACCAAAGCTGCCCAGGTGCAATACAATGTGGGATTGTTCCATTGTTTAAGGAACAATATAGCATCCTGGGATTGGCTCACTGTTGGAGGAGCAATGTAGCCCAGGCCTTTGTTCTTTAAACCTCCACATAGCCTGTTTGAATTCAAGAAGTCTGAGAATAAGAGGAGCAGGGACTGGCAGCGCTGCCTCCCACATGCCAGAGTGAGCCACACTCCAAGTATTGTTGGTTTTGATGTTGAAAATACAATTTTGTTGTAGGGATTGTAGAATGAAATGAAGCTATAATCTCATCACCTGATTATATAACCTCTAGTAAGACTATGGTATATAGCATTCTAGGCTTTTCTTTTATGTTCCTTTATACATATTCAAAAATGGTGTTATGTAGTACATGCATTTTGAGACTTCTTCAACTCTTTGAACCTTTACCTAAGTCTGTGCTCTACATCTTTCCTAATGCTGTAGCTGTGTTGTCTGTAACAACAATAGCCAAATGCGTAATGAAAACCTGTCCAATAAACACAGCACTTTCTAAAACACACCCAACCTAGAAAACCATGTAGAAGCAAATATTACATATCCCGCTTTTAAAATTTATGCTGTAAGTCTCTTCAAAATCCAAGCAGGAAATAGCTTTTTAGGCATTTTCTTTCAATATCTCTAAACCGTAGTCTAAAGAGTACAATCCAAAGTATAAACCAGGAAAATGCACACTTAGAAACTCATGTCTTTAGAAGAGTTTAAGAAATAGATCACTATAAGCTACAGATGATTTCAAGCAAAATTGCCTCAAAGGCGCCTTTGAAACATTTCAGGAAGTTTAAGCAGCTTGACTAGAGAAGGAATTGAGGGTTGAGGACTTGGGGAATCAATTGGATGTTTTTTAATGTTTTTATTTTTTCAAACTTGAGAGAAAGTGGAGTCTCTGGGATGAGAGCACAGTCCATTTTCCCTATGAACGCTAAACCAACATCCACTAGATTCTTAGTCTATTCAACATAAAATGGTTCTGCATGAATCATAGTGACAATACTTCTAGCCCACAGACAGATCCATGACTGTCTGTGGGTGGAGAGGGATGTCTCTTAATCATTTAATATCTCTGGGTGGCAGTCAGCAGCCCAGAAGTCCATGAGCAGTGACTGACCTTGACCCTGAAGGGCATGACTGCTTAGGTTATTTTAAAAACAAAATCAGATCCGACATTTTGCATTATGAGAGAAAATTCCTTTCAAAGGAACACCACAGTAGTCTTAACAAAAAGGGGTATCTCTTCTCCCCATAAATTACAGGCAGCAAAGCCCCCTTTGTGTTTGTGTATGATAAGTTTCTGAAAATGTATTTCAAAGTCAAATGCCTGAATTCAAACTGCAAGCATGTTTAGCAAGTTCTGCTTCCAGAGAGCTCAAAAACACTATAGAATCTATAGATGTAACTAAGGCATGATTTGTTGCTTAAACATATGTTACATGATTATTTAATTTATTTAAAATAATGAATATTAAAGACAGGTAATAAAAAATGTATGTATTGAGGTAAGCCTCAACTGCCAATTATCCAGCACTGGACTTCTGTAGAGGTCAGTGAGGATGGGCTTGTAGCAATTGTATTTAATGGTGTCAGATAAGTTTTCTTGAAATCGTTTTCAAAAGAAAGTTACATGCCAGTCATTTTCTCCTAGAAGTGGTCTGTGAAGGGGCCTTTACAGTCTTATACTAGCTCCTGGCATTGGATCACTGGCAATCCTGTTTCTACTTCTCAGGCACTGTTTCCTCTATCAACACACTTGGTGGTGGTATTGCCACGTGTTACATGGAGTCTCTGCCTGGGTCTTTTTTTTTTTCTGTAACTGAACTCATGGGCAAGAGTGTGGTGTCCATGGAACATTTGACCGAAGTGAACTTGGATGCACCTGACCAGTTTATTGGTGGAATTGGCACTTCTGTCTTCTCATTTTTTACCAGACAAGAGTAAACTATCATAGACATTGGAATAATTGGATAACAACATATGGACAATTACTGCCAAAAGTAGAACCTTGGGAGGCAGGAGGAAGCCCTGAGAGTTTAGCACTTGGTTATTGGCAGGAGAACATATATTCTAATCAGCAGAGTTCAGAAGATCCACTATATAATAATAGTGGGACCATGTGAAGTCGAGGAGTACCCAGATCTCTGAGGATTAGCTACTTCTGCCATCAGAAATTGCAGTTCAGCCCAGGGGACAATGCTTAAATTAGTTTTCACAGAACTTGCCAAGTATGCTTTCTTTCCTGATAAGTATACAGTTGGACTCAGCCTACCTTGCAGGAGTACAGCTGTAACAGAGAAAAGGGACAAGAGGGGACAGAACAGGCACCTGGCTGTGATGGAGCCTCTAACTCCTGGATGTAGATGCTCCTCCAAGCTGTTTCCCTTGAGAAAATGGCCACAAAGAGCCCTGAGCAAGGCAGGGGATAGAACTGGATGTTATGGGTAAAATGAGACTTGCATCCACCCTACCTCCTTCCCCATGGCTTCTTGCAATAAAAGCACTCAAGCATCTCTCTCCGCACCGACAGAACTCTTGTCTGCTGCTTGCTGTATGTACCTCCATGTGCTGTTGAGAATCCAGGATAGAAAGAGTATAGCCATGGATTAAAGTCTCATTTGGTGACTAGTAAGTTTTCTGCAAGGGGCCAAAGTGAAAATGAAAGGTTTTCACTGGACTGAACTAGGGAGCCAGTACTTACCACCTGGGCTGGAGCAAAGTAAGGAGGAAGGACATCTGCGAACCCAAGCCCCTCTCACCACCCATGCTCACAACCTCCATCCAATGGAGGGTTCCAGGCCCCAGTTACAAACCAAGTTCCAGAAGCTCTCCATCCCCCTAAATTAACTCCCAGTTGGGGTTGACCTCGTGCCCTGAGTACCCCCATACCCCAAATATACCCTTATATTTGTGATGTTATGCGGGATCCATTACTTCCTGGTCTGTCCCTTCAGGAAAGACAAGTGACTGGCCACAGCCACCGAGGAGATAGCCTTCCTTTTAACTCATCCTTCAGGTATGCCGAGCTATAGCATCTCATTCATGTTAGAGAGAAGTCAAGATTGGGATGCTAGCTCACTGACTACTCAGTACTTGAACTGCCCATGTGGTTCTGTTGGTCAGATCTAGCCTATTTATCTTCTGCTTACAGTACTTCTTCCAGTTCAAAGAACCTGAGGACTCTCAGAGATATCTAAGTCCTTTCTGTCACTATCACCCAAGACCACCCACAGCCTCTAAAATAATCCCCATTATCTGGCAATGCAGTTCTGGGGGCGAACTTATTCCAAAGAATGTTTTAAATCATTACCGGGCAACAAACCCACCTCAATGAAGGCCTCTCTTGCCTTCAGTTTATGACATGGCCTCATAATGGCCAGGGTCTATTTGAAACCTACAGGAGGTGGTGATTCCCAGCATTGTTTCATAGTACTCTGCTCTGCCCATGGCTCACTGACTCCTTCTTCACTGTGCAAGACAGGGTGCAGCCAACACTGAAAGAGTTGCAGTCACTATGGTCAAAGGAGTTCAGGACAGTTTTTACAAGATCTGCTTTTCTATATTTACATTACAAAATTGTCAACAGTACACTTAGCATGACAAGAAAGGAAATCATTTTTTCTGCATCTTAAGGTTAAAGCTTATCTTGTTTGGTGAGGCTCAGTGAAGCACAGTGACGGTCATGGACCAGCTCAGTGATGTGACTGACATAGCGTGGGCAGCAGAGCAAAGTGGATCACACTGTTTCCGTCTAAGCAGGTTCCTGACAAACAGGCCACAGTGTTGTCCCTAACAACAGTGCTGCTACCTTGTTCTTAGAGGGAGATATGGAATTAAACAAAAAGGACATGCTTCACAAGAAAGGAGGTGTAGAATGTGGTTCCTGGAACAGGTCAGGACAGTCAGTCCTGGACACAATGAAGAACCATCATTGTGTTACAGGGAAATGTTAAAGATACTTCAATAACACTTCCTTTCTCATTATTTTAATCTTCATGAGTAAAAACTACACTGACCATTGACCTGTGCATCTTCTGGGCATTTTTAGAAAAACAAATTGTTTAGCTATGGGGCATCATAGCATATTTGCCTGCAGCTCTCATGTTGGAGTAGCAGCTCTAGAGCAGCGGTTCTCAACCTTCCTAATGCTGCGACCCTTTAATTCAGTTCTTTATGTTGTAGTGACCCCAAATATACAATTATTTCATTGCTACTTCATAAATAATTTTGCTACTGTCGTGAATTGTAGTGTAAAAACCTTTAAATACCTGATATGTTGGATTTCTGATACGTGACCCTTGTGAAAGGGTCATTTGACCCCAAAAGTGTCATAACCCACAGGTTGAGAGCCACTGCTCAGAGCCAGAGGGAGCCATGGGATGTTGCTGGCCCAGCTTTGCCCTCCTTCAACATCACTAAACACTTATCACCATAACCTTTGCAGACCTGCAGCAACAATCTTATCAAGTCCACTCGAGTTGCTGCAGCTACTCAGAAATCCCTACCATCCCAACTCTCATGGCCACATGGCTCTGTGTGTTCCCTAGACTGACCCAATGTCACACCCAGTTCCAACTCCCAAACCAGTGACTTCTGGTCCAGATCTGCTATAATTAGGGTAAGTGTTCTTCAGAGGCCTGTGTCTAAAAAAGGATTGGTCCCCAAGGAGGAACAATTGTGAGGTAATGGTAGAGCCTATGAGAAGTCTTGAGGTCGTTAGAGCATGCCCTTTACTGAGTCTAGGGTCATGAAGTAAGCAGTTTTACTCTGCTCTACACTCACCACCATGACCACCTGGGACCCTATCAGAGGACTACAAGCAATGGGCCAACCTATTGTGAGTTGGTCCTTTGAAACTGTAAGCAGCCTTTCCCCCTTTTAAGTAGAATACCTCATGTCTTTTCTAATTTTTATGCAAATCTAATATATTTTAAACATATTCCCACCCCTTCCCTCATGCTTCCCTTCCTCCCTCTCTCACCCATTCGACCCCTTTACAATCCTAGACAACATTGCACCTACTTTTCATGACTTCTGTATATATCTACATAAGACTTGACCATTAATGAAAGGCAACGTGTGATGTTTGTGTTTCTTTCTGAGCCTGACTTAATTTGCCTAGTGTGATTATCTCCAGCTGCATCCATTTCCCTTCAAATGACATGCTGCTTCTTTATAGCTGAAAAATATTCCACTGTATATATATATATACACCATATTTTCTTTCCTAGTTGGTCTCATCAATAAGATATTTTGAATGATGCTTGGATAAACAGACTGCAAAAACCCCTGACATATGTTAACTTGAAGTCATTCAAGTAAATACCCAGGAGTGCTAGTGTTTGGTCACATGACAGAACTATTTTTTTGTTGTTGTTTTTTGAGGAGCTTCCATACCGACTTCCACAGTGGCTGCACCAGCAACGTGTTAGTGTCTCCTATTGCCTGCATCGTCACTGCATTTGCTGTCATTTCTCTTTTTAAAAACTGCCTCTCTGACTGGAGTAGGAGAGAGTCTCAAAGCAGTTTGAATTCACACTTCTCTGGCGGCTAGAGAGAAAATTTTCCCATGCTCATGGCCCATTTCCACTTCACATTCCGGAGCTTCTACTCATGGCATTAGCTCATTTATAGATTGTGTTGTTTGGTTTCTAATTTCTTGTTATAGTTCTTTACACATTCTAGGTATAAATCCCCTAGACATACGACTTAAAAAGATTTCCTCCCACCCTGTAGGATATCCATTTACTTCCCTCAATTAATTGGTCCCTTTGTTGTACGGACGCTTTTTAATTTAATGAAATTTTACTTGGCAATTGTTGTCCATGTTTTCTGAGTGTCTATCCTTGCCTAGGCTGATACGATGAAGTGTTTCCCCCACTTTTCATCTGTTTCAGAGTTCAGGTTTTACATTAAGATCTTTGGTACATTTGGAGTTGACATTTACAGAAAGTGAATAATATGTTTCTAGCTTCATTCTTCTACATGTGGATATCAACTCTTGCCATACTATTTTTTGAAGCTACTCATTTGTCCCCAATGTGTTTTGTTGTTAGGTTTTGTTTTGACATCTCTGTCTGAAATCAGATGGCTGTGACTGTGTGAGTTTACATCTGTGTCTTTCATGTTGTTCAATTGACCTGTTTTTGTTCCAGCACCACCCTCTCTTGTCACTCTGACTCTGGAGAAGAGCTTGAAGCCAGGTATAGTTGCACCTCTGTCATTGTCCTCTTTGCTCGGGACCTCACTGGCTATCCAGCGTCTTTTGTTTTTCCACATGAGTCTTAAAATTATTCTGTTCTATTTCTGTGCAGAATGAAATTGGAATTTTAATGGGGTTGTACCTTCACAGTATTAATTCTTCCCTTCTATGAGTATAGGAGGTCTCTCCATCTTATAGTATCTTCTTCAATCTTTTTCTTTGATGTTTTAGTTTTCATTATAGAGGTCTTTCACTCCTTGTTTAAGTTTATGGAGGGGTATTGTTTTTGTTTGTGGAGGCAATTGCAAATGGACTCATTTTTCTGATTTCTTTCTCAGCGTGCACGTTTCTGGTATAAAGGAAGGCTAGTAATTTTATATATTCATTCTGTGTCTTGGCACTTTGCTGAAGTGTTCACCAGATCTACACATTCTATGGCAGACTGTTTAGGTCTCATGTATAGTACTGTTATCATCTGAAAATTAGGATGCTTTGACTTCTTCCTATCCTTTTGTGTCCTCTTTATTTCTTAGTCTTGTCTGTAGCCAGAATTTTCTCTGGCCCATCCAGCCCATGGTACCACAGCCACAACTGCCTATAAAATAATCATTCAGAGGCTTAATACTAATTACCAATTGCATGGATGTGGTGGTATTGTGTTCCCTGAAATACTGTACATGCTAATAAACTTATCTGGGGTCAGAGAACAGAAAAGCCACAATATTAAACATAGAAGATAGGCAGTGGTAGCACACACCTTTAATCCTAGCATTCCAAAGGCAGAAATCTACCTGGATCTCTGTGTGTTCAAGGATACAGCCAAGCATGAAGACTCAAACCTTTAATCCCAGAAAGTGAGCCTTTAATCCCAGGGAGCAATGGCAGAAAGCAGAAAGGTATATAAGGCATGGAGACCAGAAACTAGAAGCTTTTAACTGGTTAAACATTCAGGCTTTCAAGAAGCTGAGATTCATTTGGATGAGGACTCAGAGGCTTCCAGTCTGAGGAAACAGGATCAGCTGAGGAACTGGCAAGGTGAGGTAGCTGTGGCTTGTTCTGCTTCTCTGGTCTTCCAGCATTCACCCCAATAACTGGCCTCAGGTTTGATTTTATTAATAAGTACCTTTAAGATTCATGCTACACATGGCCTATGGCAGGCTTCTTGCAAGCTAGCCTTTATACCTTAAATTAACCCATTTCTATTAATCTATGTTTTGCCACATGTTCTGTGGCTTTACCAGTCTGCTGGCATCTTGTTCCTAGGGCAGCAGGCTGGCTACTCCTTTCTTCTTCCTCTCTCTCCCTTGGATTTCCTGCCTGCCTCTAAGCTGCCTTGCCATAGGCCAAAGCAGCTTATTTATTAACCAATGGGAACAACATATATTCACAGCATACAGAAAATGGACACCTTTGTCATGTTCCTGACATTTCCATTTTAGTGGAAATTATTTCCGTTTTTCCCCGTTTAGCATAGTGCTGTCTATAGATTTGCTTTATATTACCTTTATTCGTATTTCTTCAGGATTTTAAAATGAATGGTTGTTAAATTTTGTAAAAAGTTTTTACTGTATCTGTTAAGATAATCATGATTTCTGTCAAGTCCATTTATTTATGACATTAAACTTATTGACTTTGCATATATGCTGAGGCATCCCTGAACCTCTGGACTGAAGCCAACAATTTGCAAGTGTTTATTGAGAATCTTTGCATCTATGCTCATCAGATCTATGTACTGGTCTATAATTCCTATAATTTTCTCTTTTGCTATTCTGTCTTTTTTCCTTCTGAGGGGTTTCAGCTTGAAGTCTGATGAAGTCCACTTTGTCAAATATTATAACAGTCAACCCCTGCTTGTTCTCTAGTTCCGTTTTCTTTCTTTCTTTGTTTTTTGTTTTGTTTTGTTTGTTTGTTTGTTTGTTTGTTTGTTTTTCCAGACATTATTTCTCTGTGTAAACTTGGTTTTCCTGGAACTCGCTCTGTAGATGAGGCTGGCCTCAAACTCACGGAGATTCACCTGCCTGTGCCTCCCAAGTACTGGGATTAAAGGTGTATACCACCACTACACAGCTCCATTTTCTTGAAATAGCTTTCTCTATCTCTATACCTTGAGGTTACATTTATCTTTGAGGGTAAGGTATGTTTCTTGGGAGCAAAAAGTAAATGGATCCTTTGAAACATGTTTGTGAAATTAAAATGTATTTATAACATTTTCCCCTTCCCTTTTCTCCCTCCAACCTTTCTCATGCCTCACCCACTCCCTCTCAATTTTATGGACTTTTTCCTTTAATCGTAGTTGTTATACACACACACACACACACACACACACACACACACACACACACACACACACGTACAATTTGCTCAGTCCATTTAGTGTTGCTTGTGTGTATATGATCTCAGAGCTGACTAATTGGTATTTGATAACCAGTTGGGGGGCTCATCCCTGGGAAAGACTACTTTTCCAACTCCTACCATTCCTTAGTTTCCTGTAGTTGTCTGTCTAGAGTTGGGCCCTATGAGTTTTCCTCCTTCCATGTTAGCATGTCTGTGGATGTTGTCCTTGCTCAAATGTTTAGGTAGCCATATTGTTGGGTATTGTGAATGAAGCTTCCTTGTCATTTCTAGGAGACACAAGCTCACAGCAGACTTCCTTACTCTCTTCCTGTGTTCCCTTCTGTCCTGAGCCTTAGGTGTGGTAAGTGTGATGTAGATGTAACCATTGGGGATGGGCACCTCATGGTTGGTTAGCTGTTCTCTACATTTTGATCAGTTGTGGTTTTCTGTTATGGTCTTCATCTGCTGCAAAGAAATGTTCCTTTGATGAGAAGTAAGAGCTACATGTGTCTGTTGGTATCTAATCTATTAGTCTATGTGTCTGGATTGGGGAATTTATCATCTGATATCCAAAGTTATTATTAAAGGATAATTCCTGCCATTCTGTTAATTTTGTAGTGTTTACTGTCATCCTATTCCTCATCCATTTAGCTGCTCTTCTAACATGGTTTCTTTTTTTCTGTAGCACTGTGGATGTGTTCATCTTCCTCCAGGCTGAAGGATTCACTCAAGTATCTTCTGTAGGACTAGTGGCCATGAACTCTTTCCATGTGTTTTTATCGTAGAAAGTTCTTTCTCCTTTAGTTATGACAATAGTTTTATTTAATTCACTAGTGTGGGTTGGCAACTATTATTATCTTTGAATGCTTGGAATATATCATTTTCAGTTCCCCTGGATCTTAGGGTTTCTGTTCAGAAATCTGTGTGACACTGATGGGTTTGCCTGCACATATGACTTCGTGTTTTTCTCTTGAAAATCTTAGTAATTTTCTTCATTCTCTGCAGCTGGTATTTTAGCTGCAGTATGATGTGGAGAAGTTCTTCTGGCCTCATCTGTTGATGCTCTAAAGACTTCCTGTGTCTGGATGGTCACCTCCTTCTCTACATTGGGGACTTTGTTTGTTTTGTTGTTTGGTTGGTTGGTTGTTTTTTCCCTTACAATGGCTTTATTAAGTATATTGTTTATGACTTCAGCTGATATTCTTCTTGTATTTTCATGATTCATAAATTTTATCTTTTAATGATATCTCATAGAATTTACATGTTGTGCTCCTATTTTCTTATTATTTTATTCTTGTCACTGTCTGAATATTCAAATGCATCTCTCTTGTCTTCTATCACTGATATTCTGCCTTCCATTTGATCCATTTTATCTACTGAGTTTCTTATTTGACTTACTGTAGTTTAATTTTTAACATTTCAATATGATTTTTTTCAGTATTTGTATTTCTTTTGTGATTTTCTGCTTCACATCTTCTATTGACTGTTTTATGTCCTTCAGCTTCTTGTTTGTATTTTCTTTAAATTCTCTTAGGGATTTGTTTGTAGCCTCTTTCATTTTGTTAAATATTCATATAATCACTTTAAATTCTTTAGGGTTTAATCAAACTTGTTCCCTTTGGGATCCATTACTGTAAAATTGTTTTTTTTCAGGTGGTAATATGTCTTGATTTTTCTTGTCTTTTATATATTTCTGCTTTGGGGTTATTTTACTGATTGGCTTTTGACAGCTGCTGTAGTAGAGTCAATGTGCACATGTCAGAAGTTGATCACTAAGTGTCAGGTGTGATTCCCCCACATTACTCCCAGAGTAGAATACTATCCCCAGAAATAACCAAAACTCATTTAGGCCCATGTGCAAATGCCATACTAGCCAGTTAAAAACACCCGTCCCTTTAACTTCAACCACTGTTGAAGAATAAAGGAACAATGTGTAGACTAGAAAGTTTGTTACTTAAACCCTGAGTGGAAGGGTTGAGTAAGGCTAGAGATCGGTATTAGGCCCACTGAGAAGGCTGTGTTTGGGCAGTGTCTGGAGGGGGACATTTGGGACACTCTTATGGTCCACATGATTTAAAGATTAGTAAATGGGAGGTTGTAGCTGAGAAGTAAGGAGAGAAGGAGATGAAAAGGTAATTATATTTTTTTAAATCTACGCCTTCAGCATTTGTTCCAACTCTTCACCTGCTGCCCCTACTCAGACTCTGTTCTCTTTGCTGCCAGTACCCCCATCACTTGAACTGTGTTGTGATCAGCTGGGTTTATATTTCTTCCAACAGCATAGCTAAACCCAAACTTTTAAGACTGACAAGAATTTAACAAAGATTTGGAAATCAAAGACAGGAATTGCAACTCTCACAGTTAAAACTGGCTCTGGAAATGAGGAATAGTGACGTTCACAAGCCAAACCTCTCTATGTGTAACCACCACTGGGCCCCACCCAAATTCAGCTCACAGTCTGCCTGAACAGTCCTAGTCCTGCAATCTCAACATTAGAAAAGGGGAGGAAATGGTCTGTAGTCACCCCACTCTCCCTTCATCCTTGCCTGCAACCTTGTCTCTATATTCCCAAATCCCCCTACTCTCTCCTCTCATGGGCATGACCCATGAGAGTAATTAATATTTGGGTGCCTTCACCATTTGGAGGCTATTCTCATCTTAGACAATAATACATTCATAAAAACATGAGTTCATTTTCAAAGTCTGGGTTGGTTAAGTCCAGAATATTATAGAACCAGATGCCACAAAAAGCCCCCCCCCCCAGTTAGGCTTTGAACTATCCCATTTGGCCTCCCTGCAATCCCCCCACCAGCCTAGAGGAAGACAGGTCCCCAATGTCCCATCCCACCCCTAAGAATATCCTGTTTCCTCTCCAGAAGGAACAATTACGGTTTTATACTTTGTAGACTAAACCTTTCTTAAAGATGAAACACTTTCCTATTGAAAACATTTGCAATGCTGTCCATGAGGAAAACAGCTGTTTTGTGATCGTACATGATACAAGACCCCCCTAGGAAGGCAGGGTTTGAATTTCTGCCTTTGAGAATGTTTGTTTTTTCCTTTAGGAACCAAATATCAATTGTAGTATCTTCCCAGAACAAAGCAATTTACCCCAGAGGATAATATTTGTCCTGTTGCTGGATAATAACATCAAACAAGACAGAGTTTCAAAGTTCAGGTCCTTCTTTTTGTTTCTCCAAGATTTCAAAGATATTTAAAAAAAAAAACGCCTTGTTGACAATCAAGATCTAAGAGTTACAGACTTCTTTTCCCCAAGAAGGTCCCACAAGAAGGATGCTTCCTGAGCATACGTTCTGAAGGGGGCCTTCTGTGTTGTGCTTCATAGGTAGGATTAATGGAGGGAGAGGTTTGGGGGACTCTGGGGATCCCTCAGTTGGGCTCCTAGTAGCAGCAGGGCCTTGGTATAAAAGCAAGTGCTGTGGTTTAAGATGCGGCCACTAATTCCACCCCCATCTCCCTGGAGGCTCTAGGAAACTGCCATTGCTCCCCAGCCCCCACTTCTTCTTCAGTCAGTCCCTGGAGCAGGGGACTCTGTCGTGTGGTTATCCACATCATCATGTTTAGCTCTACAATCCAGACGGCATATCCTGTATGTTCCTTCTCTGCAGAGCATCTAACCTTGTGATACCCCAGAAGGAACCACAGACTTTTTCTGATCTTGTCCTTCCTTCAGATAGAGAACCGTGCAAGCCGCCTTGCTTCCAGAGTTGGGACAAGCCAGCACGCCTTCTCTGGCCTTATCAGGGATTTGTCTTATTTGGCAAAGCCAAATGATCAAGGGGAAGTCCTACCGGCCTTCTGGTGGGAACAATTCCTACACCCCAGACACTGTACCAGGCCCTGGGAACTATAAGGCCTGCTTCAGCCCTAAAAGAGGTCACAGTGCAGCCATTGAAAAAGATAATGACCTGAAGCTGTGAAAGGTCATCTGCATACTTTAGAGACACCAAGCCAAAGCAGCTCCCACTGAAAAACCAGAACTCCTGTTCTCTGTTGACTAGCTAGATAGCTCTCTAAGATGAGTAACTTGCTTTAGAGATATTTAAACATTGCCTACTTATTTAGGAAAGATGGATGAAGGTATGCTGGGAATGGGGAACAGGTCCCTGCAGTCCTGAGTCTCTAGAGCCCCAAGTCAGTGTCTCCAAAGAAGGGACTAGGTGTGCCAATCCGGTAACCCACATGTTGGCACTGTGCCCAGCCCAAGGATAAGCCTGCTGGTGGCCCTTATGCAAAGAACCTGTTTGTACAGGATCAGTGGGGCAGTGTCTCAAATGAACAGCATCCAACCAGTGTTTAGTGAGGTGACATTGCACTTTCAAATCCCAGTCTTGGCTGCAGGAGTCACGCAGGTAAGGACAGCCTGGGTGTGTATGAGAAGGGAGGGCCCCAAGACTCTCCACACAGATTCACCAGAAAATTCCCCTGCAGGTGAGATAGTAGATACTGAGGAACCTAGGCAGGAGAGGCTCACAGCATAGGTCAGACTATAAAGGCTAGTGAAGCCTGTAAAAGGGATTCTACCCCCCTCAGCTCATACCCAGTTAGTCAAGCCCAAAACCACTTGACCTCCCAAGGAGCTCTTGATCCTTGATAATGATTTCTCAACAAGAGCTCCTTTGCCTACGTGTCACCCTGAAATGGATTCTGAAAATGAAGGTCAGCTGGTGGAAAGGAAATGTGAGCATATCTCAGTGATGTTAAGAACATGGTGGTTAAAAACTCAGGCTCTGAGTTGCCTGGGTTCAAATCCTGGTTCCACTTTGTGTAAACTGATGAGAATCCAGTCTGCAGGGTTCTGGAAAGTAGTGATAAAAGAAACAACTGATTCATGATGGTATTGTTTCATTAAGTGGATACATACCACTCCTGGTCTATGATAAGTAATAACACTAGCTGTTATTATAGATAAGACATAGTCCTTGCCCCTTGCCCAGTTCCTTACAATGTAATGAGAGGTACAGAGAAACCACATGTGACACAGCAGCAAGACCATGAGACATGTGTCAGTCAGTCCCAAACTGTGTTGTCCTGACTCTAGATCAACAGAATCACAGAAGCTGTTTTGGCTGAGGCTAATACGTAATGTTAGAGTTGGGCAGGGAGCATGGTAGTGGAGTGCTCAAGGGGAGAGGCATGAGCATGACACTGTGCAATGTCCAAATTCTGGCTTCACCAGTTACCAGCTATGGGATCTTGGGGCAAATGCTAAAACAGTTAATTTTTCAATGTCCAGCTCACCTGGGCTATGGATGCAAACTGCCCATTTCAGCTCAGAGCACAGACACTTGGTTGGCCATTCTTCTAGCTGCCTGAGTGGTTTGGATAAAGGGAAATTAGTCAGAAGAGGAAAGCTCCTTGAATATGGGTAGGCCTCATCCAATCTTTTGACAACCTGACTGGAATTTTCAAAGTGGTTAAGAAAGAGTGCTTCTGCTTGCCTATGTTCTACTTGGAACACTGACTTCCTTCTGGACCTCAGCCTTCAGATTGAAACCGAATCTCTGGTCACCTAGTTCTCAGGCCTCCACCCTCACACTGGAACTGCAGTCACTGGCTCTCAGCTTAGCCTGCAGAGCTTGGGCCTTGCCAAACTCCATAACCACATGAACCAATCCCATCTATCTCTCCTCACCCTTATACACACATGCACCCACATAGTTGGTTCTGTTTTTCTGAAGAACCTTGACTAAAGTAGGCACTAACATTTCTAAGCCTCGATTTTCTCACCTGTAGAATAGGGGTGAAATGTATTTACTCCCAGGACTGTTACCAAGATTCAGTGAATTCTTGTACATGAGCATTCTTCTGGTAGCTAACACATGTGAATTGTGAAGGAGTACCACAAAGAGCATACCCACAGTGTTGTAAGTCAGAGACATTATGCAGTACAGGAGAAGAATGCACGTTATAAAGGTCACCTCAGGGCTTCTGGAAGATTCAGGATTGGAGTTCATTTTCAGTGCTCTGAAGAGAGTTTAAGGATATGATTTGTTTTAGGTTGCATGGTGTCAGAGAGCTAGGAAAACTCTGAGCTAGTCATCTGTAGCAGATTGAATGGATATGCAAAAGATATGCACAGGTCCTGACTCCCAGAGCATGGGAATGAGTTTACTTGGAGATAGCATCTCTGTAGATAGAGGTAAGGGAAGGCTTGGGAGATGAGTTCATCCCAAATATGTTGGGTGGAGCCTAGATCCCCCGTCAAGAGTCTTTATAAGGGAAGGCAGGGAACAAAGAAGAGAAGCAGAAGAGAGGGACAAAGAGTGGAGTGCTGTTTACCAGCCGAAGCATTAAAACCAGGAAAAGAGACTGGGGCAGATCCTTCCAGATTGATTGTCCAGGAAGACCCAGTCCTGCTGACCTCTTCATTTAGATTTCTGGCTAATAGAACTGTGAGAAAATCACTTTCTATTGTTTTACTATCTTGTGAGACAGTTTCTAAAGGTAACCCTAGGGTCCTAACACCGAGTCTCCGCAGCTGGCACCTAGAGGAAGAGCACCTGAAGCACCTGAAGCTCCAAATGACGAAGAACGGGCCACAGGTGTTGTGGGGCTTAGATGATATTCATATTTTGTGATCATTATCAACAGTGGTTATCAACAGTCTGGCTTCTGTCCTGGTACATTACAGCCATGAGCTGGCCTTGTCTGATGGTAACACATGAAACAGTTCATGTTCAACAATACACCAGAACTGGGGAGTTCCAGCCTAGCTCCTGGTGTCAAGGGCTACCTGTGACTTTCTGAAAGAAATCACCTAAGGGTCCCTAGTACATCCAATTGCCTTTCTGTGAGTGATAATGGACTAATCTTCCATTTTAGCCTTTTCTGTATATTGTTGTTATACATAGATTTTTAAGATGCATGTTTTCTCATTCCAGGAAATAAATGACTTGGTTCAAAACATACCTGTAACACATTTGTCTTTTGTCAAATGAATTATAATTCACTCAGTTTTCAGTGTGGAGAGTTTTTGTGGTTGTTCATGTTTTCTTCATCATTCTTGGGGTCGTCAAAGGAGCTGATGTCTGAGACATAAACCAGATTACTGATGCATGTCCAGGAAGCCTATGGCATGTGGAAAGTGTCTAAGGTCAGTCAGCGGGGGGTGGGGGGGTGGGGAAGGACAGCTTTTTCTGCCCTGAGAAAATGTTTTGCAAAGATTTTCTTTATTCTCCGCTGCATGAGATATGGTAAGATGTATTCATATTGAGCTGACACACCTCAGTTCTGCAATGATGGGAACTGACCTTCCTCATCCTATTTCGTATTTACCAAGGCTCACAGACTTGTGTTCTACACAGGTGCTGTGGCAACCTTCTGAGGGTCCTCAGGTCTTCCAAACACTCCATGTTTCCTTACCAGCTAATGAGGCCTTAAGGAAATGTTACATACAGTCACTGTTTTGCTCTTGACCCTTAACGTGAGATTTTTGACTGAAATAAGCTCAGGTGATCCTGAGGACTCTTATTTGCATCTGTAATTGATATAAACCTTCTCGGCTATAGTTCACAGCATGGTATGTGGTCTTACAACTGTACCTTTCTAACAGTTTGTGATATCTTACCTCCCCAAAGCCAAACGAAAGCAGCTTCTTGTCCTCTAGTATGCAAGCAGTTATCTGTAATATGTTATTTTCAATTCCATATCAAGATGTCATCAGCTATAGCAAAGAAAAGTTACCTGAGAGTGGCATAAACAAGGAGAAAAAAGCTTATGTTCTCACATATCGACGAGCTTGGACTTAGGTGAAGTCCTAGGTGAATTAACTCAATAACTCAGAAATATGTTAAAAAAATTGTCTCTATCCACTCTGGTTTTCAAGTTGACTCTTCTCCTTGGACTAGCACTGGTGGCCAAGATGATGATGGTGGCTCTATAGATTCATGCCCTTACAGTAGAAGGTAAGAATGAAGATATATTTTCCTTGTACATCTACTTAAAAATGAGAGAACATTCCCCATGCTCCCATCTTGCCTCATGGGCCAAAACTGAATCCTGAACCAAACACAAATAAAAACATTGGAACTTGGATCTCTGATTTTTGTGTTTGTTTATTTGTTTGGCCAGGTAGGGGTGTGGTGTGGGGTACACGGACCAGCAGAACTTACCTGGCCTATTTATTTCCAATCTCAGTTCCAAGAACAGCACCTTATACATGTTCTGAGGGTTAACCTGCTTTCAGGTTAACTCAGAAACACTCAGACATTTCACCTGTACATTCCTACTAAAGCCAGCTGAAAGAAAGTTACAAACAAGAAGCAGTAAAATGGCAATCTTTACTCATAAGCATGTCTATAGAATGTGTTTTTGGAAGGAACTTGAGTAAAGCATAAACATTATATGACTGCTCAAGCTGTACTCCCCTAGAGAGCACATGTGTCAGGTGCAGCACTTCCTTAGAGACCACATGCATCAGATGCAGCACTTCCTTAGTAACTGTGCATCAGATACTGCAGTCTGCTGGATTTGGTTTTCCCATGCATCCTGATGCCCTGCTTCTTGTCAGTGATATCTGATTATTCTGGTTTTCCCAAGATTGAAGGAGATACAATTTTGGATGAGGATGAAAGAGACCAAAATGGGAACTTTTCCATAGCCCAGAAACAGAAAGATTTAGAGAATCTCATTAGGAATGAGGAGCTGAGAGCTGGTGAATATCAGCTGTGCCTCTCCAGGTGGTGAAGGGTCAGTCACTTGGATAGTGAGCTGGATCATCCCCTACATGCTAGACTTCCTCTAAAGTGAACAGCACCTCACAATGAGGTTCTTCAATTTGAAATACTTCCCCTATGGAAAGACCATTTTTCTAAGGGTGGTGGGTGTACTTGGGAGGCTGACGTATCTTAAGTGCTGTCCACAGCTCTTCCTGAACTTACATGAAAACGGTCTGCATGTCTGCACTCAAACACTCAGAGTACTAGACATATATGGGTCTTTGTCTTTGTTGCTATTTATTGTTAGTAACAACCCATCCCAAAATGAAGTGGCTGAAAATCCAATTGAGTAGACCACGTACTCATCAGCCTGACACCATGGTTTCTTTCTCTACACAATACCTACTATGTGGTATGTCCCTCACAGATTCATTTATGGGCAGCTTGCTTTTCAGGGTGGTGATGATGGGAGGTGGTGGAACCTTTTGGAGGTGGTTGTAACCACATGACTATGTCTTTGGCATCAATGCTCTCAGAGAGACTGACATTGGCATTATGGAGGGTTAGCTCCTTGCTGGAGGGTGGATTGTTATACAAAACCATGCTTGGCCTCTGGATCTTTCTGGCTTCCTGCTTTAGCACATGATCTCTTCTATGCATGCTCTCTTTATTGTGATGCCATCTGCCACAATGTTCTCACCAGAACCAAGAAGAAGTTAGTACCATGGTTTTGGACCATCAAAACTATAAGCTAAAATGTCTCTTTTCTTTGTGAAGTGCTGAGCCTCAGGTGTTTGCTACAGTAACAGAACATGAACTCATGGAGTACTACACTCTCTACATAGGGCTTGAGCCTCTCACAGTAAGTACTTTCTGCTTGTTTCATTTATTATATGATGACAGGTTCCTAAGCATCAGGAAGCAGATTCTGTGGACCAGTTAAGGACTATTCCTAAAGCTGGCATAACCTTACTTATACTGTACTATAAGTCTGAGAACTTTCCTAAACTGAAGGAAGTATAGAAAACCCAAACCTTAATGGAATTTGGAATTTGGTAAGGTAGCTTTGCCAAAGCATACAGGAGACACTGCTATCTTATATACAGAAGACACATACTACCTTTGGTAGTATGGTGGTGGTGGTGGGAAATCTTTATTGTTCTCTATTCCTTTACATTGTCCTTTACTGAAAGATAAATTGCATCATGATGAGGAGCCCTAGGTACATTGTATCAGCTGTTAGGAGTATGGGATCCCTAGAAAGTTGCAAACAACTCAAGGGCTTATGATTCTATTCACTGAAAAATGAGCTAAAGATGTTCTAGTGACTGATTCTAAATCACATAGTGTTCTCAATACCACCACCTCCAACTGCCCCAACGCACAGGAGAAAACAAAGCTGTATGATAGAGGCCATCACTCATTTGAGACACTGGCTACCTGTCAGGACTATAGGACCCACTGATGACCATAAAACATAGTGGTAGATAAGACATGAAGATGACTTTGAGAGCCTGAAGTGATGAAGAGGAAGGATAAGATATGATGGACAGAGAAGATAAGGGGTAAAGAAAGAGAAGTAAAGGAGCGAGGGAAGAGAAGGGGAGAGAGCAGAGGGCAGAGAGGGAAGAGGGGGAAGAGAAGGGGAGAGAGCAGAGGGAAGAGAGGGAAGAGGGAGAAGAGAAGGGCAAGAGCAGAGGGAGAGAGGGGAGAGGGAGAAGAGAAGGGGAGAGAGCAGAGGGCAGAGAGGGAAGAGGGAGAAGAGAGGGAAGAGGGAGAAGAGAAGGGCAAGAGCAGAGGGGAGAGAGGGAAGAGAGGGAAGAGGGAGAAGAGAAGGGCAAGAGCAGAGGGGAGAGAGGGAAGAGGGAGAAGAGAAGGGCAAGAGCAGAGGGGAGAGAGGGAAGAGGGAGAAGAGAGGGAAGAGAGGGAAGAGGGAGAAGAGAAGGGCAAGAGCAGAGGGGAGAGAGGGAAGAGGGAGAAGAGAAGGGGAGAGAGCAGAGGGGAGAGAGGGAAGAGGGAGAAGAGAAGGGCAAGAGCAGAGGGGAGAGAGGGAAGAGGGAGAAGAGAAGGGGAGAGAGCAGAGGGGAGAGAGGGAAGAGGGAGAAGAGAAGGGGAGAGAGTTCTAGCGACAGCAACTGCACTGGCAGGTCAGGCAGACCTTGCTCTCCGGCTGCTCACAGTCATGATGGCATTGGTTCCTGAGTGCAGAGAGGTAGGGTGCTTCCCACACCAGTGAGCCCTGATGTGCCTGCTGCAGCTACCGCTACGTTCTATGCCTGTTTTTCAGTGCCATTCTCAAGGAACCACGTCTGGCTGCAAGTCTCTCAGCAAAGGAGGCTGACACTGTGCAGACAGTTATCTACTTTTTCCCCACCTGTATTCATAAGTGGGTGTACTCTGAAAGTCAAGGGACAGCCATGTGATTACAGCTATGTCATGAACAATGTCCACTGTTAGCCATTGATTCGTTCTGTAACTGATTCTGGGGACATTATACATGGCCAGTTCTATTCTGGCACTGAATAGACAACGCTGAACAGGAACAGGAAGGGCGTGGTGCTTACCTTTGTCAGGAAAGACAAAAAATAGAGATTTCAGTTTCTTATGAGTGCAGTGAAGAAAATAGTACTGTGTGGTAAGATACTGGGCTATCCACAGATCTGTGGATGTAGGTCGGGCATGTGGGGATGGGGACAGGACTGTTTACAGGAGATAGCAAAGACGCCCTCTCCAAGCAGGAGCAGGAGACATGGGGCAGAGATCTGAGGAGCAGTCAGCTCTGCAGAAACCTGGAAGAGTCTTCTTTGTAGAGGAAAGTGCACTCACAAAGCTAGGAGGTGGGAACCCATGAGCAGTTGCGAAAGAAGGAACAGAGCAGGGTGCCTGGAGCCAGGTCAGCAGCAAGACATCTGAGCCGACACTGAAGGTAACAGCCTTCACCGTTAGTGTGGAAACAGCAAGTATAGGAAGGGCAAATGCACATTTGGAGGCACAGCAGCAGGATTAAGAGTCAACTTGTAAACACATAGAAGCTCTAAATTTTCTTGGCTACACTCCACTAAGAGAAATACATTTTATTCCTGTACCCAACACACACATGTTGTACAGTGCTCCCCCTTTGTTTCCAGTTAGCGTTGGTCCAAAGATATGAGTGGACAAGTCCATGACTAACTCAAAAGTTTTAAGTTACATGTTTTGAGCAGTGTGATGAACCCTCATGTTGTCCTTCCCTGTCCTGCCTGGGTGTGAGTTATTTTTGGGGAGTGTATCCACTCTATATATGCTACCCACTCTGTAGCAGTTGAGGGAGAAAGCACATTCACATAGCCTTTATTGCAGTATGTATTTATACATTCTCTGTTTTATTATAAGTTATTATATTAATCTCTTACGTGAAACTTACAAGTAAACTTTACTACAGTCATGTGTTTATATTTAGAGGTACAGTGTGTATAAGATTTGGTGCTATCCATAATTTCAGGTACACACCAGGGTTCTTGAAATATATCCTCTGTAGGTAAAGGGGACTGATGTGTGTAAGTGACCAATTGTATGCATCAGCATAGCTAGGCTTTAGTCAAACTCTAGCCTGGGTATTTCTGAGAAAGTATTTTTTTCAAAGACTAACCAGATGATCTTCCATAATGTGGGAGAGCCTCATCCAACCAGTTAAAGGCCAGAAAGAAAACAGTCTGGGGCCCAAGTAAGAAGAGGCCTTCCCTCCAAGCATCTTCTCGACTTCTCAGGTTGCACTGACAAATTCATTTAAGGATGAGACCACTTCTCATCCTGAACTTTGTGGCTAATTTTGGTTCCTCCGGAGAGCTGTGCCTGGGACAAAACAGCTCAGCCTTTTGTTTATTTGTATTGTGAATAGCCAGAAGCTGGAAACACTCTGGGAAGAGGTTCTTCAGCCAGGAAAGTTTGTGTCCAAATTAGGCAAGAGGCCAATGGATAGGTGCCACCAATCTGCCCTCCACTTGTCTGTAAAGTCTTTACCAGCTAAGACTAAGTATTTGGAGTGAATCCACCCCACTCCTCCTCCACTCCCTGCAGAGACTGCCCTCAGGGACTTCTGGAATCACAACAAGGTGATGTGGCAATGGGCTCAGATCAGCAAAAGAGATGGCAGGTCATGGGCAGCTGTGCAGATGGAAGTTCTGCCCACAAACCTGATCCACAAGATGCCTTCACTCTCAATGCCAACTTAGAACCTTGATGAAATGTAGAAAGTAAACAACCTTCATTTAAATAGGTTTATTTGTTTTAGTTTCAGCTCTCAAGATCTAATTCAAGTTTTCTTTTGAAGACAACAGAATGCTTTCTTTACTATCTAGAATGGTATTATATTGATGTGTGTCTTTCTTACCTTCCAAGCTAGACTCTACATTCTAAAAGGCACTTTGTCCCAAATATGCTATGACTACCTACCAGGGATATTACACTGCCCTATACTAGCAGAGACTTAATAGCATAGGCTAGATGAACATAAAAATGACTGAAAATGTCAAAGGCACAAAGATGAGACAATCAAAGGCAAGGATAAGTTGATAAGGTAAGATTAAAGTAGCACATCCTAGAATCTGACAACATAGTTTTCCCCAAAGTAATTACATGGTTGAGTCTAAAGAGATAGCAGTGTAATCTGTGTGCCCATAAAGTGGAATGAGATTCATATCAGTACCTCAGAAATACTGAGATAACCTGCTGTGCAGAAACCTGAAACTCCCCAAAGCTGCTTGCACACAGGACCCTTCTATTGTTGACCACCACTGACATCTACAGAACGCATGCTCTGTAGAACATTGGCAATATGCTGCTTTGTAAATGTATGGCTTGGGGATCAGCATGGTAGTTGCTTGCTCCCTCCCTAAATTCTCCTCCTGATGAGCTGGGCTGGAAAGCGGGTGGGCACTGCTCCATTGATGAGCTACCTCTTCTACACAAAAGGAAAAATGGAAACTCTTTCACTGTTGGGAATTCCCCTGAAGGAAATCACTGGATACTTTACTGAGTGTCTCCATACTAGGCCCTCAGGGCAAGGCCTAAGTAGACTAGGTTCTGCTCTCTACCACATTTTATAAGATCCGCTTGCAAATGGCAAGGGAATCCATACCTGATACATTCTTATTGGGTTGTACAAAAGCAAGACAGACAAAGAAATAAAAACTCGAGGTGTTTTTTATTTTTTTTATCTTCTTTAATATTGGTGTGCATGGGAGGGGCAGCATGTGGAACGCAGTTCTCTCCTTCTTCTGTGAGTTTCTAGGGTTGGACTCAGAGTATCTGGCTTGTGCACCAAGCATATTTACCACTGAAAAGTCTTGCCAGGCCCAAACCATCAGACTTTGACCCTCACAATGAAAGTCTAGTTTCACTTCAGAATCATTTGCAATTTGGCAAAAGGTTGAATAAAGTTTCTAATGAGGGCTTGAGTCTTACTGGATTATCTAAACAAGAAGAAACCCTAATACAAGGCACTCTCCTTTGTGCAGGAAAAAAACTGCCCAGTGCCAACAAGTGGCAAAGAGTTGGTGCTTGAGATAGCCAGCCTGCTACCCCAGGCCCCTGCACCTCCTTTCCTAGCCAAAGCCACCTCTCTGACCCAGGTTTCCTCATCTCTCTTGTGGAGCAATAACATGCACTTGGAAAGGTCGCTGTTGAAATTCTGATAATGTGTTGAAAATGCCAAGGACAATACCTGACTTGAACAACAGCCTTCCTCAAGACTAGGATCAAAATCTATCGAATAAGACTCTCCCAGTGGAACTAGGAGAGAAAACACTTATAAAACAGTTTGTTTTCAACAGTGGTCATTAATTCAGTCACCCTTTCCAATGAAATATAAGAAAGAGCTTTATCCTGGAACATTAATTTCCCTAACATAAAAGTGACACAATGGTAGGTCACACACAAGCAGTCAGGATCATTCTGTTTCAGAGTTTAGTTTAACTGGAGCAAGAGGACTCATAAAGGCAGAGTGACCCCAGATGTAACAGAAGCATCCAGACTCTGTGAAAGAGAGTCCTGTGATCAGTGCAACAGAGCAGAAGAAAATATGAATGGCATGTTTGTGCTGGAACTCTAATAAACACTCAGGCAGCTTCTGGACTGCTGGCACCAAATACTATTGCTTCTTCAGATGGAAAGTTGGTCCTGATCTTTCTTGGCTCTGTGTCCATCTTCCCTTTAGGAAATTTAGACTCTTATGCAAACTGTTTTTCATAGGTGAAAGTGATCTATGCAATTTCCCTCAGGGGCATCAGGAAAGGGTCTTGAGGGGCAGTTCCATTCTTTATGACTAGAGAACTGAGGCCCCTCTAGGGAACTCTAGGGGATACTTGGTCCCTGTAGGTTGCACAGTATTCAAAACAGGTCTGGACTTGGGTAGCTCCCAAGCATGTTCTGATGAATTTGGAAATGCCAGCAGTCTCAAGGCATTTGCTAGTTCACGTGCACATAAACTTGAATTTCCCAGGGTCTCTCTAAGGCTGAAGAGTTGCCCTCCCACTGTGTTTGCCTGCGTATTGTACCATGTCCTGAATGTGGATCACACCCAACTGACCAAACAATCTTGATGCCTTTTTCTGGGGAATGGAGGGCTGGCAAGCAACCAAGCCCTGGGTGAGGTGCCAAAGTCCTTGTTACGTAAGAAGTTGGGTTGACGCCCTCCTGAGAGTGTGGGAGCTTCATAATGCTGTCTCAGTCCCCTGACTTATGATTTGGCAGTTTCTGAAAGTAAAAATAGAACATTACCTAGGTCAGATCTGCAAAAATAAAAAAAAAAAATATTTGCCTGATTTCTAATCAGTATGCTCAGAACATTGTTTACAACTAATGGCCTCGCTGTCCTATGTTATGGGGTGGCTGTAACTATATTCAAGCTGATTTGTATTTCTCAATTACAGAACCTTGACTAATAAACTTGAAGTGATTTGTAGAGCACGTCAAGAAGTTAACAACAGAAATTACGAAGCCCATTGCAATGCTGCCTGGCATCATGCCAGTGTTTCAGCCTTCATATGCCCTCGACCTGACTTTTCCAGATAAATAGTACTACTCCCCAGTCTACAAAAAGGGTAATGCAAGTTGGATAAGTCCCACATTTTGAGTCAAAAGTATCTCCACTGTTACTTCAGGCTGGACTAGAGCCTCTTGCTCCAGACTGCCTGCCTAGAGGTCCAGCCATCTCCTCCCCTTTCTCCTTCCCTACTCTCATTCCAATCCCTCTGGCCACCCACCCCTACACCCAGTAAATCATTAAACTGTACCTTGCTGGGTTTACAGAGATTTTAGTTGGTCACCACTCTTTATATCCTTAGATTGTGTCATCCAAACTGCCTTTCTGAGATGCACACAGATCATGTTATTCCTATTTTATAAAGGACATTAGTCATTCTGGCACTATATCGGGACCCTTGACTGTGTGGGAAAAAACTGTGTCCTGATGAGAGTTGGTTTACGTGTTCTCTTCTCTCAAGTAATCTAAGACTTGACTACCAGACCTGGATTTGACCAGTCGGCAGCTCCAGCCTGAGATGCCAAATCTGTACCCTGTGAAGAAGCAGGGAGATTTAAGGCGTGTAGCTATGGAGGTGGTACCTGGGGTCTTACAGGTAGTGAGTTCTACCTGTGTTAATATTAAAACATACTCTGCTTCTCTTAGGTCCCCGGATTCTATGCTTGCCCTTTGTTCCCTGGCTTTCTCCTGAGGTCTAGGTTCAACTAGACATTTGAGACTGAGTGTCTCTGTTAGTTACTTAAGACAACCACAAATCCCATCATTAATGGCAAAAAGAAGCTGATGGATGAAACTGAGGCTCAAGTGTTTCCTGCAGACATCAAGTATAAGGTGACCATTGAAGCATGTTGTCAGAAACTACACTACCACCATAGAATGATGAGAACATCAGAGGCAATGGCTGCTTTTCCCTTGAAGATCATAAAGGAAGGGAATAACATAAAACAACCAAACTATGAGCTCATGACCTGGATTGAACCTACAGACTTTCTACAGCTGTGCAAATGCTTGTCTTTTTCAGCTGCAGTACTTGGGGGCTAAAAACTAGAAGCATTGCTTGGGACTCTAGATTGCCAAGTCATCTCACTGGTAGAGTTCACAGCCTTGATGTGATTTGTGTGTGTGTTTAAAACAGGGAACAGTAAGTCCCATTCCTGTGTCTGCAGCACTTAGCAAAGAGCCTGGCTCTTACCCAATAAATCCTTAGGAAGTTAATGAATAAATGGTTGAGTTAAAAGACTGTATGTTAGTACCATTTTTCTAAAGATCAGCAAAGAGGTAATGAACACAGTGCTGGCGGTGTTCTGACCCTGAGTTTGCCCTTGGAATGAACATTTAGTAGTTCTTCTGAGCCCAGCACAGGGATCTGGAAGAGATGCACTCTCCTTGCAGAAAGTCCTCAGGATGCCATCATCTCCCTCCTTTTGGAATTCTAAGCATTTGGTAAAATATCTCAGAGTGACTTTGAGGAAATTTACAATGTGGCTGAAACATGCCAAAAGGTAATGATTGGTCATGGGACCACATACATAGCAAATGCCCAGTAAGTCCCACAGAGAGTGCTGATCTGGCCATAAGCCCTTCAAGGGGTATGTCTTTTAGGTCCTGAACAGAAATGATCAGATCAGCTAAAAGAGCAAACTAACTTTCTACTGATTTAAAAAAACAAAACAAAAAACAAAACAAAAACAAAAACAAAACCCACACCAATAGCTCCTGACCAGTACCTGTCCAGATCTGGGCAGGTAAGCCCCCGACACCTATTCTTCTGTGAGGAGAATTTCAAACTTCCAGTTCTTACTGGATAGCTGGGATATAGCCCAAAGACCTCAAGCTGTTGAAATCCACATTCTAATATCATTTCCTAATCATTAGCCAGTTCAGAGCTCTTTGGTGCCGTCTATGTGCCTAGTGTGGGTTTAAGTCTAGATTTCCCATTTCCTAGGTGTGTGACCATAACAAATTGCTTTTCTCTTCCTCTGGTTCCTCATCTGTTAAGTTGGCATGGCAATATTTTAAACATTATCTTGTCCAAAAAGTATATAGCATCATACTTGTGCAGGGTCATATGTCTCTTTTTGGGGAGAGGGGACTGGTCTAATAAAACTTCCATGTTTGCTCTTGTACTTTCACACTTTCCAGAATGTCCATACATGTGAGAAAGCCTGTGATTCCAAGTCTTTCACCAGTACATGTATCAGACTGGTACTTAGCCAAATTCTCCTCCCCCGCCCCCCGCCCCGCCTTTTGCCCTTGGTCCATACCCTCTCCAGAAAACTGCATCTGATGTCCAGATGGAGAGGGAAGTGGCCAAGTCCAGTCTTTATCACAGTCTGCTCTCACCTGAACTGACTGGCTTCTGCTTCTCTTCCTACTTACTCCACTGGCTCTGCCCAAGCATCTGCCTTTCAGAACATGGTGACTTGTCTGAACAATTCAGCTTTATTCTTTCCTGCAGCCACTAAAAAGAACTGGGAAATTTTCCAAAAATGGCCAGAACCTGAGGACTATGCCTTTTGCTTTAAGCCAGTGGTTCTCACCCTCCTAATGTCCTTTAATACAGCTCCTCATGTTGTGGTCACCCCCAACCATAAAATTATTTTTGTTGCTACTTCAGACTGTAATTTTGATACTGTTATGAATTGTAATGTAAATATCTGTATTTTTGTTGGTCTTGGATGACCCTTGTGAAAGAGTTGCTCAACACCAAAGGGGTGTAACCCACAAGTTGAAAACCACTGCTTTAAGTGATTATCACTACTTTTGTCCAAAGTAAACTAACATTTCTACTTCTAATATTTATCTGCAGAAGTATATGCAAAACTGTAAAAAAATGTATATAAAAAGCTGAATAAACTTGTGACTGTGAATAGCTTAAGGATAGCTGTAAGTGAAGTGTGGTCTATTTCTATACCAGGTTAGTAACCAGCCATTGAAAGGGTACATTTGGTGAACATACATTCTAATGAAAGGCCTAAAATCCATTCCCAGCCAGTAACAGCAATTTCTTAAGGAAACAGACTTAAAATAAGAGAAAGGAGCCTTTCACACACTGATAGTGTTCCATAACATCTGAATTCTTCCAAGTGTGTATTTCTGTCACAATAATTTCAAAAGCAAATGTTGTCACCACCACCTTCTGCCCATACTTTATATGGTCTCATTATTTTTAAATGCATAGTAAATGTGTATTGCTTTTGTAATAAATGAATTCTCTTAGGATCTCCCAAATAGTTCAACAAACTTCGGGGTTCCCATTCCACTGGCATTACCTCTGGATCACAGGCCAGCTTTGAAAATTCCTTTTAGCAGGAAGATTTTTATCTTGTGAGATACACAAACAGCACTTGGCAGGCAAGCGAATGTTGGGTAAGGAGCTGAAGGCTGGCTAATACTCCTCATGTTAACTTATAGGTCCGTTCTCTTTCACTCATCCAAAACACTTTTTACTGGGCCCCAACTCTAAGTGCTTTTCTTGGAACTGGAAATACAGTAACTATCCCCACCATCATTCATGACTTTGCTTTCTATGGTTTCAATTACCCATAAAGTCAACTGTGGTCCAAAAATATTAAATGGAAAATTTCATCTGTATGCTTAATGATTCCATTAACTTCAAAATTATGAATTATAAATTATACACTGTTCTGCATAGCATGATGAAATGTCATGCCATCTGTCTCTGGCTCAGCTAATATATGAATCATCCATATCCAGTGTGTCTATATTGAGACACCACCTGCCTGTAAGTCACTTAGTAACTGTCCCATATTCCAGAAGAGTATAGTGATTGTGTTCTAGTAACCATTGTGGAGTTATTAATTCTATGTCATTTATATGGCTTCATTCCATCACATAAGCATTGAACCATTTGTCATAAATATAAGAAGCCAACTATAGTATAAGATATTTGAGGGAAGAGCTACATTGGTCTAAATTTTATTATAATTATTCTATTTTATTATTAATTTTTGTGAACCCCTGACTTTATTTAATTTATGAATTTAAATTTTTCATAGATAGCTCTGTTTATTAGCTTTCCATTACTATAGTGAAATACCTTAGGAATTAACTTATAAAACAATAATGCTTATTTTGGTTCCCACATTTAGTTTCCATGTATGGTCCACTAGCTCTCTAGCTTTGGACCTATGGCAAGGCAACACATCATGGTAGAAACATGATACAGCAAAACAGCTCACATGGACAGGAAGCAAAAACTGAGACCTGCTGGTCTCTCTAGACTCTATTCTTAAATATCATACCACCTCCCAATACCACCACTCTGGGGAACTATTTTTTAACACACAGGGTTTCTGGATACATTTGAGTTTAAAACCATAGTTTCCTCTCTAGAAACAATAGAAGTAGCACAAGTTCAGGCTTTCATGAAAGGTCCTGTAATTTATTGCCCATTCATAAGAAGAAACTATTGTAAAAAGTCTGGCAATGTTGTGCCTCAATAGAGTGTTCTTTCCAGTAGAAGTTCCTCTAGTTAAAGAAAATAATTTCTCTTCTTCTGTGTTTCTAAATAAGTACTCTTGCTGTGTTGAACATGGTCTTTTGAGTTCAGCCTTCTGAAACCAACCATAATTGTGGCAATGAGTGTCTTGTCAATAATGTTCAATGCTACTGGTGATGAAACATTTTGTGGCATACCCAACAGAGAAACACAAAAGCTAACCAACATAAAATACCTAATATGAAGCCACTGAGTATTTAAAGAATTGCAATGAGATCTTGTCAGTTGTTTAATTTATAATTCCTTTATCCAAAAACAGCATTTTTCTAAGACACCAAGTTCAACACAAATCCAATAAATTGCAAAAAATATTAGGAAGAAATTAATAAAATACAGACTAAAATAACAATGCATTGAGTCAATCAAATAAGGAGTTGCTTCTTTGAAAAGATCAACTAGTTTGTCAAACTTCTAGCCAAACTTAAAAAGAAAAAGAAGTAAGATCCAAATTAATTAAATTAGAAATAAAAAGAAATTCTTTTAAAATACCCTTAAAATCTAGAACATTAGGGGATACTTTGAAAACTTATATTCAAAAAAGGTGGAAAACCTACAATATGTGTACAAATTTTTAAACTCGTGATCTAACACAATTAAATCCAGATATATAAACAATTTAAACAGATCCATCATAAGCTATGAGACTGAGGCAGTGATTGAATCTCCCAACAAAGACAAGATTGATTCATTGCTGAGTTCTACCAATCTTTTAGGGAAGATATGGTGCCAGTGCCTCTCTAATTGTACTATAAATAGAGAAGGAACACTACCAAACTCTTTTGTTGTTGTTGTTGTTTTAGATATATTTATCTTATTTTATGTGTATGAATGTGTTTTTCCTGCATGTCTGTGTGTGCACCATGTTCATACCCTCAAAAGAGGGCATTGGGTCCTCTGGAACTGGAGTTACAGACGGTTGTAAGCCAATGTTTGGGTCTTGGAAACAACCCAGGTCTTCTGCAAGAGCAGCAAGGGCTCTCAATCACTGAGCCATCTCTCCAGCTAAAATCTTTTTATGAAGCTAATATTACCCTGCTAACAAAGTTGTATAAAGACATAATAACAACAACAACATAACCACAGCCAGTTTCCCTAATGAACATAGATGCAAAAATTCTCAACAAAATACTTACAAGTGAAATTCAGAAACATATTCTGAAGATCATGCACTATGACTGAATTGGTTTCACACCAGAGATGAAAGATTGAGTCAACATATGCAAATAAGCAAGTGTAATATACCATATAAGTAAATTTAAGGACATAAATTACGTGATTATATCTACAGAAGCAAAGGGAAATTGACAAAGTTCATGGTTAAAATCTTGAAGTACTAGTAATAAATAAGAAGAAAGAATGCCCACTCTCTCCACCATTATTTGATATAGTGTTTGAAGTCTTGTCTAGAGCTATAAGACAAATATAAATATATGCAAATATATATTTGATACAAATAGGAAAAAATAAGTCATATTAGTCCAATTTACAGAGAACATGATTCCATACTTAAAAGTGTCTATGTACTACAAAGTGTGTGGTGTCTTCAGCAACAGGGTCTTACTACCAAGGTCTAGTAGGCAACCACCCTGTGCTATTGGAGGGTTTCTGGGACACCCTGGCCAACAACTCAAGGGGAGGTTCTCTATACCTGATTCTGGGCTTTTCATTTGGCAACCTATGGCTTCTAAAAGGAGCATAACCTCCTGTGCAGGGAAAGTCCAATTACACTCCTTTAGATGAATATTACATATATATATATATATATATATATATATATATATATATATATATATATATATATATATATATGAAGCTTATAAAACAATAGGCTGCTGTATGGCTTTTTCAAATATACCTAGTGTTAGTTATCTTGCCTCCTACCCTTTCCTCTGCTCTAACCCCCATTCTTCTCCCATCTATACCTTCTCCCCCATCATTCTCCTTCACCCCTTCTTATCATTTGTGTTGTACTAATTCTTCTTGCCTTAAGAGCTTTCTTCCCCCCTCCACTGATGGCCCCTTTCTAGTTTCCTGGATTCTGCAGGTTCTCCAATGTAAACACACAAATCTAAAGATTCAGTATTAGAATATACTGAATAAACTCTGAGACTGAGTTTCCTCCTACAGCAAATTTCCCATCAATTTGTCTGCAAATTTCATCATTTTTCCTTGTAACTAAATAAAAATGCACTGTGGATAGATATCACATTTTCATTATCCATTCAGCTATTTCTAGACATCTGGGTTGTTTTCATGACCTAGCTATTGTAAACAGAGTAGTGATGAACTCATATGAGCATGTGCTCTATAGGAGGAAATAGTACCCAAAATTGATATAGCTGAGTCATAAAGTAGGTCTATGTCTAGTTTTTTAGGAATAGCCCCGCTGATTTCTATACTTATGGCTCCAGTTTTTACTCCTATGAAAAGCTGAACACTCGTCCTCCTTTTCCTACACCCTTGCCAGTGCTCTTGTCTTTTGTTTTCTTAATCTTAGCTTTCTGACTAGAGTAAGACGAAATCTCAAAGTAGTTTTAATTTGCATTTCCTTGATGGCTGAAAATAATGAACACTTTAAAGATATTTCTTAGCCATATATTTTCGTCTTCTGAAAACTCTATTCCATTCCATATCCCATGTTTTAGTTGGAATGTTTATGCTCTCAGTGTTTAGTATTTTTTAGTTCTTTATATATTCTTGATACTAATCCTCTGCTGGATGGATAGCTGGAAAGGTTTATTCTTATTTTACAGGCTGCCTCTTCAGTCAATCGGCATTTTCATCTGCAGTACAGAAGCTTTTTAATTTCATGAAGTCCCACTTGTCACTGAGCCTGTTTTGTGATAAATTGCATTTATTGATTTAAGTATGTTGAGCCATCCCTGTATCCCTAAAATGGAACCAACTTGATTATGATGAATGATCTTTTAGATGTGCTCTTGAACTAAGTTTGCAAATCATTTTGTTGAGAATTTTTCTGTCTGTGTTGATTGGGGATATTGGCCTATAATTTTCTTTATTTGTTGCATCTATATTTTTGGTATTCATGGTATACTGGATTCATAAAGAGATTTGGGGGATGTTTCTGCTTTTTCTATTTTTATGGAATAATTTGAATAGTATTAGCATTAATTCTTCTTTGAAGGTCTTATAGAATTCTGAACTGACTTGTTTTAATTTAGAGACTTCTAATTATTGCTTCTGTCTCATTAGTTGTTATATGTCTGTTAAAATTATTTATAGCATTTTGTATCTTATATATATGTATATATATATATATATATTATATATAATATATATGCACTGTGATTATGAATTTTAATGTAAATGTCTACATAGGACATCTAATAAATTTCCCTTGTGAAAGGCTCCCTATATCCTGAAGGGTTCACAACCCACATAGTTGAGAACCACTTGTTGAAGAGCAATTGACATCATGAGAGTGTTGTCAGGCAGGGGCTGACTGCTATGGCATCTATGCACCCTCTGGGTCTCCTACCTCCCCAAGTGTACATGCACATTACCTGCTGGTGTTTCCTCATGACAGTGGACCGATTAGGACAGTGGGGTACTCCTCTTGTTTATGGAACTGCATGAATTTCTATTATTGGGGGGATTCAGAAATAGTTTGATTCTTGCAGGAAATAACTGTTCTTTGCTTTGGACTTGAGTGCCACTCTCATTACTGATGAAGGTGATTGTTTACATCTTTCTGTGAACCGGGGATAGGGTTGGGTTGTTGAGGCATGGAGTCTTGAGTGACCAGAGGTGGCTGGCAAGATCTTACAATTTGGAGTGTGTTTCCAGTGATCTGCAGAGCCAGCTCCTAATGGAGCAGAGTCAACAGAAGAAAAAGTTGGATCTGCTGAGGCAAGAGAAGGAGAACCTACAGGAGGAATGGCTCCTGCTGAAGAAGCACTTGAGTGAATTGAAATTGCTCAGTAAGGACCAAGAAGAGACCAGTGGCCTCCAGAACCAGCAACAGCAGGAGCAGCAAAGAATGGAGGAGAGACTTCAGAGCTTGCTGAAACAGAGGGAGCTAGTCACACAGAGAAAACACTTGGCAATAAAGCTGCAGCATCATTTGACTGTCTCCCAGGTGAGAGACCATGCAGAGACAATGTTCTCAGACACAAGACTCAAGAAATGCTGCTCTAGCATGACAGGCTCCATCTTGCCCATTACCTGGGGGGTTTCTCTGGGAAGCTTTGCGCTGCCTTTCCTGGAACTCACTTGGTAGCCCAGGTTGGCCTTGAACTCACAGAGATCTACCTGCCTCTGTGCCTCCCCGAGTGCTGGGATTAAAGGCGTGCGCCAGCACTGCCCTTCTCAAGGTCAGAAAAAGTCCAACATGAGCTGGAACAGTCCACAGCTCATGATGAGAACCTCCTGCCGACAGAGCTGCAGCTGCAGGAGCACTAAGTGAGAACTGAGGAGGCTGAAGGATTCCATAGTCAACCAGAACCCCTGACATTCTCCACTCTAGGATCAAGCCCTCCTCAGAACAAGACATGTGCTACTAGTTGTCAAATCACCAGTGAGGCAAATATCATCTGCCGAGTAGGTGGTCCCTCCATAATCTGATCCATGTGTCTGTTGAGTCACTAGTTAAGGAGTAAAGAAACCATCAAGAAGATTATTGAGTTTCAAAAAAAAACCCAAGAATTAATAAAATGCTGACATCTACCAGCAAGTGTTCCCAGTTAGAGCCACAACAACATGGAGAGAGAATACGTTTCTGCTCGTAGTTACTCTGAAAGTTTATTGCTACAAACTATTGTTAGTTGACTGAGTCCTCAGCCCTTCATATGTGGAGGGAGATATGTCAACGGAGACTGTGTTGATGTCATGCTGCTATCCAGACAAACCATACAAAGGATGCATCATATTCTCACTCAAGTCCAGTGCTGAAGCTACTCAATTTCATGTGCATGTGATGGTGAAGTGAATTGTTCTGAAAAATGATTTAAGAAGGATGCCACCATGAGCTTTTATATGCTCCCCATGTTCTTTTTTGTCTTTAATCAGCACACAGACACACTTTGGCCAACAGAATCATATAGTGGTCAACAAAGCATAAGATCAACCCTGGCAATGGCTTAACCTAAAAGTCCCAAAGTGGCATGACTACACTTTTCTTGAAGAGGTTATGTCAATTCAGAATTGTCCTCTAACTTGTGTCCAAAGCCAGCCACAGGGTGTAAGACAGTGCACTAAATCTGCATGATGAGAATGCATCTTAGTTAAATAGTTTTGGTTTGGTTTTGGGTTTGCATGAATTTACATTTTGTTGTTCTTTGTTTTACTTTGCTGTTTTGTTACTGTTTGGTTCTTTTGCTCTTTCTTAGATTTTATATTTTGCTAAGTCTATACACTGGACATACTAAGTGGCCTTTTAAGCCCCCATTCAGTCAAATCTCTGTAATGTCACAAATAAAAAAGTAATTTCTAACTCTTAAAAAAATTATTTATAGCATTTTGTAACTTATATATATGCATATATATATTATATATATGCACTGTGATTAAATTGGTTTTGCCCCGAGATGTAATATTGAGTCAACATATGCAAATCAGTAAATATAATATACCATATAAACACATCATATATATATACACATATATGTATGTGTATATATATATATATATATATTTGCCTGTTTCTCTTTAGATCTTATAACTAAGTTTTTTAAGTATGTTCTTGTGTTTCTCTGTATTTCTTCCATATCTATAGTAATGTCTCCATTTTCACCTCAAATTTTATTAATTTGGGCCTTCTCTTTTTCTTTTAGTTAATTTGACTAAGGATTTGTCAATTTTGTTCAGCTTTTCAAGGAACCAAACTTTGGTTGATTTTTTTATTGATTATTGTTCATTTCTATTACATTAATTTCTATACTGGTTTTCATTATTATTGTCTTGTTCTTATTTTTCCAATCCCTTAAAGTTCATCATCATGTTGGTTATTTGAAATATAATACTTGAAGTCTTAGTTAGAGCAATAAGACAATTGAAGGGGATCAAGAGGACATAAATTGGAAAGAAAGATGTGAAAGTATCTTTATTTGCAGATGATATGATAATATACATAAATGACACTAAAAATTCCACAAGGAAATTTCTATTTCCTAATCTGATAAACACTTTCATCAAAGTAACTGGACACAAAATTAGCTCACTAAAATCAGTAGCCCTCCTATAAACAAATGAGAAACAGACTGAAAAAGTAATCAAGGAAAGAACACCTTTCACAATAGCCTGAAATAATACAAAATGCCTTGGGGTAACTCTAAGCAAGGAAGTGGCAATGTTGTACAATATTGAAGACATATAAGAAGATGGAAATCTCCCAGCCCCTGCTCATGGATGGGTATAATTAATATAGTAAAATATCTATCCCATCAAAAGCAACCTACATTTCAATGTAATCCTTATAAAAATTCCAGCACACTTTTTCACAGATATTGAAATGGCAATCTTCAGATTCATATGGAAACACAAAAAATCCACATTTGCTGTCATAATCCTGAATAATAAAATAACTGCTAGAGGTATCACCACCCATGATTTCAAGTTGTATTCTAGAGCTATAATAAAAATATCATGATAGAATGGAGTTGTGTGCTCTACTCCAAGTGCTGCTGCGGGAGCTGAGGAGAGGGCAGAGACGAGCTGGAAAACCATGACATAAAGTGATAGATAACACAATTCTATTCCATGGTTTTGGTACTGGATTATGTAATAAGGACAAACATTTGAAAACCAACCATCCCCTGCAGCACCAGTGCCCACTGGAGCCGTACACCCACCCTGCATCAGTTGGGAACAGTGCCCACTGGAGCCATACGCCCACCTTGCATCAGTTGGGAACAGTGCCCACTGGAGCCGTACGCCCACCCTGCATCAGATGGGAACAGTGCCCACTGGAGCTATACGCCCACCCTGCACCATTTGGGAACAGTGCCCACTGGAGCCATACACCCACCCTGCACCAATTGGGCACAGTGCCCACTGGAGCCGTACGCCCACCCTGCATCAGTTGGGAACAGTGCCCACTGGAGCCGTACGCCCACCCTGCACCAATTGGGAACAGTGCCCACTGGAGCCATACACCCACCCTGCACCAATTGGGCACAGTGCCCACTGGAGCCGTACGCCCACCCTGCATCAGTTGGGAACAGTGCCCACTGGAGCCGTACGCCCACCCTGCACCAATTGGGAACAGTGCCCACTGGAGCCATACGCCCACCCTGCATCAGTTGGGAACAGTGCCCACTGGAGCCGTACGCCCACCCTGCATCAGTTGGGAACAGTGCCCACTGGAGCCGTACGCCCACCCTGCACCAATTGGGAACAGTGCCCACTGGAGCCATACGCCTCTTCCTGAACTGATTAGAAAGAAGGAGCCACAGGCCCTACCTGACCAATTGGAAGAAGAGTGACCTGGAGCCCCACCTGTTCAGATTAAAGGAAGAAATGGGTAGATGGCAGGTGTAAGAAAACATTAAACAACATAAAGAGCAGTACATAACCACAAGAACCTAGTGATCCTACAATAGCAAGACATGAACATCCCAAAGCAAATGATCCAGGAGAAAATGACCTTAAAAACAACTATATGGAGATATAGAGGACCTAAAAGAGGAAATGAAAAATTCACTGAAAGAAATGGAAGAAAAGACAAATGAAAAACTGGAAGAAATCTCTTAAAGAAAGTCGAGAAACCCAAGGGAAAAAAATCAAACAGGTGAAAGAAACAGTTCAAGACCTGAAAAATTGAAATAAAAGCAATAAAGAAAACACAAACTGAGGGAATTCAGGAAAAGGAAAATCTGAGTAAATGAACAGAAACTACAGACGCAAGCATAACCAACAAAATACAAGAAATGAAAGGAAGAATCTCAGGCATGAGGATATGATAGAGGAAATAGATTCATTGGTCCAAGAAAATGTTAAATCCTCCAAATTTTTAACACAAAACTTCCAGGAAATCTGGGACACTATAAAAAGACCAAACGTAAGAATAATAGGGATAGAAGAAGGAGAAGAATTCCAGCTCAAAGGCACAGAAAACATATTCAACAAAATTATACAAGAAAACTTCCCCAACCTAAAGAAAGACATGCCTATGAAGGTACAAGAAGCTTACAGAACACCAAATAGACTAGTAAGAGCAACAAAGGAAAAAGGTCAAGCAACATAAAGGCAGACCTGTCAGAATTATACCCAACTTTACAATGGAAACCCTGAAAGCCAGGACCTCCTGGCTTTCTACAGATACTAAGAAACCACAGATGCCAGCCCAGAATATTCTACTGAACGAAGCTTTCAATTACTGTAGATGGAGAAAACAAGATATTTCATGACAAAACCAGGTTTAAACATTACATATCCACAAATCTAGCACTACAGAAGCTAGCTGCAACCACCAAAACACAGGCAACAAATATCCTCACATCAGTGAATCCCAAAGAAGGGAAACACACACACAACCAACAAAAAATAAGAGGAATTAACAAACACTGGTCATTAATATTCCTTAATATCAATTAACTCAATTTGCCTATAAAAAGATACAGGCTAACAGGATGGATACAAAAATAGGAACTTTTCTTCTGCTGCATACAAGAAATACATCTCCACCTCAAAGACAGACATTACCTCAGAGTAGAGGGTTGGGAAAATTTTTTCCAATCAAATGGACCTAAGAAACAAGCTGGTGTAGCTATCCTAATATCTAACAAAATAGACTTCAAACTAAAATCAGTCAAAAGAGATGAATAAGGGCATTTAATATTCATCACAGAAAAAAATCCATCAAGAGGAAGTCACAATTCTGAACATTTATGACCCCAATACAAGGGCACCTACAATTTGTAAAAGGAACAATACTAAAGCTCAAATCACACCTCAGACTCACACACTAATTGTGGAAGACTTCAACATCCCACTCTCAACACTAGACAGATCTGCCAGATAGAATCTTAACAGAGAAATAAGGGAATTAAGAGATGGTATGACTCAATGGACCTAATAGACATCTATAGAACATTGCACCCAAACACAAAAGAATATACATTCTTTTCTACACCCCATGGAACCTTCTCCAAAATTGACCACATGCTCGGTAATAAAACAAATCTCAACAGATAACAGATGTAACAGATGGGTTACATATAATTGAATTGTTGGCCAAAGGGGTCCCATAGGAATTCTCTAACAATCCAGGCTGTTGCCAAATCTATAGAGCGCTTTTTAAAAACTGACAGTAAAGCCCCCTTGCTAAAGACAACACATACAGAAGTCATTGAACATGGAGATGTCTAGATACTGCCTACATAGAACCTTCACCCCTATATTCTAGCTAGTGTCTTTGGTACAGGAAGGTATTCTGCACACTAACAAAAGAGAAACATCACAAACCCTCTGATCCACAGTGGTGTCTTGCCTGCTAGATATGCTAGAGCAATGGTGGCACAAAGATTGTGGGAGTAACTTGATCTACTTTGACTTAAGACCTACTCTGTGAGATGGAACAAATATCTGACATTGCTTGGGCAACCAAGAACTTGAGACCAGATAGCCTAAATACCTATGGTAAAACCAAACACTAGTGTTTCTTTAAAAATGTAGCAATAAATAAAATTAAAATAATCATAGACCTGTGCTTTGTTCAGTCATCATCAGAGAATCTTCCTCCTGCAGCAGATAAGAACAAATAATAAAGACCCACAGCATAATGCAACAAGTGAGAAATCTTAGAACACTTAGCTCTAAATGGGCTGTCTCCATCAAATCACTCCCCTCAGGGGTCAGCCAGAGGGGATAGAGGACATAGAGGACATTAAAAGAACAAAGCCTTCTAAATCAACTGAACTCACAGAGACTGTGGCATCATGTACAGGGCTTGCACAGTACCCTATCCCACCTAGCTAAGCTTCCAACTTGTGAAAAAGAAGTTTTTAAAGTGCTTAGGGATGGGCATGGTGGTATATGTCTTTAATCCCAGCATTCTGGAGGCAGAGGCAGGCAGATCTCTGAGTTAGAGGCCAGCCTAGTCTATAGAGCAAGTTCTAAGATAGCCAAACTTAAGTAGTAAAGGAAACTATAGAAAACAGAAAGCTTGTGGAATTGTATTTGAACAAGAGGGTCATGTTCCTGCCTTAGCAAACAGAAGAACCTGGCAGTTTGGCAGCATGGTTCTTAGAGTCAAGGATACAAGAAAGGTGTTGTTGACTCTCCCTCTGTGGCTAAGGAAAGCTGCTGAGGACAGGCATGTGTCATGAGTGTCCATTCATGGAGGACCCAAGAAGCCATTGTGTGAAGCTGTGAAAGTGAAGCCTGGATAACCTTGGAGACCCAAAGATGTTGGAGATGCCAGAGTCATTGGATTCTTGCCAAGGAGCGCTGCTAATACAGAGTGGAACCAGCTCAAGAGAAAGAAGTGTGTTACATTCAACAAAGCTAAAAGGAGTTAGAGATATGAAGAGCATTTTGACATCAGACATGGAGACACAGACTTTAGAGTTTGCTCTGCTGGTTTTAGGTCTTGCTTTAGTCCAGTACTTTTTTACTATGCTCTTTTCCCTCTCTTTTGGAATAGTAATGTTTATCCTGTGCCATTGTATGTTGGAAGTATATGGTCTGTTTTTTTTTTCTTTTAATTTTTATTTTACAGGGTATTACAGTTAAAAGATTGCCATGAGTCTCAGAAGAGACTTTGAACTTTGGACTTTTAAACAGTGTTGACACTGTGATAAATTATGGATGGGGACTTTTGAAATTGGACTGAATGCGTATTTTTTGCATTATGATATGGCTACAAAACTATGATATGGCTACAAGGGAGTGGAATGTGGTGGTTTGAATAAGAATGTCCCCCATAGGCTCATATATTTGAATGCTTAGTCATCAAGTTGTGACACTACTTAGGATTAGGAGGTGTGGCCTTGTTGAAGAAGGTGTGTCACTGGGGGTGGGCTTTGGGATTTCAGAAGCCAAATCCAGACCCAGGAGCTCAATCACCTTTCTGCTGCCTGCTGATTCAAATGTGAAACTCTCATCTCCTCCAGCACCATATTTGCCTGTGTGCCACCAGGCTTCTCACCATGCTAATAATGGACTAACCCTCTGAAACTGTAATTAAATGCCTTCCTTTATTAGAGTTGCTGTGTCATGGTGTCTCTCTACAGCAATAGAACATTGACTAAACCACATACTATTATTTCCAATGACATGACCTGGAAGGCTTTCAGACAGTGAATTAGAAAGAACAATTATTACCATGTTCAAACAACTCAAAGAAAACAAAAGCAAAGAGCTGAATGAAATAAAGAAGTCAATCCAAGACATGAAAATTGAGTTTAATAAAGTAATAGAATTGCTGAAGAAAAGCCAAACTGAAATGATGCTGTGTTGCTGGATCCTAACAGCTCACTCAGGGAAGGGGTTGAGAAGGCACAGAGTCAATGAAAGAAACAATAGGAGTCAGTTGAAGGCAAACAGCAGACTCATTTATTCAATATCAAGGAAGACCTTATACATCCTCCTCCCAGCACCGAAGCTGTGTCTCAACATGGTGGCATTGCGTAGTCATCACTCATTGGCTGGGCACAATCAGGAACTCTGACAGCACCTGTTGCTAGGCCCTTAGGCAGACTACAGGTTAGCTCATAAGAAAGTATGTTATGCCTTGGCAACTGGTTTAAGCCAATTTCCTAGACTCTGTGGGCCTGTCCTACTACATGTCCACCCTTTTATTTTATTATGTGGGTGCTTGGTGGGAGTCAGAGTTCTTTGCTCCAGCCTTGTTGACTCCACCTCAGGGGGCCTCAGCAATGGACTGTGCCTAACTTAGGTTGTCTTGCCAAACAAGCTTTTACCTGTCATTGACTATCAGCCTTCGAAGACACTCCATCCCTGGGGAGTCACCCCGGGTGGGGAGGGTCAGGCAATAGCCTTTTGAATTTCAGAAAGCTAGGCATGCATAACCTTCCATGGAAGACTGAGTTGGATGTCTAAGAGCTGTTAACACCTGTACAGTTGCCTTAGTGGCTGCCCATTTAAAAAGAAGAACAATTAAAGGCACCACCCTACCAATCACAACATATGTGAAAATCTAGGAGGGATCAAATGGCCTTTCTATATCATGCCAAACCTTTTCAAAAAGTAAATATTCACAGGCCATAATCTCTGCCTTTGTCTGATTTAACTTGATAATTTCCAGTGTTAACTGTTCTATGTGCCCTATCTTTAGCTGTTCTGCAGCTAATTCCTTTAGGTTTGACAGCTTCAGTTCAATTGTAGGCCACTGTTCCACCCATAATTCTTGATCTGAGAACTATGTTAATGGAATGGGGCTAAGGGGCTCAATCACAGTGGATCTCATGGGGACAGCGGCTCTTAGAATTGGGGGTATAGATCTGGTGCAGGGTTGCACACTGCAAGACCACCTTTTCATGGACCTTGATGTCATCAAAAATGGCCCTGTCATCTGTTGTTAGGACAATACCAACATCCTCCAAAATGTCTCTGCTCCTAAGATGAATGGCTCCCCGATTGCCATCAAGATCCTTCCAATGGAAAAGACAGGTGGTCATCTTAGAATCTTGTTGGTCTCCCACACCACTAATGGGGCGGGGGCAGGTTTAAACTTCCAATGAGGGAAGTGAAGTGCCTCAGTCTCAGTTAAAATGTCTACACCCATGTCAACCAAGCCTTGGACAGCTTGTCCATCAAGATTGGAGAGTGTGGAAAAATGGTCATTGTCCAATAGATTTTTTTCATTATCAGAACCTCCTCTTACTGGTGGGGCTGTGGAGCACCCTTCCTAGAGTTTAAAGGGGTTGGTGTTTGGGCAGGCTGTGAACTACAGTCCTTTGCCTGATAAAATCTGGGGCATCAGGTCCTAGGTTTTTCCTGGGGGCAGTCATGCTGCAAATATCCTAGTTTGGCCATATCCCTAGCAAGTTCTATCTACTTGGGGGCCCTTGGGAATGTCATTAGCATGCTGCCTGTCAGTGAGAAGAGTATCCAGGGAGTCAGTAAGAGTGGCAATGGGACTTGTGCTGGGGTTGAGATCTCTGGTGGCCTGCCCCTATTTATGCATGTCCTCAATTCACACAGCTGCAACTGCATTATGGGTTTAGGCGATGAGCCCCTCGCAAGTCAGCTGTTTAATCAACATATTTCTAGTGGTGCCTGCTTCCACTCTGTGCTCTACTGGCTCATTGACACAGTCTAGCAAGTCGGTGAAGAGTTCCCCTGGCTGTTGGATAAGATTGTGAAAGTAAGCCGAGGAGTCCGGGAGTACAGGCTCTGAGGGCCTTGAGAGCCATGTCCAAGACCTGTTGAAAATAGGCATTTCAAACCAATCTGGTGCACAGGATGGACATATTCCCTGAGCCCTGTGAGCATATCATAGGTCACCAGGACATTACGTAAGTTGTTCATCCAGGCCTGGAATTCTGCCTGATCATCATAGGCCAATCTCCAATTGAGAAAGACTGCAGGCTCCAACACATCTTTAAGCAAATGATACCAATCAAAATAAGTTTGTAACTGCATGGACCATTGAACAAGGACCTGCTGAAAGTAGGGGAAATCTGGCCCTGACTCATTGGCTGCCTTCTGGATGAGGGAAAGATCAGCTATGGGGGGCAGGAACCCAGGGCTGGACACTGGCATACAGCATTTGAGCCCACATTGACTGTGAAGGCTTCTATGAGCCTATGAACTAACAGTGGTGCAGGCTGTGAGGGTTGTAAGATGCCTGGCACCATGGGAGAGTAGACACCTTCTGAGGCAGGTGGGTACTGGGGTAGATCACCCCAGGAATACCACGGCATAGATGAAGCTGACCATGGTGGTGGAGCAGAGGGGGGAGCAGCACATGCTTAATGGAAGCTGCCTTCTCCTTGACAGATTTTCAGGGTCCAAAACTGTCTGTCTCCTCATCATCAGATATCATAGAGAAATCTAACATGGAAGTTGTGGGGATGATGAAAAGATTACCCATCTGTTAGAGGAAAACAGTAAGCAAACTACAATCTGAGAGAAAATGACAGTCAACAGGGGTGGAATTTGTATCGGACCCCTATGTCTTGTGCTTAATGGGGGACTTCCATGGTTTTTTAGGCCATGGTTGTATGCCCACATAGTGTCTCCAGAGGAAAGATGGGGTTCAGGAGCCAAACCTTGGTTCCACCTCCTGGGGGGGGGGGTCAATCCTTATGTGGAGGCACCAGGCAAACCAAAATAGAAAAAAAAATGTGCCTTCCTAACAAGATGAGCAGACAAACATGCAGACAACACAAAAGAAGGAAAGAAATGGGGTCCAATGCTTCCCTGCTGAAGGGACTTAAAGAACACAACACTGAGGGGCCTTCTCACCAAAACACACCATCTTGGGGGTGCTGTCAAGCACCACAAGTGAAGAGAGGGAGAAGATCAGAATCTGCACTGGGAAAGAGAAAGTAACAGAAGCCCCACGTTTAGGCAACAGATGTTCCTGGATCTTAACAGCTTCCTTGGGGGAGGGGTAAGAAGGTGTGGCATCAACAACACAGACACTGGGAGTTAGTTGAACAGCAGACTTATTTATTCAATAATGGGAAGGCCTTATATACCCTCCTTTCAAGCTGTGTCCTAATTTGGTGGCATTTTGTAGTCATCTCTCATTGACTGGGCAAGATCAGGAACTCTGACAATGCCTATTGCTAGGCCCTCAGGAAGACTTCAGGTTGTGAAGTGCATTATGTGCATGCCTTGGCAACTGGTTTAAGCCAATTTCCTAGACCCTATGGGCCTGTCCTACTACAATGCTGGAAATGAAGAACCCAATAAGTCAAATCTCCTCATCAACAGAATGGATCATGTGGAAAACAGTCAGGGCTGAAAATGCAGAGAAATTGTATCACTCATTAAAGGTCAAAAAGAAAATTTAAAAACATACATATACAGAACACTGGAGAGATTTTGGAAACTATGAAAGACCTAATGTTTGAATTATGGGCACAGACAAAGGAAGAGAAAGAAGAGGAGAAGAAGAAGGAGACAGAAATGGTGGCCACCTTAGTGAAGGTATAGAGAATGTTTTCCTTCTTTATTACTGTTATATTTTTCATTGTTTAAAACAATTTTAAACTCAAATATATTTTGAACATGCTCTTCTCTAGATTTTCTTCCCTTCTCTACCCATCCAACTTTAAGTTCTTTCTTAAAAAAGAAGCAAAACCCCAATACAACAACAAAACATCCAAAAACAAGAAGACAAAATAAAGCCACATCCAAGATGAAAAAAACAACAAGCAAAACACCAGGTAGAAGCACATACACATAAAAACTGTGGAGTCCAATGATATGTTACTCAGTACTCCTGAACATGAGACCTACCCTGGAATGGTTGATGAATTCAATGTCACTCCATTGGAGAAAACCTATTTTTCCTCTCCCAGCAGGTATAGGTGACAGTTCTATTGTTAACTTTTAGCCTAGTGGTCAGGTTTTCATTCATTCATTCATCCATCCATTCATTCATTTTTTATGTTTTTTTTTCTGGTTTTTTGAGACAGGGCTTCTCTGTGAGGCTTTGTGCCTTTCCTGGAACTCGCTTTGGAGACCAGGCTGGCCTCGAACTCACAGAGATCTGCCTGCTTCTGCCTCCCAAGTGCTGGCATGCGCCACCACTGCCCGGCTCATTCATTTTTTAAACACAACAAAATAAAATATAATAAGATAAAATAAGCTATCATATTGAGGTTGAGTAAGACAAACCAACAGAAGGAAAAGAGCTGAAGAGAAGGCACAAGAGTCAGAGACCCACTCAATCCTGCACTCAGGGATCCCATAAAAACACTAAACTGGAAGCTATAATATATTCACAGAAGACCTGGTACAGGCTGGTGCAGACCCTGTGCATGAACTCCAGTCTCTGTGAGTGCATATGAGCTTTGATTATGTTGACTTAGGAAACCTTGTTTTCTTGGTGTCCTATCATGTAAGAAATTTTTCCAAACACAGAGCAAGATAGTTTGTCTAGGTACAAGAGGGCAACAGAACAACAGATACAGCCAGAAAAGATACTCTCCATAACATACTACAGTTAAAAACACTAAAAAGAGAATAAAGAAAGGGTATTAGAAGCTGTGAGAATCAAAGTTCAAGTCACTCATAAAGGCAGGCCATCAGCACCTGGTTTTCAACAGAAATGTTTAAAGCCAGAAGGGCCTGGAAAGATGTACTTAAAGTTTTTGTAGACCACAATCATCAACCCAGACTGTTCAAGCTAGTAAAACTGACTGTAAAAATTAAAGGAGAAATCAAAATTTTCCATAATAAAATCAGGTTAAAGAAATTTATGACCACCAAATCATGGAATATTGAAAGGAATACTTCAGTCTGAAAAAATAATAATAACAAAAATTAGTAATATTCTTTTTTAACCTTTCTAGAGCTTTATTGGGAGAGAGGGGGAGAGAAGGGAGATAAGGAGAGAGAGAAAGAGAAAGAGAAAGAGAGTGACAGAGACAGAGAGAGGAAGAGAGACAGAGAGACCACGTGAAGGGAAGAGAGCGGAAAGAGAAACGGGACAGTAATGACACTGAAGGATCCTATGTGTGACCTCTTCCCATAACTTTAGTTGTACAAGACAAACAAAGGTCAATTTTTCAAAAGAGATAAAAGGAAAAAAATAAAGGTATGGCCTTATGGTTCTCAAGATTTCATCAGTGTTTGTTATTATGTTCTTCTAATTTTGTTAATATGGATCTTCTCTCTCTGACTTCTAGTTAATTTGGATACTGATTTTCTCAAAGAATCAATGTGGTGATATTTTGTTATACCCTAATAAAATTTGCATGAAGATCAGAGGACAGAACAAGCCACTGTATTAAACATAGAGGCCAGGAACTGGTAGCACACTCCTTTAATCCTAGCATTCGGGAAGCAGAGATGGGATCTTTGTGAGTTCAAAGTCACCCTTGACTACATGAGATTGATTCAGTCTAGGAGAGAAACAGAGCCAGACAGTGGTGGTGCACACCTTTAATCCTAGTACTTGGGAATCACACACCTTTAATCCCAGCACTAGGAAGGAAGTAATATGGCTGGGCAGAGAAAGGTATATAAGGCGTGAGGAGACAGGAACTAAGTCCTTTTTTTGGCTGAAGTCCTTTGAGCTAGAGAGCTTTTTCAGCTGAGGACTCAGAGGCTTTCAGAGGATTCGTGGAGTTGGTGAGGTGAGATGTGGCAGTGGCTTGTTCCTTTGTCTCTCTGATCTCTCAGCATTTACACCAGTATCTGGCTCCAGGTTTGTTTGTTTTATTAGAATTAGAATTTTAGAATTCATGAAACAAATCAACTCTTTGTTTCATTGATTCTTTGTATTTGTTGTTTCTATTTTATTTATTTCAGCCCTGAGTTTGATGATGTCTTGTCATCTCCTTTTCGTGTGATTTCTCCTTTTTGCTCTAAGGCCTTCAAGTGTGCTGTAAAGATACTAGTATGAGATCTCTCAAATTTGTTTTCATTTAGGCACTTAGTGCTATGAACTTGCCTGTTAGAACTACCTTCATGTACCATAAGTTTAGGTCAGATAGGATTTAAGGTATTATTTCAATTTTCTTGTATTGTGTTCAGACTTTCTTTGTGTCTGAGTATGTGGTTAATTTTGGAAAAAGTTCCAGAGGTGCCATGAAGTAGTGTATATTCCTTCATGTTTGGGTGAAATGTTCTGTAGATATCTGTTAGGTCCATTTGGTTTATGTAAGTTAGCTCCAGCATTTCTCTGTATAATTTTTTTGTTCTACTTTCACCCTTTATTTGTAATACAGGTCAACTGTAGTTTTAGATTTTTAAATGATAAACATGGTGACAAAAGTTGAAAATAAGTCTGGCCTGAATTTGGAGAGTAAGTGATTTTTCAGTTTGGGGGTAGGACAGAAAACAGGTGCAAGATCATCTCCAAAGGAGAAGAGAACACATACTCAGTGAACCACCAAGGGGTTTGGCTTCTACTCACTAAGGGCAAGCAGTGCAGTCCAGGCTAACCATCCACAATCTCTGTCACAACAAATCAGAGTCTCTAACTGTTCAAAGTAATTGTCGGTACAAGTGAGAAAGAAACTCCAGACTGACTTAGTATCAATCTGGATGACTATGAAATGTCCCCCAGTCCAGAGGTGGCAAAATCTTCAGAGGAACTGTTGGAACAGGGAATCTTTCATGTGCACACAGATGTTATACAGTGCATAGAGATTGGTGGGGGTCAGTCCTGCCAGGCCACCATGTGCTATTCCTCGAAGACCACCTGTACATTTATACAACATTCCCGTCACGGTTCCAGCTGCTACTGTGTTGAGGTCATCTTCTGCACCTCGTGTTTTCTCAATGATAACACCAAATGCACTATAGAGCAAAGCCAGGGAGCCTAGAGTATTAGCCCAAAGTGCCCCCTGCCTAGTCACCATATTCAAAATCTGTATGTTTCTTGGTTTGGACCAGGCCATGCTCTGGGTTTCCTTCAATCCTAACCGAAGACCATTTGTTGCCCCAAATGCAGCCCCTGTCATGCAACATCCTCCAATGGTAAAGAAAGCTAGCTCAAATCTGCCTCGGGTTTTGTTAGTTCCAGTTGGCAAAATGAATTCATCAGTATCCTGAACAAGATAGTGTGGATCCACATTTAAATATGGAGACAGGGGGTTCATACCAGTTGGGGAAGACCTGCATTGCTACTTCTCTGGAAGACCTGTGCATTGTTGAGAGGAGGGTATTAAGTCACTTCTATCAATGTATGAGGGTCAACATGTGATATAAGCTGTAGAAGTATTTCATTTGCAAATGTGAATGCCTTGTATTTGATTAAGAATGTTAAGAACTGCAATGTCCTCTTGGTGGATTTTTCCTTTGATGAGTATGTAGTGTTCCTCCCTATCTCTTCTGATTAGTTTTGGTTTTAGGTCTGTCTTGTCAGATATTAAAATAGCTACACTAGCTTGCTTCTTAAGTTCATACTTGGAATGTCTTTTTACATCCTTTTTATGTTGAGGTGATGTCTATTCTTGATGTCAAAGTGTGTTTCTTGGATTCAACAGGATGGCTCCTGTTTTCATAGCCTTCTGTTAATCTGTGTCTGTGTCTTGGGGAATTGTAACCATTGATATTGAGAGGTATCAATGGGCAGTGTTGTTGATCCCTATTATTTGTTGGTAGTGGTCGTGGTGTGTATGGGGGCACTCAATTCCCTTCTTTTGATTTGCTGGTCTGGGATTATTTATTTCCTGAGTTTTCTTGGGTATGATTACCTTCTTAAGGTTGGATTTTTCCTTCCAGTGTCTTCTGTAAGGCTAAATTTATAGATAGCAATTGCTTAAATTTGACTTTTATTATGGAATGTCTTATTTTACTCTATTGTAAGTGAAAGTTTTGCTGGGTATAATAATATGGGCTGGCATCTTGTGGTCTCTGAGTCTGCAGCACATCTGTCCAGGTCCTTCTTGGCTTTTAGCATCTCTATTGAGAAGTCAGGTGTAATTCTAATAGGTCTGCATTTCTATGTTACTTAGTCTTTTTCAATTTCAGCTTTTAATAGTCTTTCTTTGTTCTTAGAGTTTGTCATTTCATAGTGTCCCAGAGTTACTGGATATTTCATGTCAGGAGTTTTTTAGATTTAACATTTTCTTTGACTGAGGAATCCATTTTATTTTCTTTCTTTTTTTCTCTATTTTTTTTTTTGTCTTTTTTGTTGTTTTTCAAGACAATGTTGTTCCTCTGTGTAACAGCTCTGGCTATCCTGGAATGTGCTCTGTAGACCAGGCTGGCCTCAAACTCACAGAGATCTGCCTCCCTCTGCCTCCTGAGTGCGAAGATTAAAGATGTGTGCCACACCGCCCAGCTGGTATCCATTTATAATATCCTATCTTCAGTACTTGAGATTTTCTTTTCCGTATTTTGTATTTTGTTGGTGAGGCTTACCTCTGAGGTTCCTGTTTGAGTTCATAAATTTTTCATTTCCATATTTCCCTCAGTTTGGATTTTTTTTAATTGATCCTATTTCCACTTTGAGATTTTGAATGGTTTTATTCATTTCTTTCCACTGTTTGTGTTTTCATTGATTTCTTTAACATATTTGTTTCCTTTTTAAGGACCTTTGTCATATTCATAAAGGCTATTTTAAGGTCTTTTACTTGTACATCAGTTATGTTACAACTCACAAAGCCATGCTGTGGTGGGGTTGCTGAGCTCTAGTGGAGACATACTGTCCTGGCTGTCATTGATTGTGTTTTTACATTTGCATCTAGGCATCTGGAATTAGGAAGATTATAATTCTAGGTGTTGACATCTAGTCTTGTCTTGTTGGGTGAATGTTTCTGTTGCCCTCTCTCCTTCTTAGGAGAATGTGGTGGCCATATGTTGTCTGGTAGAAAATTCTTCTGGAATCCTGATAGGTGTGGCCACTGGGTATTATATAAAATGTGTTTCTGGGTATTGGGAGCTGACACGTAGGGATGGGAATAGGCTAGGGTTGAGGAAGTCCACAGGAGGAAGAAGGCAAGGAACAGCTTAGTCCCCTGGAAACTGGGGCAGAGAGCAAGTAGAGACTACGGCTGTGTAAGAAAGTCTACTATAGGGCTAGGAATGAGACGGGAAGGTTGGACTTGGAGAAATGGAGAAAGGAATGAAGATATGCAATTAGCCTACCTGCTTCCATGTTCAGAGTGGCCTGTGGGTTCCCAGACAATACCTGCTTGAGTTGGGGGCAGGGGATAAACCAATGGGTAGAGGAATGAAGACCAGAGGAGAAGACCTGTGTGATCAACTGGAAATGGGGGCAGGGTAGAGAAGGGAGACAGCAGCGGGTTTTTTGTTGCAGAGCTGGGATGAGACTTGGGGGTTGGATTTGGAGGAGCAGAAGAGATGAAGATCTGCAGCTAACCTACTTGCTTCCCAGGCAAAAGTGGTCTGTGGGTTCCCAGGGAGTGCCTGCTGGAGTTGGGTCCTAGGATAAAGCAGTAAGTTGGGGGTAGGGAGTTAGGAAGGGATGATCTGTATGATCCACTGGAAACAGGGGGCATGCAGTAGAAGGAGGTGGCTGCAGAGGGTGGTTTGCTGCAGAGCTGGGGATGAGATTGTATTTGGAGGATCTGAGGGAAAGATGAAGATCTGCAACTAGCCTACCTGTTTCCCTGGTCAGAGTGCACCCAGACATTCTTGAGGAAGGTAAAGAATCTTCCAGCCATCTTGGTTTCCCACCTTTTAGTGTAAATGTGTACAATGTTCAGAAAGGATTAAGTTGTAAGAGGGTTGAGATGTTGTTTTCTTTTGTGGGACTAGCGATCAGGGCCCAGGTTCTGTCCCTAGTCTTTTGAGAGTCTGCTATTGTAGGCCTAAGATATCCAAGAGTCAGCACACCCCTTGCTGGGCCTCTCTTCTGCTGCCTTTTAGTGTGGCTCCCAAAGTCTAGTTGCTCTACCTTGAGTAAGCTCTGGTTAACTATAGGCTGGGGCAGGTGGTTTTGAAGAGCTGAGGGTGTATTCAGAAGGCCTATGGGAGGACATGGCCCTCCACAGTCATAGGTGGCTGGAGTTTGAAGAGGCTGGTGGATGTATCGTGCCCAAAGCACTGTTTAGAGATGATGCTTAGCTCCTGCAGCATTGCTTTCCCCCATTGGGTTGCTGATGCTGGTCCCTAATGGTACAGCTTTTGTAGAATCACTGATCCAAGTCTTCTTTTAACTCAATTTGCCTGAGCTGAAACACAGCTGTAGCAGTGGATACTTTGGTTGCAGTCACAACAGCAAATCCATTTGGATGACAGAGAATATTCATGAATCCAGAATTAGAACAAGTTTCTTGGAGTCACTGATCAAATTGAGTTGGGAACTAAATAAGTAGCTGATGGAGTGACAAAACATTGCTATATCATTTGTTTCCTAAGCTGTAATCAGCCACTTGTTCGCCATCTTATCTGGAATTCCATAAGGCTAGTGTGTGTGCATGTACATGCGTGCTCACACACACACACACACACACACACACACACACACACACACACAAGCTATAGGTTGGAGGCAGGGGTCTTCCTCTGTCTTTCTCCACCTTTTTATTGAAAATAGTTTTTTTCATACACTATATTCTGATTGCAGTTTCCCCTCTCCATCTACCTTGATTTTTGAGGCAGCATCTGTCATTGAACTGAGAGTTCATCAAATGGCTAGACTGACTGGCCATTGAGTTCTAGGAGTTCACCCTTTACCCCACCCCACCCCCAGGGCTAGAGCTACAGACCCACACCATCACATCCAGCTTTTATGTGGGTGCTGGGGATTCAAACTCAGTGTGCTTGCACGGCAGAGACTTTTCCAACTAAGCCATCTGCCAACCTGTAGACCCTAATAGTCTTTCTTCTGCTTAATTTAGTATATTGGTGATGAAGTCTACTTGTCTTTCATTGATTTATTGAGTTTTTAATTTCCAATTTTTTGTTTGTTCTTTTGTTTCAGACTATCAATTTTTTTTACTGAATTTCTCATCTATGTTGCTGGCTTTCTTGTTCAGATATTGAACTGACTTCTTTATTTCATCTTCTGTCCTCTTTGAGGTTATTAATTATTTTAAACCTAGACTTTTGAATTATTTCTCCTGCATTTCAAGACCTCAGTATCTTTGGACTTGATCATAAGTACCTGTAAACATTTTAGGAGTCATGTTGCCTTTTATATTTCTTGGGTTTCTACATTATAATATTTGCATTTTTGGTGTGTGTATATCTCTTCTGATTGTTATTTTGGTGTGTGAGGGGGAGGGTGTCTTCTTGATCTTCATTTAAGGTCTCAATCCCCAAAACCTCCCAAAGAAAAGAAGGCAACACCACCAAAACTAGCCATTTTCAGGCTGGTGATGTGTACAGGCTGAGGACCAGTACAGCCAAGGGTTAATTTTTTAGGCAGGCCTGCACTCCCTCTTTGTGTTTCAGGAGCTAGAGCATGTTTTACCAACCAGTTTGGGACTGATGGGCCAGGAAGTTTCCCACTTGTTTCAGAAGCCACCAGTTTGATCCCAGGGCCCAAGGGTACTAATTGTCCAAGCTCAGAGGTGCCCTCTCCAGTGCATCAAAGGGAAACTCACCAAACAGCACCAAGATCTGATCCATATGGGGAGAACTGGGGAACTCAGCTCTCTGCCTTCTGCTCTCAGTGCTTTCAGACCATGGCTAGTACAATATCACCCTGCTGGAGGGAAAGGCTGTGCAAATCGGCTGTTGCCCCAGACTAGCACTCCATGTTCTCAATCCTGGATAGCAGTAAATTATTCACATCAAGGAGGCCTCCCTGGAGGATGAGCAGTCCATAGACTATGAGCTGAGGGCTCTCAGTGTCCACTGGAGTCCCCATTCCTTACCACAGAGCTCTCTATCCATGACCACCTTCCTCCTGCTTAAGCTCCTCGGCTCATCTTGTCCTCTCCAGAACTGCAGTCTTCTACCCAAACATGTAAAAGAATGACTTCAGGCTCCTTGAGGTATAATTATTTCTTGATTTCAAGTCACCAGAGTAGCCTCGTCTCAAACAATAGTCTCCTTCTCAAGATGGTGCCAGACTACAGCTGTCTGAAACATCAGGACTAAGAAAATGGGTCTCTTTCCCAATGTGGCCTCCCATACAGGCATCAGCCACGAAATCCTCCCACTGGATGTAAGGCTCCCATGAACTGTGGGTTTGTCCTGTGGCTGGGACTGCAGTACATCCTTTTGGTTTGCTATCTCTGTTCATTTTCTGGCATCAGTAAATTGGTTGCTTCTTTTCTCCTTATCCCTCCTAGCTTGGTTTTCTCCTCTTCTCTACTGCTGTAAAGTACAGATGCTTTCCTCTTCCTGGTGTGAGTTTACCTGTAATGCTTATTTCAGGTCTTGCTTCCTACACATCTTGGCATGTTGTATTTTCACTTTGACTCAGTTGAAACAACTTTGAAATTTCCCTTTGTGACTTTGCTTTTGTCTTCTTAATTAGTTCCCTAATGTTTGGGGGATTTCCCAGAGATAATTCTGTTAATCTCTTATCTATTGTTTTTAGCATCGTAGTATATATTTAGTATAGTAACATGTTGATCACTTGAAACTTATGAGGGCTTTTTTATGGTCTAGTTTGGTGAATGGCATGTGTCTTGTTGGGTGGTATGTGGGTTAAATGCAGGAGACCAGCTCCCAACTTTTCAAGGGTTCTTTTGAGGAGGAGAGAAGGATAAGAAAATATTAGATAGAAAGATAGCAAAGAGGAAAAAGACAGAAACACAGGATAGCTTTGGGAGGACCTGGGTCAACACCCAACAGCCTCTTCTGCCTCTTCAAAAGGGCTTTTTATAACAATGCCAAGGGGTGGGGCAAAAGACCTCCTCCTTGCTAGATCAAAGCACACCGCACAGCTAAGAGTAGACCCTTCCAACCACCTGGTAACCATGGTCAAATTATCCTCTTATGTAGCCCTGCTGGGTAAAGCAAGCTCAGATTCTTGGACCCTGAGTAAGTTCTCACTAGGAAACCTCTGTGGGTCTCTACAATTAAATGTCAGTGAGGCCATGAGGTGCTAATATTCTATCACGATTTCTTGGGGGTGTTGTTTGGTTTTGTCTTGTCTTGTGTGTTTTATTTTGAGTACTATCATGGATTAAATACAGGGACTTGTGTAAACCAGGCAAGAGTTCTGCCACTGACCTACAGCCCTTGCCCTTCTGTCCAATTTCATTAGGGGAGATTTTAAATCTCTTACTGTTTCTGTAGGTTTATTTATGGAACTTTTAGTTCTGGCAGCTTTTACTTATGTGTTTTGAAACTCAATATTTGGCTGTAAATCATTTGTGATTGCTGTAATTTCTTCATGAATGGAAACTGTTTTGTTATTTAAAACAAAAACAAATAAAACCATCCCTTGGTCCTGAGTATTATCCTTTTCTTTGGAAGTCTACTTTATCTGACATGAACAAATCCTTTCCAGCTTAGATGGAACTTAGGTTGGTATTAAATGATGCATATAGATTCACATTCTTATTCCCTAAGCCTACTTTTTAGCTTTCACTTAAAGAAGGTTTCCTCTTGGAAGCAAATAGATAAACTCTGCTTTTCTATTTAATCTGATCTGACAGCTCACACTTTGTTAGAATGGTTAAGTCGTTTAGATTTAACAAGACCATTAATAGGATTGATTTCAATATGCCATCTTATACCAGTCACTAATTTACCAGCAATTCCACTTCCATAGAAATACACACAGAGCTAAGTATTTGCTACCTGTTAATTTCTCCAAATTTTATGTATTTTTATTATTGCATATTTGTGATGGGCTTTACAAAGGTGTGTGTGTGTGTGTGTGTGTGTGTGTGTGTGTGTGTGTGTACACTTCATTTTTCTTTATCTGTGCACTGTTGGACACTTGGGCTGACTCCATAACCTGGCCTAACATGAAGAGTGGGTGTCTCTGTCATAAACTGCATTAGACACCTTGTTCACATTCCTGGGAGTGACACAGCTGGATTACATGGCATGTTCAGTTTTAGTTTTTGGATGAAATGACATACTAGTTTTCATAGTGGCTACACTACTTTACACCCCACTAGAACATGCACACAACCTAGCCAGAATTTGTCACCATTTGATGTAAACACGGGCCCATCCCATTCCATAGCCACTTCCCAAATTATCACTCAGAGGCATATATTAATTATAAATTCTTGACTGATGGCTCAGGCTTACTACTAGCTAGCTCTTGCATTTAAATTAACCCATGATTCTTATCTATGCTTTGTCATGAACAAGTGGTTTGTGGCTTGTTACCTCATTTTCTACATGTCTTGCTTCCTCGGCAGCTGGCTGGTGTCTGCTCCAACTCTGTCATGCTTCATCTCCATTCTCAGTTTGATTGTACTGCCTAACCTTATCTTGTCTCACCATTGGCCAAAACTGCTTTATTATCAACCAATGAGAGCAACACACATTCATAGTGTGCAGAAGGACATCCCACAGCAGTTTGGTTGTTTGTGTTTTTTTGTATTTTTTAGAGAATTTTATATTTCTGTTTGTGTCCTTTGCTGACTGAGTATAATTACTTCTTTGCATTTCTGTTATTTAAGGATTTATAGGCCTAGTATGGTTTCCTGGTGTTTACAATTGGTTTTGTGTTTGTTTGTTTGTTTGTGTTTTCTTATGACTGGGTCATAAGAAGCATCCTCTGGTGAGGCACTGCTCCCAGTGCATGTTTTACAGCTACTATGTGTCCAAAAATAATTTACTTTGTATTTCCAAATTTATTTTGCCAATATAGATATTTAACTTACTGAGGTATTTTTCTTTAGATACTCTAAAATACATCCCTTCCATCTTCTCTTTTGTGTTATTTCTAGTAAGAAATCTGTTGTCTTTCTTAGCATGTTCTGTAAACTTTTAGTCTGAGAGCTTTTAAATTTTCCTCTTCATCACTAGATTTAGCAGTCTGATTTTGGAAGTTTCTTGATGCAAGTTTCTTCATGTTCTATGACTGATAGTTTATTTAGTTTCCATCAAAATTTGAAAATACATAGCTTTATTTCCTTAAGTATTTTTCTATGCTGTAAAACTAGCTAATGTGGAATTTCAAGCTTGACTTTCTGTCCTCCCAGAATGTCCTGTGCCACCGTTTATTGTAGTGTAGCTCTTTGTTTTATTTTGATAATTTAGATAAATGAATTTTCACAATACCCTCTTCTTCTGTAGTAGCTAATCTGCTTTTAATCCCATCCCGTGCACTTTTTATCTCAGACATTGCCATTTCTTCCCTTTGGACACACTTGTGTCTTTTTGTGGTCTCCTGGTCATACCAAATCCATGCAACTTTCCTCTAGTTTCTTACATTCATAGCATACAGCAAAAATGGTAGTTTTAACATCCCTGTTATTAATTCTTCCATCTGTCATTATAGGTTGGTTTCTATCCAGTTATATTTTTCATTATGTGCCTAAAACATGAGGCGTATTTCTCTACTTTTTTATATATCTAGTATGGCTGAGAAAAAAAAAATTTGAGATGCACTTTCACTGTGTAGTACTGGCCAACCAGCCAGGTTGAACTTTGAACTCACAGACATCCACCTGCCTCTGCCTCCTGAGTGCTGGTGTTAAAGGCATGTACCACTATGCCAGGCATGGTTGGAAAAGTTAAAAAACAATCCTAATGTCTTATGCTCTTTTATAATTCCCTGACCTTGATGAGAGATTATTATTTCCATAATTATATTCCATTAGCTGTCTAAGGGGAAATGAAATTAAAGTCCCATATCAATTGAATTACTCAAGAGAAAAAATTGCCCTTAGTGTGAGGATGTAGTCATATGATTTTTTTTTTACTTTGGAGGCTAGTTGATGGGGACAGGTAGTTAGTTAAAGGAGAAATGTAGTCAGTTGAAGGGAACAGGTAGTTGATGGGGACAGGTAGTTAGTTAAAGGGGAAATGTAGTCAGTTGAAGGGAACAAGTAGTTAGTTGAAGGGGACAGGTAGTTAGTTGAAGGGGACAGGTAGTTGATGGGGACAGGTAGTTGGCAGGACAGGGAAGTCAGAGGAATGTGTTTCTGAATGTCTCAAAGAAGACACTGCCTCCAGAAGGTCTAGAGTACAAGGAAATGAATGCTTCCAAAAATCCCATGGCTGCTAAAGGTCTTTAAGGCTTATACAGGACCACAGCCCCAATTAACACCTTGATTCCAACCCTATGAAAACATCAGGAGATAATATAATTGGACCTTGCTTGGACTTCTAGCCTCAGAACTATGCAATGATAATATCCATTCCCTTAAGCCATCATCTTAGACAGTTTGGGTCTTCTGTAGCAGTATTTGCTCCACCATGACCTTGGGCTATACTGCCCCAAGGAGGCAGTGCTTCTTGCTGTTGTATGGGAACTCTTAAAAGGAAAGGGGGATTTCCTCAATTTATCCTAATAAATTTCCCTAATATTCCTAAAGCAGACTCCCATGAATTTCTTGAATTAGTCTTCTGTAACAAACTATCAGAGACTGGGAGGCTTACAAACTATACAAACTGATCTCCCACAGTTCTGGAGGCAGGAGGCCTAAGGTCAGGGGACCTTCATGATTAGGATTTTGTGAAGCTATAGTCCTGTTTACAGACATCCAACTTCCAAGTATTTTCACGTGGTGAAAGGAGAGTGGGAGAATGCTGGGGTCCCTTTTATACAGATATTAATTCTTTTCCCTATCAAACCAAAGAATTCTATGATGGTTGACATTGTCAACCTGATGGGACCTAGAATCTCCTAGGAGTCACCAAAGCTCTGTGAGTGTCTGTGTGGGTATTTCTAGACTGGGTTATTGAGGTGAGAAGACCCACCCTGCATGTGGGTGGCATGATTCCATGAACCAAGGTCCTGATTGAAATAAAAAGCAGAAAGCACCAGCTTCTATCTCTCTGGAGATACAATGTGCCCAGTTGCCTCTTGGTCCTGCCCCCATGACTTCTATGCCAGGATGGGCTGGGCCTCAAACTATGAGCCCCTCAAACTGTGAGCCAAAACAAACCCTGCCTTGAGTTCCTTTGATCAGGTAGTTTCTCATACCAACAATGAAGTAAATAATACAGTTCCATCTCCAAACACCATTACACTAGAGTTAGGACTTCAACATACAAGTTTTAGGGGAACAAAAGCATCCAGTTCATGTTGGTGTAATTAGTTAAGCAGCAAAAAAAAAGTGACTTCTCCTGGGATTAGTTAATTATATGCCTGGGATTCGTTAATTATGTAAGTATTGCCAACTGTCTTATTTACATTCCTGAAAGTACCGTTTTGCCCTTAGTGCAGTTGTGTTATTGGTGACAGTTTATTCTTTTATAGGTTGCTGTTAAGCTTTCTTAGGTACAACTCTTTCTCAGATGATGTTTTTCCTGTGACTACTGAGATAAGCATCTCCTGAAAACATTATCCAATTCTCAAAATTCAATGAAGATTTCCACTCTGGCTGTTAGGAATAGGAATTTTTTCAGGCCATCATATAAGCTCTACATACTGAGTCTTGTAGTTGTCTAGCTGGTCTTTCCCCAGCTTTTGCTAATCTCCTCTACCATGTATTTACTGGGGCTCAATTAAAGACTAACATACCCGCTGTTTCAAGCAGAAGTCTCTCTCTGAACAGCTCCTTCCTCTCTGGCACCTGTCCTTGCCTCTTCACTCTCTCCATTCTCTTAGCTTTGAGCCTCAATTCAGATGGGCAGCTGCCTGACTTCCCCTTTCCTGAACCAATACCTGAAAACTCTTTAGGCATTGAGCTGGGCAACTAGTCAGCTTAGTTCATCCATTCCTATGTCCTTCATTACTTGACCCTTGCTATGAACTTGTTATTCATATAACTACTTTTGACATTTAGTTGTTTAAGAGAAGAAGACAAAACCAGACCCTGTTACTCCATCTTGCTAAAAATTGTCTTTTTCTTTGTATTGTATTTTAGGCATAGCTGAAGGAGTGCATTATAAATCCTTAGCTTTTTTTACAGTCTACTTACCTTTAATATTGCATCATCATGTAAAATACAGAACCCTTGAGGCCATCTGTTATGAATATTATCGTCAATATTTGTATTTTATTATTGTGTGTATGTATTCCATCTGCCTTTGTTATGTCATAAAGTACAACTCTATCATTTTAGAGTTATGATTTATATAAAAGAATTAAGAGGAAGTATCAACGAAAAATACTCTTTTGCATGGGTTTTTTAAATGTTATTTATTCTTTTATGGGGATATGACCATTATCTAGTATCTTTTGCCTCCAGCCTCAGGGATATCCTTTGGCATGCTGGCAGTAAGGAATACTTCCAGTCTTTTTTTCTTTTTGTCTTTATTTATCATTTATCTTCATAGTTGAAGGACATTTTTTCTTCATATAGAATCTGGGTATATAGATTTTTTTCATTATTTTAAGGATGTTTTTAAACTTCTTGTTGTTTTATTTTGAGACAGGGTCTGCAATAGCCCAGTAGTCCAGTTGTTTAGCTGAGGATGTAGCAAGCAGAATTGGCCAGCTGTAGCCCATGCAAGCCATGCTACCGATCAGGTGGCTGGGGTCCTTTAACTTGGCCTGAACAGAAACAGTGGCCAGCGGAAGCTGTTGAAGCGCTGTCTCTGGCAGCTTCTGTACCCCTCTACATCTGGTTACAGCAAGTAGACAGCAGATAGGCAGAGACAGCAGCAAGCGGCCCCACTACAGTGACAGGTCTGGTGCAGGCCTTGGCTGCGAAAACTCTTAGCGCTCCACGGGTCACAGTTCTTGCTTAGATCTTTGCACAAGGACCTTTCGCCCGACAAGTGTAATAACTCCTGTGTAGATATCTAGGCTGAGGCCCTCAGCCCTTGATGACAACTGGAAATGCAGCTTCGGGGCCTGGGTACTCAGGCTTCCTCAGCTTTTGGTGGCGTTGAAGTTTGCGGCAGCTCCATCACAGCTCCCCACTGCCATGCTTCTGGCTGCCCTTGAGGCTTCTGCTGTCTGCTGCAGGCTTGCAGCTCCCCTTCTTCTGTACTGTCCACCCTGCCGCCACACTGCTTTTGTGGCTTGGCCTGCCGACCACTAGACCACTTATCAAGGCCACCAGCTATTCCAGGAGCTCCGCTCCTGTCCTTCTGGTTGTCAGTCAATTTCCATGGCTCTGCCCCAAAACTAAGCAGCTTCCGGTTCCCATAGTTCTCCTACATCCTCTCCTCTGCTGCCTCTGCCACTCAGCTGCCTCTGCTGGTACTGCTCCCTCCTTCATCCTGTCACCTCAGCCTGCTCTACTAAAAGGAGGGCAGAGAAGGCCACTCAAGAGAAGCTCTCTGGGGACCGGTTTGAAAATGACAGGGATCCATAGAAGTGGGAAGGGTACAAAAGATATGGGTATGATATTTTTAAATGCATTATATGCACATATGAAAATATCACAGTGGAACCCATATATATGTATGTATTATGAAAGTGTGTGTGTGTGTGTGTGTGTCTGTGTGTCTGTGTGTCTGTGTGTGTCTGTGTGTGTGTGTGCTAATAAAAAACATTTTTAAAGGAGCTGTAACACATGTGTAGCTAAAGACCTCTGTACCTAGGTCTACATAAGAACTCTAGCCTATCGGATCCCTGTAGCTACTGGGTCTAATTTTATCACACTCCCAGGTAAGCTGAACTGTCTGTTTGTATAGTCAAGAAAGGGGTGTTTCCAACACACAGCACAGCACTTATGACAGACCTCAGACAAGGGAAATATATGAGTAGTGGGAGATTTTAATGTTCTATGGTGTGGGTAAGCACAGCAGTCAGTGGCCCAGTTTGTCTGAAGTACAGGTAATGTGTAAGGGACAGGGAAGGAATATTATTTTTGATAAGGTGATTTGAAGTATAAATGCCAACTGGAAGTCTAAAATGCCAGGGCAAAACCTCTGGGTTTTACTTGACTAAGAGAGAGCTGGAAAGGTTTTCTGAGTAGTCAGACAACATGAATAAACAATGAGAGGTGAGTAACTTACAGTCATTCCTTTAATGTGCTCCTTATGAGCTGCCTGCGAAGGAGAATGTGGGTATCTAGGAGGATCTGTGTTTGAACTATGTACAAGCAGTCCTTATATGCACAGAATCCACATCCATGGACTCAAGCAAGTATAGACAAAAATATTGGGAGAAAGATTGTGTCTGCCTGGATATGTACAGACTACTTTATCATTATTCCTTCAGCAGGATGGTATGAGTACTATTTATATAGTATTTGTATTTTAGGTATTATAAGTAATTTTAAGATAACCCAAAGTGTTTGAGAGGGGGTAGGTAGGTTCTATGCAAGTACTATGGCATTTCATGTAAGTGGATGGACATCCTTAGATTTGTTGTATCTGTAAGTGGACCACAGGGACTGAGGAATGACTGTAGATTCTCCCAGTCACTGTCAACATCTACTGGGAAGACAGCTGGTAGTTATGAGTGTTGCCTACATCCAAAGCAAGAATTTTTCATCTGCCTCAGAACAGATGGAAAGCATCACAGGAATGGGGAGAGAGTGAGACCCACAGGTGGCAGCATCTTCAAGCTCAGCAAAATTCTCACCAATGTCTGAAAATTCCAAGCAGAGTTTTGTAAAAATCTTGGTGTACTGCTCTTTGTAGTCAAACTGGGAAAGAAAAAAAAAAAAAGAACCCAGAAACTATGAAATCTAAGCCCCATGAAAACAAAAGCCATTCTTCTATGACATTGCAAAAGGTAACTTTAGGTCAACATCCTCTGTTTCTTTAGATATTAGGCCCCTCTGGTGTCTGCCTCTGGCTTTTTCTTAACTAATCTGCCAAATACTACAATTCTAGCTCAGGCTGAAATACAACCAGGCCTCAGGGTTGCCACCTTAGAAGAAGGAATTTCATTTGGCAATATTTGAAACAGTGTACAAAACATTTGAGTGGAAAATAAACAATACAAGGGAGGTAGATGCAAGAGTGCATGCCCTATGTCCAGGGCTCGCCACAGGAAGAAGAAAGTGAGGAAGAACATCAGAGTAGCACAAAAATTAGCAATGAGGAAAGAATGAATGTCTTCGAAAGCTCCTGAAATGATAGGGGGAAAAAGAAGAGAGAGCTCTGAAATCCTACAAACTGCTCCAGGTGAAGCATGTGTGATGGGACCTGTCTGTGACCCAGTACTCAGGAGACTGAGGACCCTGTGTGCTGGGACTGTAAACAAGTACTCAGGACTGAGTGAAGACCATGTGCACTGGGACTGTAAACAAGTACTCAGGAGACTGAAGACCCACTGTGCTGGGACTTTAAACAAGTACTCAGGAGACTGAGGACCCTGTGTGCTGGGACCGTAAACAAGTACTCTGGAGATTGAGGACCATGTGTGCTGGCACTGTAAACAAGTACTCAGGACTGAGGACCATCGTGGGCTGGGACTGTAACAAGTATCTAGGACTGAGGGCTATGGTGTGCTGGGACGGTTCAACAAGTATCCAATAACCCCTTGCTAGATAAGCTTGGAATTCATTTACCCACCCAGACTCTGAGAAAGACCACGGAAACATCTAGTCTCCAGATGTCTGCACTCTGGATGACCCCGCTCCCCCGCCCTGATAGAACCGCCTCTTAAAAGGCCTGTGAGCCTTAGACTCTGGGTCACCAGCTACTTCTCGCGCTGGTGTCCCACGAGCTCATGCTAATAAAGCTTCTTTTGTGACTGGATATCGGAGTGAAGCTCTCTGTTTTGGACGTCGACCCTAACAAGGACTGAGTGAGGACCATGTGCACTGGGACTGTAAACAAGTACTCAGGAGACTGAGGACCATGTGTGCTGGGACTGTAAACAAGTACTCAGGACTGAGTGAGGACCATGTGTGCTGGGACTGTAAACAAGTAATCAGGACTGAGGACCATGTGCACTGGGACTGTAAACAAGTACTCAGGACTGAGGACCATGTGTGCTGGGACTGTAAACAAGTACTCAGGACTGAGGACCATGTGCACTGGGACTGTAAACAAGTACTCAGGACTGAGGACTATATTATGCTGGGACTGTTAACAAGTACTCAGGAGACTGAGGACCATGTGTGCTGGGACTGTAAACAAGTACTCAGGACTGAGGACCATGTGCACTGGGACTGTAAACAAGTACTCAGGACTGAGGACCATGTGCACTGGGACTGTAAACAAGTACTCAGGACTGAGGACCATGTGTGCTGGGACTGTAAACAAGTACTCAGGAGACTGAGGACCATGTGCACTGGGACTGTAAACAAGTACTCAGGACTGAGGGCCATGTGTGCTGGGACTGTAAACAAGTACTCAGGACTGAGGGCCATGTGTGCTGGGACTGGAAGCAAGTACTCAGGAGACTGAAGCCGAATGATCCTGAGTTTAAAGGAAATGTGAGTTACATATCAAAACCTTGTCTCAAAACAAAACAGAAAATGCTAAAATTGATAAATCTTCAAAATTGTTTTAATAGCTTAAATTGCTCATTTCAAGCTAAAACTCTCAAGAAATATCAAGGATACTGAAGACGTTCTGAGAAGCCAGGCTTGACAGTACCCATGTCTGACCTCAGCACTTTGAGAGCCTGAGTCTGGAGAATATTGAGTTCAAGGACAGCTTTGTCTGTGTAAAAAGATCCTGTCTCAAAACCAAACTGGAAATCATGAGTAAAGAGCTAAGGATTTGTGGGCACATAATGAGTCTATAACAAATCATAACGAGAAAAGAGGGATGTATTGCTGACTGGTCCCTAATTTTCAAGGCTGGCTTCTGAAGAACTGTGACAGTCCACTTTCTAACAAAGTGTTTATCTGTAGTCACAACCTGACCCCATGGGGAAATTCAACGACCTTAATGTATATGCCAGAAACAGCCAAAGTCATGGGAAAGCATTAGGTCAAATATTTACTTAATTGAGTATAGAACTGATGCTTGGCCCTTCAAAGATAAAAGAAAATAGAAAAAAGGTCATATGATGCTTAGTGAGGTAGTATCACCAAAGACTTCCCAGGAAGGTTTACTATAAAGATGTAAATAAAGGGGGCAATACTACAGTGACTGCCCAGCCCATGCTCCCCTGGAGGGTATTCAATAACTTATTTTTCAATATATAAGTAATTATTTAAGTGAATTAAGAAAATTTGTTTCTAGAAAGAAATATGACAAATTTGAAGTCATAGATTTTTAATCCTCTGCCTTAACAACTCAATAACCAAGGAAAAGAATCAATATCAGAACACATTTTGAGGAGCAGGAGAGATGGCTCAGTGGCTAAGAACACTTGCTGCCCTTGCACAGGACTGGGGTTGGGTGCCCAGCACCCACATGGCAGTTCACAACCTCTTCTAAGTACAACTCCAGTGCCCTCTTCTGGCCTCTGCAGGCCCCTGCACACATGTGATGCATATAAGCTCATAGAAGCACACACACATAAAGATAATAAATACAGGGATAGACTGATGGCTCAGCAGTTAAAAGTCATTCTGGTCTTGCAGAAGGCACAGGTTTGATTTCCAGCCCCTCTGCTGGGTGGCACACAACTGTGTGTAGCTCCAGCTCCAGGGCCTCCAAAGCCTCTGGCCTCTGCAGTCACTTGCATTTATGTGCACATGCATAGGCAAACACTCATACATATGAGTAAATAAGTCTCTTAATAATAATAATAATAAATCCTTTTGAAAAGAAAGTGTTTTACCTTTCTGTGAAGGAATTTGGAGATAATCTCATGTACTTGGAGACCTTCTCTCCAGCCCCCCACCAAGCCCTGTTAGTCCAACAACCTACTTGTAAAATAAACACACAGACATTTATATTATTTAAACTGCTTGGCCATTAGCTTAGGCCTATTATTGTCTAGCTCTTACTCTTATATTTAGCCCATTTCTATTAATCTATATTTTGCCACATAGCTTGTGGCTTACTGGTGTCTTTACATGTTGCTTGTCATGGCGGCAGCTGGCAGTGTCTCTCCCAGCCTTCCACTTCCCATAATTCTCCTCCTCCTTGTCCCACCTACCCTATCCTTCCTGCCTGGCTACTGGCCAATCAGCACTTTATTTTACCCAATCAGAGCAACACATTTGACATACAGAACACCCCACAGCAATCTCATATTGATCTTAATTCTGATAGCATTCCATTGACAGGCCATCATCAATTCTCAAGCTTTCTGTAAATATTTTTATTAGGAATTACCACCATCACCAGACTGAAGGTAGCAAGTGCAGCTAACTTCACTATACCCAAGGTTTGTTTACTCCACCCTACCATCCACTGCTGGTACCGACCTGTCAGAGACAAAGGGGAGTGCTCTGTCACAGACATCTACATACATGGCTGCAAACAGAGCCTGCCCTCCTACCTTCTCCCCATCTGTTCTGAACTTATTCATCAGCCCCGCCTCCTTCAGCTATATAGCAATATTAGAGGGATACAGAATCAATCACTGTTGTCTGGCCTGTGTCAAATACCTCACCAGAAATGAGCCCAATTTTTATCATTTACAAATGGCTTTTTATAGTTTGCATTTGAAAAGAACACTGCAACTAGCTCAGCATTTCTTTCTGCCTCGGGCCCCAGGCTGTAAAACAAAGGGGTTTAGTCTGATCTCTCTGGGTCCCTCAAGAGACACTTATTCTGAAAAATGATGCATATATGTATATGCGTGTGTGTGTGTGTGTGTGTGTGTGTGTGTGTGTGTGTGTGTGTGTACACACAGTCACACAAGCACACAGACACAAAATACACAAACATAGACACACATACAAACACAGAGCCATAGACACAGACTCACAAAAACACACACACAAACCCAGACACAAATAAAAAGACACACAGAAATAAACACAAATACACGCAAACACACACAGACACACACAGAGAAATACACACACATACAAACACACAGAGAGAAACAAATATACCACAGACTCACATTGATTCAAACAGGCACACAGAGAAACAAATACAAAGAAACAGATGCAGGCAGACATAACACACACATACACAAGACAAAGACAGACAAATACAACACAGAGATACCTACACACATATACACACAACCACACAGACACAGATATACAAAAACACCCATACAAATACACACAGACACACAAACACAGAGACACAAACACACAGATATACAATCATACACAGACACACACACATAGACAAACACACACAACACACATACAGAGGCACACAAAGAGACACACAAACACACAGATGCCTGCACACATACATACATATATAGGCACATAAAGAGACACACACAAACACAGACACACATACAGAGATATATGCAAATACACAGACATACATGCACACTCACAAAAACACAGTACAGACACATACACAGACACACACATACAGAAATATACATATAAACACAGACTCACATAGACACACACAGAGAAAGACACACAAAGAACAACACACACAGACTCACACAGATACACACACAAATACACACAGACATACACATAGACTCACACAGACAGACAGACATAAATATACACATTTAGTGGTTATTTGATGATATACACCAAGGATCTGTGCAAACTATAGCCTCCACTTTCAGTATGTTCTTGTAGATTTTCTATAATAAATAAATGTATTTGACCTTATTTATACCAAATGATTCCAGTGTTACAGAAACTTCAAAGATGGATTATTTTCTGAAATTTTGTGCCATCTATCTGTGTTAGAGTCTCAGTCTTTTCAGCCTTGGGGTTGTAAGCATCCTGGTCAAAGACTATCCTGCCCTACCTGGAAGCTGCTTTTAGACAAGACTAACATTGAACACAGCCAACTTCAGAGACTCCTTTCAATCTGCCCTACTGTCTCATCCATTCTGCTGAACCTCTCAAGAACAGAGTTGCTCAACACAGGGGCTTGATGGGCAGAAGCAAGGGCTCAGTGGTTTAGAACAAGCACTGCTCTTGCAGAGGACCTGTGTTTGATTCCCATCACCCTCGTGGGGCTGCTCACAACCATCTGTAACTCAGCTCCAGGGGATTCAATATGTCTGACCTCCACAGTCAGCTGCACTCATGTGTACATAGCCACACAGAGACCATAACTAAAAGTAATATAAATTAAAATATTATGAAAAGAGGGAGTTGCCCTGAGCCTGTGATTTAAGAGCCCTTCCTGAGTTCCCAGCTTGTGTGATCTGCCCTGTGGATTTTCAACTCAATGCTGCAACATCAACTCTCACCAAATTTCTAGTCTACTGACCTGCCCTATAGGATTTGGACTTCTTATCCTCTATAGTCATATATACTAACTCCTTAAGCCTTCTCCCCCTCCCTCACTCTTTTTCACATTTATAATGTAACATGTATGCATGCCTATAGTATAATTCTCCATTCTCTGCTTTGATGCATGGCATGGAATACAAAAGCTGTCAAAAATTCTTTACAAAAAGAAATCATTTTCTTCTGGATGAAATGAGAGACAGTATTGAGCTATAGAAATCACACTATATTAAGAAGAAAGACCATTAGTCCCTGACCCATTCCTTGATCAGTCAGCGCCCTGAATATGTCACTAAGAACAGTGTAGAACAGAATTGCTGTATAATTCTTGACCACGGCCCCACAAGGAGGAACAGAATTTCTGTTCTAACAAGCTCTTTCAATCTGTCCTTTCACTGCCTCTCTTCCACAGCATACATGGGATGTTGATATCTTTCTGTAGCTTTCTTGCCTTTCAAGAGCATTCACATCCCATCAAAATGGCCTACGGCTGTCTGTCCTCCTCAAACTGACCAATTCCACATTTCTTCTCCATGGGGATTTCACTGCTTCTCAGAGGGTCTTCTTAGTACAGAAGGTCCTCTCTACTGTGGGGCCCCGGGGGAGGGCAACGGGGGCAGAGCAGGGAATCCTCATGGGCTTTGATACGTCTCCTCCTGACACATTGAGTGTGGCAGATGAGCACACAGAAGCCAGAAGGTTGGCTTTTGTCAGACAACAGGACATATTTAAACAAAATAGACACAGCTGATTTCAAACAAACATTTCCTGTCACAATGAAGTACTGAAGATTTATGAAAGAAAATGTCCATGGAAATATTAACTCATAAATATGTTCAGAGGTATGGGTGCAGTTTCTTTTTTTTCTCTTTTTTTTTTTTTTTTTTTTTTTTCTGAGACAGGATTTTCCTGTGTAGCCCAGGTTATCCTGGAACTCACTCTGTAGACCAGACTGACCTCGAACTCACAGCCTCCCAAGTGCTGGGATTAAAGGCAAGTGCCACCACTTTTTTAAGAGTGCAAACTTCTAGTTAGCGGAGCATATAAATACTGTGGAAAACCATGCTAAACCAGGCCCCAGCTGGTAGATCTCAGAACTGGGTGGTGACACTATAGTTCCTTTGCATTATGAGACTCTAGTTTCAAGAAATGTACAACCAACCTGAATTCCCTGACTCCAGAAGAAGACTGAGTATCTTATAGAAGGTAAGAGAGGCAGTGGCAGTGATACAGCCACGGACTCCAGCTGTTAACAGCTTTCTGTCTCATCTCTGCCCTTTTCTTTTCTCAGACCACCTGCCTCCGTATATTCCTGCTCCTGGTGACAGCACATGACCTAAAGCTCCTCAGTGTTAATTACCAGTAGGTCAAGTCATCTTGAGAGAAACTGACATGAATTTCAGGCCAAAGTCTAAATCCCTTGAGATGCAGCGTGGATGTCACATTCACCCCTGAGCTAATCAGCTGTGGCCAAACCTAAACTACACCAGAACTAGTGTTGCATCTCCTTTACTAACCACATGGGTAAGCAGGAAGAGAGGGTAGTTCCTAGAAATGGGAGGGAATACATCCAAAGGAAAATGGAATGGGGTGGAGCCAACAACTGCTCTCACACCTTCTCCAGGACTTACTTCCAACTTTGGGGAGACATGGAGATGGGGAGTTTTCCCACATAAAATGTTTCAAGAGTCCAGAATTATTTGGGGTAGTGTATTTTATTTTAAAGACCAACACTGTTTCAGAATACAGGGGAAAAAAAGTACAGGCACAACTCCTGCTAACTGGATGATGGAAGAGCTCAGATTTCCATCTCTGTCAAAACCAGAGAGAGCCAGAGCAACTGTGAGGATTAACAACCCTCCCTTGAAGAGGCCGGCCTCCGGCAGTAATGCTCGATAAAGGGACTGATACATTGTTAACTGTGCACTCAGGGGACAGAAACAGAGAGCATGGTCCTGGACCATGGGCTTCCCCAGGCTAATTTGACAAGTCTGAAGATGGGGAGCTCAATAGAGAAAATTATAAAAGGAGAACAGGCTAACCCACTTCCTCTGCCCATCCCCTCACCCCCAGCCTCTGAAACAGACAACCTTAGCAACAGCCCCATTCTTAGTAAAGAAGTGAAGTCTAATTATTCATGTTTCCACAGAAGATTAAGAAAGACAAGAAACTAAGAGTGTTTGATGAGGAGGAAATTGGACATCCAGGGAAGAGTGGCAAGAGAGAAACTATTTCTATATACTTATTTGGATTTTTTATTTGATCTATAGAATACTTAGCAAAAATAAAATTAATTAAAACATTTACTTATTAAATCATTACCAGAGAGTCATAAATAAAGGTATGTGAGAAACAAGTTACTGGCCAGATTTTATGTATATACATTTTATGACAGAAAGGGAATTATTTTCATACAGTGAAAATTACTAATCCAAGTTTATGTTCTAAGAAAGCAGCAATGAGTTCATAACAACAGCATCTTTTTCTTTGTAATAAGGAACAAAGAAAAAGAAAAAAGTCACCCTTAACACTGTCTCATGATAGCCTTGCAGTTTCCGACCTTGGCCATCTTCCCACTTTATCAGCCCTGGTGTCTGGGATAAGTTCCTCCACCCCAGCCAAACACAGACAGCCATCTGTGCACAGAACCGGACACCTTAGAGGCCAACACTTTTTTATTGTTTTGTGTGCTTAGCACTAAACTTTATACCAGAATACACAGCTAATAATATGCAAGCAACTCCCCTAAAATCGCTCTCTTGGGATCCATAATAAACACACATATGGAATGCATGACACTAAAGCCATTATTCATATGATTCTGCTCCTTTCAGATGTTTGCTTAGTAGCAAAAGCCTTGACCATAAGCAGAACTTAGTCATTGCCTTACGAAGCTAAGGGACTGCTCCACCATACATACATATTTCAAAAGGAAAGCAGCTTCATGAGCGCAGTTTACTTCGGGAAGTGTTGATGGCACGAGAGACCCAAAGCTTGGTCTGCTCCTCCCTTTTAGTTTCTCCCTGAGTTTTCATCTACGACATTAGTCATTATCGTTTTATTTGCTTTTCTGGCTGTTGGTGCTCACTGATGACTCTTCATGAAATGTAAGTTTACTGCAGCCTTTTTGTTTCCAAGGACTAGTCAAACAGGAGGGTCTTCTGTTCATCAATTTACCCATATTTCTCTTCTATAGTCATTGCAGCTCTACCTTCTGGTGTACCTGGGACACAAAGGCCTTATGTAAGCTCAAACAGCAGGTTAAAATAAAAACAAAACAAAACAGAAAAACCCCAGTTTTTTGTTTTTTGTTGTTTTTTTTTTTTTTTGAGACATGTGTGTCTGTAAACCATGTGCATGCAGTGCCCATGGAAGCCAGAAGGGGACATCAGATACCATGGAACCGGAATTGCAAACTTTTGTAAGCTACCATGTGGGTGCTGGGAATTGAACCTGGGTCCTCTGGAAGAGCAGCCAGTGCTCCTAAATTGTTGAGTCATCTCTCCAGCCCAGAAAAGCAATGTTTTGTCTTTTTTAAAGTTTTTATCAACATGCATTAATTATATACAATGAGTTTTATGACATCTTCATACATATATATATATATACATATATATATTGCATATGGACCACATTCACATCCCTTCCACCCGCTCCCATCTTCTCTTCTCTCTCTCTCTCTCTCTCTCTCTTTCTCTCTCTCTATCTCATGTCTGTCAGTGAGATGTGAGCTCTCAGCTACTGTTCTAGCTCCAACTTTGCCTGCCTAGTGCCATGCTCCCCACCATGATGGTCATGGACTCACCCTCTTGAACTGAAAACCCCTACAGACTTTGTCTTCTACAAGTTGCCTTGGTCATGGTGTCTCTTCAGAGAAATAAAAGAGTAACTAAGCAGCCTGCTCATTAGCCAGCAGATATGGCCTTGGACGAATGATGTCTTTCTTTTTCTTTCTTTCTTTTTTTTTTTTTAAAGATTTATTTATTTGTTATGTATACAGTGTTCTGTCTGCATGTATCTCTGCAGGCCAGAAGAGGGCACCAGATCTCATTACAGATGGTTGTGAGCCACCATGTGGGTGCTGGGAATTGAACTCAGGACCTCTGGAGGAGCAGGCAGTGCTCTTAACCTCTGAGCCATCTCTCCAGCCCCGAATGATGTCTTTCTAACTCAGGAAAGTTCTAGAGTGCTGGGAGGGAGATGATTATAACAGAAATCATATACCATTACAAACTTCTCAACCATATGCATGTTTCTGTCTGCTCCTCACCCCAACACTGGAACAGCATGATGGAACCTGAAGTAGTAGAAAGATAAGACATATCTATTTGGGAAAGTTCTCTAGATGAATCTGATAACTTTTGTTGTACCATTTACTAGAAAAAATAAGGCTAGTATAAAGCAACAGGAACGATGCTTCAAACCTCAGAGGAAGAAGAGAAAGAAAAAAGGAATCGGACCTAAAAATATGTTTACCTAACTGAATCATACAAAAAATAAGAAGCTTAAGTGGGCTGACTACCCAGTCTTGTCAATCAAATGGGAGGAAGTAATTAAAGGACCAGAGAGTACAATAAAAGAGTTGGGGAGAGCCGGGTGGTGGTGTTGCAAGCAGTTAATCCCAGCACTCAGGAGACAGAGGCAGGTGGATCTCTGTGAGTTCAAGCCCAGCCTGGTTTACAGAGTGAAATCCAGGACAGGTACCAAAACTACACAGGGAAACCCTGTCTTGGAAAAAAAAAAAAAGAGCTGGGGAGAATGAAACATAAAACTGCATTTGATGGTGTGAAAATACGAAGAATGATAGAATGAAAAGGAGAAAGTGAGTAGCTTGCTCTAGGAAATCAAGATATGGAAACTTAGATGAGAGACATGACTACGATTCCAGGAATAAGGAAGGAATGGTTTCAATTCTATTTTTGAGGAAGTGAAGGAGTTGAGAAGAAGCAGAAGAATTCAAAGACCTGATAAGAAAAGGAACTTTGTAGAAAAAGAAACTGAAAGAGAAGAGCACTGCTGCCCAATTCCAAGAGCATTCCATTCTTCAGCCTGTATTCTCAAGTAGGAACACTTCCTCAGAAAGTCCTGAGGGGCAAGGCAGATGCCTCAGCTGCTGAATTGCTCGCCTTGCAAGCGTGAGAATGAGTGCAATCACCTGATCACATCCACAAAAAGCCCAGCACAGAGGCACAGCCTTGCTATCCCAGCACTGGGGAAGCAGAGACAGGAGATCCCTGGAGCCAGCCCAGCCTTATCAGTGAAAAAAACAAGGCTAATGACTCCTCAGGAGTGATGCCCAAAGATACTTTCTAGCCTAGCCTACACACACACACACACACACACACACACACACACACACACAGACACAGAGAGAGAGAGAGAGAGAGAGAGAGAGAGAGAGAGAGAGAGAGAGAGACTGCAGAAAGAGAAAGAAACCTCAAAACCAACGTAACTTTCTTCCAATGCAGAGAAGCAAGGCCATTCCAAGAAAGAGAGGACAGCAAGCCCTACCTGCAAAAGGGTTCCAAACTGGTGCCGAGTGGGGATGGATTTGGCCTGCCTGTTGATCAAAATGGGGGAGAGAAGCTTTTCAGTCACCCACTCTTTACCTCTAAAGCATCGAGCGACCACTGGAACTGATTGATTTTTATCTAACATGCTGGGCTTGCACTCGGGAACTGTCTTATCTAAAAGACAAACAAACAAAGGAGTGATACTTGGCACAGGAAGATGAGCACACTATGAGAAGTCCGTGGTCATGGGGACTGAGGGAGGACAAGGTACATGCATCTGTGACCTCCCGTGTGACCTCATGGCCTACAGTGGGCTGCTCCTTCTCTTTATCCAGCATCTCCTTCTTTTCCACCTTATGACTGGATTCCAGCCTCTTACTCATGCTAGCTGTTACACAGGATTCATCCCACTGCTCTTCCTGAAGGAGTGCACGTCTCCATTTTACTTCAGACTTCTTGCCTTCTAGGCCTGCTGAACAAATAGCACTCTGAGCTTTCTCCTGAAAAAATAAAAAATGATTGCATGAATGGTTCACTTCAGTCTTCTTGCTTATCCAGAATTGTCTTTTCCTGTACGTTTTTGTCTTAGTTAAGCTATATTTCACCAAGAAAATTGAAAAAGTAACAATAATATATTTCAAAATACTAAATTTTTCTACTTTATTCTAGGATATCATATGTGATTAATGTGAAACAGGTCCTTAGCTGGTCTCATTTGCTAATGGAGATATGAAACCAATTTTCAGTAGCACATTAGTCCATCTTTAGAAGGACTCTCTGAAAACTGAGTCTTCAATCACCCAATCTTCAGTAGCACATTAGTCCATCTTTAGGACTCTCTGAAAACCAAATTTTCAATCACCCTGAAGGAAGATGCTCTCTCTAAGGAGTATGATTCTGCCCTCTGATACGCTGCCAGATTCCACTCTTTGGACTGATACAGCAGCCACTGAGGTACTGGTAGTGCCAGATGAGGTAGTCACAATGATGAAAAAGTGGGAACTGCCTGTACCTCCTCTTCCGCACTTACCTGAAACCTGAACCTGACATCAGCCAAACACTGAAGCCCACAAAGAGAGCTAGGGGAGATATAAAACAGTCCTTGATAAAAGAACTTCATCCCCTAAAATACACACACCAAAATGTGTTTTCAAAAGCAAGGGGCCATGGGCATATGTTAGATAATGATGTCAGAAGCAAATGACTTAAGTGGTCCTGCTCCATCTCACTTCCATTGGCTGGGCCAAAACCAATAAACAGAAAGCTGTGGTAAACATACATCCACCTGGATGAGGTTTTAGAAGAAATTATGAAGCAGAAAGACACTGTGAATGTGAGAGACAGTGCTTTTTAAGGAGGAATGAAGAGGCAGCTAGGTAGGTTACCAGACCTGTGTCAGAAGTATCACAGGGAGCCAGTTAACCACTATTCACTAGTCTCCGCTCTAGACCTGCCCTTATTATAAGAGCTTTCAGATACAGACTAAACGGAGGGGCCTGGCTCTGAGACCACAGTCAGCTACATTCACCTTAAAAATGCTTACACTGAGCCAAGAGAGCTGCTGGAGAAATTCTCAGAGCAGAGACGTGAATACCACTGCAGTGTATGATTACAGACTTTCCCTGGGTCTTTAGCACAGCCCAAACTCTAACATGTCCCTCTGGCCACTTTCTTCCTCACTACAATACAGAAATTTCAAATCTTCTTGTTCCTCATGTCTGTGCTGTTCCCTCTGTCTGCAGGTGACACTGATATGAACTTTTCTGCATTTCCTAAACCAAGCTTCCAAACATGGTCTTGCCTTCATCTGCCTACACACTCTGTTCTCCCTTGGTATTTACAGCATAGGGACCCTTTCTCTCTGCTTAGTCTGTCTGCAGTCTATATAGCTAGCCCATATTCTTTTTTTGCTTTGTTCTTGTTGGGGAGGGAGGATGAGACAGGGTCTCATGTAGCCTTGGTTGGCCTTGAGCTTGCTATATAGCCAAGGATAGCCTTAAGCTCCTGTGGTATTTTGAATAAGAATGATCTCTGTAGGCTTATATGTATGAATACTTGGTCCCTAGTTGGTGGAACTGTTTGGAAAGGATTAGAGGTGTAGCCTTGTTGGGGTAGGTGTGTCATTGGGGGGATGGGGCCCTAACACTTTGAAACCATGAGCCACAAATAAACTCTTCTTTTATAAGTTGCCATGGTCAAGGTATCTATCTTATCACAGCAATAGAAAAGTAACTAAACAGTTCCTGGTCACTTCAGCCTTAGCTCCAATCTCCAGAGTTTTGGGATTTCAGGTGTACACCACCATACCTGATCCTCACACAAGACTCTTAAATGGTTTTGCTGAGTTTTTCTAACATACTCAATCTTCTCACATTAAAAATAATGATCAAAGTATGATGGTGCTCAGTTCTGGAATCCAGTACTCAGGAGGCCAAGACTGGAAGATGGTGAGTTGGAGGGCCACCCCAGGCTACACAGTAAATTCCAGGCCAATCTGGGTTACCTACCAAGACCCCGTCTTAGTAATAATCATGATGATGATGATGATGATGATGATGATGATGATGATGATGACGACGGTAATGATGATGAATCAAAAGGAGAAAGAGGAAGGGGTGAGGGAAATAGAGGAAGAGAAGGAAAAGAAAGCACAAAAGAGAAAGAAAATCACTTGGACTCCCTGAGCTCCCTAGAGACTCCCTTTACCCCAGATGCATGGATGTGAGGTTGTGCCTGCTGAGCACAGCACTTCACCTCTCAACATTCTTTTTTTTTTTCAATTGAAAATAAGTTCTTCTCTCATACAATACATTCAAAAAAGCTTCCCCTCCCAGCTTCCTGCTCCCATTTCTCCTCTCCCCCAGATCTACTCCCTCTGTTTCTTCTTCAGAAAAGAGCAGGCCTCCAAGAGTCCTCAGCCAACCAGAATAAAACAAGATACAATAAGACAACACAAAAGCCCTCAAATCCAGACTGGACAGGACAACCCAATAGGAGTCCTAAGAGCAGGCAAAAGAGTCAGCTATATATATACCCAAGCCCACTGTTAGGAGTCCCACAAAATACCAAGCTAACAACCATAATGTATATATGCAGAGGACCTGGTGCAGACTCATGCAGGCTCTGTGCTTGCTGCTTCAGTCTCTGTGAGCTCATAGAAGTCCTGCTTAGTAGATTCAGTCGGCCCTGTTCTCCTAGAGTCCTCCATCCCCTCTGACTCCTACAGTCTATCCACCTACTCTTCTGAATGGGATTCCCAGATCTCTGAGGGAAGAGACCTGATGGAGACCTCCAATTTAAACTCTCCTTCCGCATAGCTGTCTAGTGGTAGGTCTCTGCACCTGCTCTCACCTGCTGCCAGAGGACCCTGTTCTGATGATGGCTAGACAAAGCACCAGTCTATAAGTATAACAGAATCTCATTAGAAATCATTTCATGAATTTTTTTTTCCAGTAGTGTTTGGTTCTACCCTAGGTCTCTGGACTATCCAGTCTCCAGTTTCTGGCCATCCAGGCAGTGTAGGACATGGAGTTTTTCTCATGGCCTGGGCCTTAAGTTAAACCACACATTATTTGGCCACTCTCACAAGTTTTGAGCCACCATTATCCCAGCACATCTTGCAGGCAGCATAGATGGTAGGTTGAGGGCTTTGTGGCTGAGTTGGTGTCCAGGTTTCTCTTTTCATAGCCTACATACCTTCCCATACCAAAGAGGCTAGAATGTAATGGTGATGACTCCAGGCACTAGCTTAAACTCTTTATGATCAATGAGCTATGTAGATTTTGTCCTTAACAATGGGGCCCTCCCTGCTGACAATTTTCGGAGAGTGACTTTTTGTCCTAGCATCAGCCTGGGCTTGCTAAGGATCTCCATGGCATTTAGAGGTCCCCTTGGCCAACAATTCAACCAAATGTAACCCAACCCCACCACTGGAAGCCTTGCCTGCTACAGAAGATGGTCAGTTCAGACACCATATCCTCCATCACTAGAAGTCCTCACTAGAGTCACTCTCATAGATTCCAAGAAGTTTTCACTGCATTTAGGTTTCCACAATACCCCCTAAGTGCCCCTCCCCCAATTCCAGCTGTCTCTTCCCATACTCTCCCTCCCCAACTCCCCATCTGATCCCTTCTAATCCTGTCCCCACCTTGCCCCAGTTCACCCACAGAATCTATTCTATTGCCCCTTCCCAGGGAGATCCATGACCCCTTCCCCCACAGAGCCCTGGATTGTACTTTGATTATCATTTCCTTAACAGCTAAAATCCACTTACAAGTGAATACATATCATATTTGTCTTTCTGGGTCTGGGTTACTTTACTCAGTACAATTTCTTCTAGTTGCATCTGTTTGCCTGAAAATTTCATGATGTCATTGTTTTTAACAGCTGAGTAGTACTCCATTATGTAAATGTACCACATTGTCTTTATCCATTTTTCATTTGAGGGACATCTAGCATGTTTCCAGTTTCTGGCTATTATGACTAAAGCTGTTATGAACATAGTTGGACAAGTTTCCTTATGGTAGAATGGAGAATCCTATGCCCAAGAGTAGTATAGCTCGGTCTCAAGGTAGATCCATTACCAACATTCTGAGGAGCTGACATAATGATATCAATGGCAGCTGTACAAGTTTGCATTTCCATCGGCAATGCAGGAGTGTTTCCCTTACTCCATATCCTCACCAGCATGAGCTGTTACTCCTGTTTTTGACATTTTGTGCCATTCTGACAGGTGTAAGATGGAATCTCAGAGTCATTTTGATTTGCATTTCCCTGATGGCTAAAGTTGTTGAACATTTCTTTGTTTCTCAGTCATTTGAGATTCCTTTATTAAGAACTCTGTATTTAGCTCTATACTTCATTTTTAATTGGATCATTTTGGGTTTTGATGTCTAGTTTCTTGAGTTCTTTATATACTTTGATATTATACCTCTATCTGATGTGGGGCTGGTAAAAATCCTTTCCTATCTGTAAGCTGTCATTTTGTCCAAATGATGATATCCTTTGCCCTACAAAAACTTTTCAGTTTCATGAGGTCCCATGTATCAATTGTTGATATGTCTTTTAGTTAGTTTAGATAAGGGTTGGTTTATCTTGTTGATTGTCTCAAAGAACCAACTCTTTGGTTCATTAATTCTTTGTATTGTTTTCTTTGTTTCTATTTTATTGATTTCAGCTACCAATTTGATAATTTCTTGCTGTTTATTCCTCTTGTATGTGCTTTTTTTTTTTTTTTTTTTTGTTCTAGAGCTTTCAGGTATATTGTTAAGTTGCTAGTATGAGATCACTCCAAGTTTTTATGTAGGCACTTAGTACTATGAACTTTAGCATACTCTTAGAATCGCTTCCACTGTGTCCCATAGTTTGATATGCTGTGCATTCATTTTCATTGAATTCTTGAAAGTCTTTAATTTATTTCTTTATTTCTGTATTGATCAATTTTTTGTTCAGTAGAAAGCTGTTCAGCTTCCATGAATTTTTAAGTTCTCTGTTGTTTCTGTTGTTGATGATGTCCAGGTTTAGTCCATGGTGGTCTGGTAGGATAAAGGGAGTAATTTCAATTTTCTTGTAACTATTGGGACTTCCTTAGTGTCCAAGTATATGGTCAGTTTTGGAGAAAGGTCCACGAAGTGCTGAGAAGAAGATATATTCTTTTGTGTTTGGATAGAATATTCTGTAGATATCTGTTAGGTCCACTTGGTTTATGTCTGTTAGCTCAAGCATTTCTGTGAATTCAAGACCAGCGTGGTCTACATAGAGAATTCGAGGACAACTAAGGCGACACAGAGAGACCCTGTCTTGCATAAACAAACAAACAAGGAACCAAGAAGAGAAAAAAATCTCTCGCAGTAAAAAACATAAATCATTACAAGGCAAATTTATTAAATAGAATATCTTATTTGTTCCCCCACATTACAGTTCTTTTCCTGGAAAATAAAGCACACACAGAATGTGGTTCCAGAGATGGAGGAATTATTTGAACAATATCAGTGATCCAGTTGGGGGAAACACATGACACTGTTTTTGTTCCAGTGAACTCATGTTTCATAAGAAAAATTTTAGGGAGAGACATATCTTGAACAGATAAAAACTTCAGAAGTGTTAAGACCATTAGAACAATGTCTGCTAAGACAACACACTGAGGAAGGTGGCTGCATGGTTTTAAACATCCCCACGTTCTTCCCCAGAGAGAGAGCAACGAGGACAGCGGCTGCCTTCCTTCCCACATCTGGGCTGCCAAGAGGAAGAAACACTGCTGTTGACTTGTTTCTGATCCTGCACTATTTTGTGCCATGGGCTCTGCTAGGCTCCAGGCTACAGAGGTGGTGAAGGAAGGTGCTATGGGGTATTTGATCACACTGTGAACCCCAAGATTGCATTGTTTACTGGAAAAACCTGTTTCTAGTTGTGGTATGGCTCAGTCCTCATGCACACCTTTAGTCTAAGAGCTTTCTGCTTGAATATTGTAAACAGGATTAAGTAAAGTCAACCACAGATCAAGAGGCAGAGTAAGCAGCCATAAACCAGGCTGGCCTGGGACTCACTATTGCAATCTGTGCTGGACTTGAATACATAGTGATCCTCCTGCCTCTGGAGTGCTGGGATCATAACCATGTACCCCAATGACGTATCTTACTCTTACTGTATTATTTACTTTGGTGCAGCAGACTCTGAATGCTACTCTAGCTATGTCAACTTAAGCTTTAGAAAAGTGTTTCTCATTTGTGGCTTATTTGAGAACAGGTTATAATCTTAGTTTTAATTTCTGAACACTTTGAGAGAATAGTGTAGAACCACTAATTGGATAGTTAATTGAAATCAGAGAATCAAGAGTATATGATTTCTGATTTTGATAATTTCTTAAAATTTGAGGTATTACCCTTGATTTGTTGCTTAACTTTTGTAGCTATTCCATGGATATTGGAAACAATGTGCATGCACTTTTTAAAAAATTGGGTATAAGGACTGGGAATGTGGCTCAGTTAGCAGAGGGTTTGCCTAGCATATACCTGTAGTGGATAGCCATCCCAGCATTGGCCTGGAAGTTCCAACCCCCATTGAGGCTTCGGTAATGATCACACCCACAAGGTGGGGCAAAGGAGGGAGCGGAAGACGGAGGATCAAGAGGAGGGCTCTCTCTTGGGTCCGGGACCCTGGATGCTAGAGGTAGACCGAGCAGAGTTCTCCAGAGAACACCGCCGGACTGCGCTATACCTTTTCCAGACCCTGCAACCTACCCCTTCGCTTGTAAGTTACCCCACAAAATAAACCTCCCTTTTAACTACGTTGAGTGGCCTTAATAATTTCACCAATATATACCTCATAAACTGAATAAAATGGTACGCTATAATACCAGCAGTCAGTGGGTAGAGGCAGGAGGATCAGAAATTGAAGGTTATCCTTGCCTATATAGGGAATTTGAGGGCAGCCTGGGCTAGAGACCTTACTTATAAATAAAATACATACTATATATGTAGGTCTATGAGATGAAATTTGCCAATTGTACTGGTCAAAACTTTACATTTATTCTTAAATTCTATTTACTTTATTATTTGAATTCTCTATATTCTTAAGTGCTGTTCACTTGCTCTATCAGTCTTGGTAGCTCTCTATAAAAGCTTCCCATACATGTATACAGAACTGCACATTTCTTTTTGTGTTGATAACATTTCAGTTTCACACTCTAGATGTTATACTTTAAGTGAAAGTCTTTAACTATTCTTCTTTCTTTTCAAATCTATTTTATTTTTATCTTACATGAATAGATGCTTTGCCTATATGTTGCTGTGCACTTGTGTTTCTAGTGCCCTTGGCAGCCAGAAGAGGTAGTTGGGTCCCTGGAACTAGTGTTACAGACAGTTGTGAGCTGCCATGTGGGCACCGGGAATGGAACCTGTGTCCTCTGGAAGAGCAGATAGTGCTCTTAACTGCTGAGCCATCTGTCTGGCACCTCTCTTCGTCCTTTTTCAAAGATTGCTTCTTTCATAAATAAAAATATACTCTTTTTATATGTGAAATTTATGTCTTACTTGCTTTCTTTATATTAGCATTTATCTTGGATATCTTCCAAAACTTCACTTGAATTGTTCTGAGTCATTTTGTTTTGGATATGTCTGGTATAAAAAGTATGCTTTTGTAAAACTCACTTTCTAAAAAGCACTCTTATTCATTCATATTATTGGCTCACATCCTGGCATTTTCCTTTCATGATTCTCAGTTACTATTCTTTCTTGTTGACCTTTTGCTTTCTTCTGATGACTAGGAGAAAATCCTAAAAGTTTCAGGGCAAACAGATAGACTACTTAAAAAAGAGTAAGAATCAGAATACCAGCAAGCTTTGCCTGGCTGCACAGGACATTGGAAGACAACAGTATAGGAAATCATTGTTAAATGAGAATCCAGTAGTCATCCAAGCTTGCTGAAGGAAAAAAGAGAAGACATTTGGAGCATGCCTTCATTCCAAGGATGTAGGTCTTCCTACCAGTCTGAAGCTAGAGACCCATCATGGAGATTGGGAAATGGAGGAGACATGGAAAGAAAAAGGCGTCCCTGACCATGGGGAACTATTGTGGGGATTAACAAAGCAACTCTGTGTACTTTAAAAAGAGGTTTATTTTGAGGTAACTTACAGCCAGTAAAGGAGTTGGTTATAGGATCTGGAAGAGATAAGGTGCAGTCCAGTGGGTTTCTCTGGAGAACTCTGCTCAATCTACCATTCAGCATCCTGGGTCATGAGGAACCAAGAAGAGCTGTCGTCTGGATCTTGGGTATTAAGGGCTTCCATCTCAGCCCCGCCCCAGGGGTGGATCATAGGTAGGCGTGGCAGTTCCCAGAAGCCTCACTAGGGGTAGTACTTCCAGGTCAAAGCTGGAAGAGCTACCCACTAAACTACAGGGAACTGATAAGGAAGCAGAGTAGACATAGGAAGAACCATGTGGAACTGTTTTGTGTTTTTCTGGCAGATGATTAAGAATTTCAATACAACTGGTAAAACTGAAATTGCTGATATGGAGATCATATTTCCTTTTGTGAGAGATTACACAAACATGAGCGTTAAAACAGCAAATGAACCATGCTTAAGGCCAAGATGTGTATGATCTTGAGTTTACCTCTCTCCTCCTTTGGAACCCTCAAAAATGCACCTCCTTAAACACTAAACACCTTTTATTTACTAAAGGAAACTCTTTAAGAGAAACAAGCAAGCAAGCTCACATTTTCTTACATTATTTTTAAACTTGGCTCAACCTTTCAATCTGGTTATAAATTACATACTTTGAGACATTCAAATGCCACAAAAGCACATATCTAACTCAAGATCTCCACTTCTTCTGAATAGGTGGCTCTGAAACCCCTCCAGCATGACACATAGCTGAGACACAAGCTAGAGGATTAGAAGATCAAAGTCACCCCCAGCTGCAGACTTACTACACAGCCTTTAATAGACATTGTTCTCAGTACCAACCGTAAACTCTCTCTGAAGTCATTTGTGTGCCTAAGATAGTTTTTCTTGTTCATGTTACAAACCATGATTTTCCACCTTCTGTTCTCTGTCTGCTCAAACACAGGGTGTTTTTTTTCTTTTATGATTTATTATTTTCATACTTTTTTCCTAAGTGTTTGAAGAAGGGAAGCAAGGGGATCTGCTTTATGAGACCTAACAATTTAGTCTAAAGTATTATGTTTCTTTGTACAAATAGACTGTTGCTCTCTTACTGTCCTCCTCTACTCCTCAACCCTAGTTTTCCTGTGGAATCTCTTACTAGGAATTTTACCTTCTGTATGCTTCTTCCTAGAATTTTGTGTTTGGGAACTAAATCTGACACACAGAGGACCCAGCATAGAATTCCAAATACCTTTTGGTCTAGTTCCTAAAATGTTCATAAATATATTACTAGAAATTTTATTCTTATTGATTTTTTTCTGAATCCTTTTATACTTATTGACTGAGACATGGAATTAATACCGCTCTTTACTTCTATGGGTTTCATCGAACAGTAAAACCATCATTGACTTATTATTTATTCAGCATTTGCTTTGTGCCAAGTGCCACAGTAGGTGTGATGGGATGCTGTGTCACAGAGGGAGCTTCTAGAAGGAAATTCATCAGCTGTTGAACAGCAGACCAGAGCAATTGGTGTGAATAAAAGATACAAGAGGGTACAGGCACATCTGAAAGTGGCTGAAGCTTGCGCTGATAGTCCTGAGGCTGCTTCCCTGAAGATGTGTTGAATTCAATCTACTGAAGGAGCAGGAGGAAATTAACTAGTGAAGCAAGGGGCATACAGGGAGAATCACTGTGTCAATGCCCTAAACTAGATAAGAACATGCATATTCCAGGAACTGAAAGAAAACCGAAGTGTCCTTGCATGATCAGTGTCACTTAGTGAAGGTGAAACCAGAGTTTGCTTCTGACCAATAGAACAAGGGGCCATCAGGATGGCACAGAATGTAAAGGTCCTTCCTGCCCCACCTGAGGACCTGAGTTCAGTCCTCAGGACGAATGTGGTGGAAGGCAAGAATCAACTCTCTCAAATTGTTATCTGACCCCAAAGTACATGAGCACATGTGCACACACAAAATGAATAAGTAAATAGTTGTGAAGATTGTATGTCAATAAGCACATGCATTTTCTTATATTACATTGATGGCAACCAGTTTTGATAGAAATGCCCTTTGCTGGCTTTGAGGAGACAAGCAGTGTACTGGGCAATTCATGTGACAAGAAGCAAGAATGGTGCTGATATAGAGAGGTTTGTCCTTCATAGTAGAGGCTCCATCCACTTATTGAAAATGTTGAAGCCATGGACCTTTAGGAGATGTAATCCAGAGGGAAGTCACTAATGGTCCCTCCTTTAAGGTGGCTTCCTTTCTAATTAGTTTGAATAATTGTGCAAAAAGCTGTGGATTAATTCTCCATAGATTAAATGGTTCTGGCACACAACTTTAAAGGTTAAAGCCATTTTTGAAACTTGAGTGTTGTTGGCATGAGAGATTGTTGGCCTCTTCTAGCTTATCTTCTGGGAATGAAAACAGAAAGTAATGTGATCATCACCCAAAACATTGAAGAGATGGTTAACAAATGTGTTGGTTCAGTAAGAAATTTACCAACACTTGTGTTAAGAAGATAATGCTCAAATGTCACTTAACACAAAACTTCCTGTCCAATTGCTTTGCAGCTTGTGTGACCCACAGAAATAGCACTTCTGGAATTCATCAGTGTTTATCTGACTTGTGCAGAAGGAGGCTTCTTTGATTCCAGAAGAACAATGGGGCTAACCTTGATAGAAACTTCTCTGGAGGACAAAAAACTGATTTTCCAGATTTGGCTTCACAAAGATATCTTTGTAGGACATCTCACGAGGTAAGTATTATTGGTAAGTACCTGCCAAGCAAATCTGTGACCTAAAGACTGGTTATGGAAGAAACCTGTGCTGCATATATCAGGATTTCATCCTCAAGTTTGGCTTATTTTACACTGTTACTTATCATGTCTTCTGTCAGAAAGACTTAATCAGTTGATTGTCCATAGCCAGATCAACTTTGAGGGACCTGATGAAATAATTTCTGAATCTGACATCCTGAGGACTGGCTCTAAGACCATAAGATGCTCTTGAAATATCTTCACATAAGAAACCATAGAGCAGGGTTGTTTTTTTTTTTTTCCCTTCATTTTCTGTATTTGTTTCCCACACATATTATTCATTGAGTTTTTTCCTCTTCCTTCTTCTTCCTCCTTCTCCTCCACATTCTTTTATTGGGCAGGGTCTTATATATCCCGGGCTGCCCTAGAACTCTATAAGTAGCAAAAGATGGCCTTGAATGCCTGATCTCCCTGTTTCTGCCTCCCACATTTTGGGATTACAGACATGCACCACTATGTACCACTTAAATAGTGCTGGGATCATACTTCAAGGCTTTATACATGCTAGGCAAGCACCCTACCAGCTAATCTACATCCTCATCCTATTTTCAACATAGAAAAATACCAGTAATTGTCCTATTTAACTTAATATTTACTCAGTGTTTTGTCATTTTCAAAAATATTTTTTATTTCATGCATAATTCCTCAATAAATGGACAATAGCAAAAGAAAAAAGTTACATGAGACAAATTTCCCCAGATAGTCATTCATCTAAAAGAAGTCCATTGATCCATCCCCCAAAGCTTGACCCGTGTAGACTTTTTGTATAGGTCCCAAGGCATCCTGTGATTTCAGAAATATGGGGTTGTCGGTAGGGGTAGAGAGGAACTACCGTGTTATCTGCAATAGGCAGAAAGGAGATAGATAAATCAAATGTTAAAGATGCTACTGAAAAAAAACAAATGACCATGAAATTTCAGAAATGAAATTGAAGAATGAAAGAAATACAGATTTATTCCTAATTATTAATATAGACATCAGGCAGGGAATGACAAAATTCAGATAATAATCCAAAACTCTATAAGCCAATAGGTAGCCTCACAACTGTCTAATAGGAACTTCAAGCTTACATTACACAAATTGAATTCCTCATTAGCTCCTCCAATAACTCTCTCAAGAGAACCACCCAGTATTTAAAGCCAGAGACTAAAATCATTACCTCCCTCCAGACATCCCTCACACATTTCCTGTTCCTTCACCACACACATTTCCCTTCCCAGTGTGCTCTTCCAAATATCTCTGATCCCCATTTTACTGTTTCCAAATGCACCACCTTGTCCAAGCCACATAATTTCCCACATAGACTACAGTGACCACTGAACTGTTTCCCATGTTTGTTTTTCTACATCCATATTGTATTCACACATACCACATTAATGCAAAGTTGAGAAGCAACTTTTAGAATTTGTGTAGTGGTTTGCATGAGAAATGCTCCCAAAGACGTAGATAAATGTTCCCAGTTGGTAGCATTGTTTGGGGAGGCTGTGGAACCTGTAGGAGATAGAGCCTTGCTGGAGGAATTGGGGTGAGGGTGGGGGCGTCGGTTGTGAATGTTTTTAGTCTCATCCCACTTCCTGTTTAGTCTCTGCTAAAGATGTGATCTCTCAGCTTCCTGCTCTGACACCAGGCCTGCCACTTATGAACAAGCTACCCTTCCTTGATGGATTCTGAGCCCTCTTACAGTTGTAATTCAAAATAAATTCTTTTCTTCCATTAAAATGCTTCTGGTCATGGTGTTTTGTCACAGAAAATTAACTAATATAACATTCAATTTTGGACACAGTACCAAAGTCACATCATGAATGACAAATCAAGAAGTCAGAAGAGTGTGGCTTACCCAACCATGTCATCATCACAACAGAGCTTATCCTCAGAGAAAGAAGTTAATTTAAATTTTATTTTAGTCATTGTATCAAGGAATTTGTGGCAGGCAAAATGTGGAACCCAAAGCCCTACTGTATTGGAGGTAATGTGCACTGGTGAGGAGAGTGACTTTAGGGAAGGAAAAGGCTGCTCCATCTCTTCTTGCTTTCTCTGAAGGGCCTTGTGGACATGGTGCTTCTCATCAGAGGGGGTGTGGCCTGTGTCTCCTAAGCTGCTAGGAGCAGCAAAGTGAACAGTGTTTCCAGCTGTGACTTCCACAGAACACCTGCAGGGGTCATGTAGGAAGGAAATTCTTTCAATTATGTATATGTTTTCTCCATGTGAGTATCTGTTTCTTGGAACTATAGATTCTACCATATCATTTTGTACAGGTCCAGTGAGTTCTTAAGCATCCTAGATATGTTAGTCAGCTTTTGACCACTGTAACAAAATATCTGAGATAATAAACTTTAAAAGTAGGATGGTTTGTTTCGGCTCATAGTTCTGAAATTTTCAATCCATGATCAATTAGTCTATGGCTCGTGGGTCCAGGGTGAGGCAGTGGACCATGGTGAGGCAGTGTTTGGTAGAGGAAACCCTCATGGCTAGAAGTAAGAGAGGCTAGGGTTCTTCAAGGCCATGCTCCCAATGTCCTAAAGACCTCCCACTAGCCTTTACTCATAAAGGTTATGCCATCTCCTGAGCAGGGACTGGGAGCTGAGTTTTTAACTCAGTCCACAGGAGGCACTTATCTAACCCATGGCAGCTTGTAAAGTACTAGTGTAATTAAGTGCAGACCTTTCTTCTGAGATTTAGCCTTCCCTCTGAACCCAGTTTAAGCTTGGGCCTCCTTTATCATCAATGATAACTATGAATATTTTAATCAATTACTATCTGTATATTTAATATTTAATCTCTTGCCAAATTAGTTGCATTGCTTTGTTTACATGTCTGCTAGTATAGTACTAAATGAAATTAAGTATATAATGAATTCTTTCAGGTGGTGGCAATAAAAACCTGTTGAGCAGAAGCTCACATTATTGTTTAGGACTCTAATGGTTAAAAGCATAGCTATTCAGGTATTCAGGCATAGTGGCTCATGCCTGTAATCCTAGCACTCAAAAGACTGAGGCAGAGGCAGGTGGATTTCTATGAGTTCCAGACCAACCAGGGCAGTTACACAAAGAAATCTTGTCAACATCACCCCCAGTTAAAATAAATAACTATAACAGAGGCCCACTGTAAGAGGACATTTGAAATACAAGAGGCAACAACAAGAGGTGGTGATAAGGTAAAGTGAAGGAGGGAGGGATTAACCTGGGACTAAAGACCCCCCCACCCCCCCCCCCCCCCCCCCACCCCCGTCTCTCTCTGAGCCTTTGGAGTCTGTTGGGATTCTCTATGGCTTCTGAGGAAGGCTTGTTTCTCTCACTGCACAGCCAATGTTCTTTCTGCTGGTCCTGTGGCAGGAGTTATGTAACTCCATCAGCCCCTGTCTGGAATGTCACAGTCTCTGTGACACAAGGAAAAGAAAGATGGAGAACCACACTCTAGCTCATGCTTTTCCTCCCACGTCTTGGCCACTCACAGGATCATAACTAAGTTCAACAGAATATGAATGTAGAAGAGAGGCTGTGTATATAAGTGAGCACAGGAATAAAAAGGGACTTTAGATCTTAGTGAACAGCACCACATGCCACAGAGCCATCTTAGTTGGTTCAGTAAATATTTACTAACCCTTTAACATGTGTTTAGCACTGCACTTTCCTCTGGGAACATATCTGTACAGAAGGTATAGCTTTGCTCTCATAGCTATTATGGGCTAGGGAGTTCCTACCTGATGGCCTAAGTTTTACCTAAACCATAGACAACCACATCATCTGAGACAAGGGGACAGTTTGGAGGTAAGGATTTGAGGAGAAGGGTAAAATTTTTAAATAACTGCTAAGCAAAATGAAAAAAAAAAAAGCTGAAGGGGGAATACAAGGGTTCCAGATGACATAATGTGTCTGTTATAGTTGGCTACTTCATAGCTATGTGGCATTCTCTATTAGTGCATTGTAGGCAGAAGTTTCTGTCCCATAAGCTACTCCCAAGTAACAACACACAGGCTTAATATTAATTATAAATACTCGCCCAGCAGGGCGGTGGTGGTGCACGCCTTTAATCCCAGCACTTGGGAGGCAGAGCCAGGTGGATCTCTGTGAGTTCAAGGCCAGCCTGGGCTACCAAGTGAGCTCCAGGAAAAGGAGCAAAGCTACACAGGGAAACCCTGTCTCGAAAAACAAACAAACAAACAAAATAAATAAATACTCAACCAATAGCTCAGGCTTGTTACTAGCTAACTTTTCAATTAACCCATATTTGTATTTACATTTTGCCATGTGGCTTGGTACCTTTTCTCAGGACAGCATGTCCATCTCACTTCTCTCTGCATCTGCTCACTGTTCCCTAGCTCATGTATGTTTACCTTTCTTTTAAAGATGAACCTAAACATTTTAACTTTTCTATATTTGTTCCCATTATCTTAGTTACTTTTCTATTGCTGCAACAAAACACCATGACCAAGGCAATTGATAATAGAAAGCATTTAATTTGCGGGCTCATGGTTCCAGAGGGCTAGAGTCCATGGCCATCATGGTGGGGAGCATGGCATCAGGCAGTAGGGCATGGCAGCTTACATCTGCTCACAAGCATGAGACAAAAAGCTAACTGGGAACTGTGTGGTCTTCTGAAACCTCAAAACCCATCCCCAGTAACATATCTCCTCCAATAAGGCTACACCCCCTAATCCTTCCCAAACAGTTCCACTAACTGGGAATCAAGCATTCAAATATACACACCTGTAAGGGCCATTCCCATTGAAACCACAACATTCTACTCTATATTATAATGCAAAAAGCATTAGTTCAACTTCAAGGTCCCCATAGTTTTTCACAGTCTCAACATAGTTTAAAAGTCTAAAGTCTCTTTTGAGACTCAGGTCAATCTCTTAACTGTAATCTCCTGTAAAATCAAAATAAAAAGGCAAATTACATACTTCCAACATGCAATGGTACAGAATATATACTACCATTCCAAAAAGGAGTAAAGGAGGCATAGTGAGGAAATTCTGGGCTTGAGCAACACAGAAACCCAGCAGGGCAAGCTCCAAATCTTGTAGCTTCACCCCTGATATCAAAGGTCTTAGATGGCTCTTCCCTTCTAGATTTGCTGACTACAACATACTTCTCTCTCATGGGCTATTTCCATGCCCTGTCTACAGCTCTTCTTGGCAGACATCCCACTACTCTGGCATCTCCAGCATTATGGGGTCTCTAACATAATCCAGGGTTCACTTTTGTAGTTTCATGAAATGGCCTCTTTAGGCCTCCATGCAGGGGTGCATGCCTTGGCCACACACTTGACCTCATCAGCTTTTCTTAACCTCAGAGGAAGATCCCCAAACCCCTTTACTCCCATATTCTTTGAGATTAAAGCGAAGCCAGGACCATGTGGCTGATGCTGCCAAATTCCTCTGCCTGCTTGGGATGGAACTTGAACCCCTCCTTGAATTATTGGCATGGGTTTGATTTGTTGATGCTTTTTAGAACCAGATAATTCCTTAGGCCTTTTCACAAGTTGTAGGATTAGCTGAAGCACGGTGAGGTCTCTCCCCTAGGGGTACCACTCCATTTATTCCATTTTTCCTGATGTCTTTCAGCATAAATCATGACTCAGGCATTAAATTTCCTGGTGCTCTTTTTCTTTTCAAACCATACCCCCTATCCCCTACTCCCTACCCCTACCTCCTATCCCCAACAGGGTTTACTTGTATAGCCCTGGCTATCCTGGAACTTACTTTGTAGAACAATCTGACCTCTGCCTCCTGTGTGCTAGAATTAACGACATGTGCCACCAGCCTCAACTTTTAAACTGTATGTTTTATATCTCTTTTTGTCCCATTTACTCTTTTTCATTATAGATCTGTATAAGAGTGGTCACTAGTGACCATGCAACAGAGTCAATGTTGGGCTATCTTGAAACCTCCTCTGCCAAATAAATTAGTCCAAAACTTTTCAATTTCGTAAACTTACCCAGGGATCTTAGCAATTTAAGTAAGGAAAGGGTCTAAGTTTTAACTTTATGAAGCTCTTGTTTTATGTCTGTCTCTGTAATAGTTGTGGCTAACTGATGGATCTGGAAGCGATGGGGAGAGAGAGGAAAGCACCATTGTCAGGGTTTGGAGATGAGAGAGATCTATACCTACTTCTCCACTGTTTGGTGTTTTTGTTTGTTTAATGAGATGAAATCACATCAGTTTGAAAATACCTGAAGCAACCTTAAAATACAAAAGTGTATCGGAGGTTATCTGAGAAACAGGAGGGGCTCAGCATCACCCACTTTGATCATAGCAAGAACCTAATGCCCAATCTGCTGTGCTTAACTGGCTGATCTGTAGGCTGAGAGAATGACCCAGAACTTTGAAAAAGCAGAAGGGCCCTATCTGAATCTGGGTATTTATTATCTGTGCTGCAATAATCCATGAAAAAGTTTGTCAGATCTTTTACATGCTACTAAATAAAGGTGCTAGCTAAATACTTCTTTAAAATTATCCTTCAGTATATATGCTTTCAAAATGAACTTGTTTTTTTTATTTGGTGATAATTTCATACCACAGTTCTAAACCCTATTTAATTCAAAACTGGTCTGGTCTAAGCATATGGTTGCACAAGAACACACCAACTTCCACCTTTGGCATTGTGGTTTTTCTATTGGCAACATGACTTCTGTGTCAGTCAGCTTTCATCACTTCCACCTGAGGAAATCTTGGAAGGTTGAGAGGTCTCTTTAGCTTCAGTTCACAGTTGCCTTGTGCTTGTGGTGGCCTGGTACATCTCGCAGAAGAGAAAGAGAATGAGACAGTTCCAAAACCTCCCATCCCTCAATTACGGAACTGCCTCCAACCAGACCCCAGCTCTTACAGTTGCAGTGTTCCCCACTACCGCTCAGAGGCTGGCAGTCAACGATAGCATATAGGTCCCTGAGGACATTTAAGATCAAAATCCTAACAATCTTATTGCTATCTTTTCCTCGAAAGACTGCTGTGGGATTGAGCCCACAGTACTTCTGCAGACATTATTCTTGAACTTAACTAGCAATGTCAGTATGCTTACAATGTCAGTGTTTTTACATTTTGAGCTTTTTTTATTTTTATACAAGAAAATTCAAAGACTGCAAGATCAAATTTTGCTTTTTAAAAACGCTACCACAAACAAAGCCTACTTTGTAATCAGAATCCTTTTTTTTTTTTTTTTTCTGCATAAAACAGCCTAGACCAGTGGTCAATTGGAGATGAATTGATTCCAGGAAATTTCTAACTCTGTGCCAGTTTATTTATACTAATTTTCTCTTGCTACTTGTATTCTATTAAGAAACAAAACCCAAATCTTAGAATTTTTAAATGCCATTAAACATGGCAAATGGAAATTTAGTTTTATGCAAAAAATTGCAACTATGTACATGAAAACTGAACAAGAGGATGGTTTCATGAAAGTTGGATGACATCACTAGACGTCATTTCTCTTATTTGGGAGGTTGCAAGCTTTTTTTCCCAGGATTTAACGATTTAAAAAACAAACAAACAGACAAACAAACCAGACTTGGCTGGTCGCCTTTTACTTCCCAACAATTTCAGATTCAATTAGGTCTTGTCCCTACATTGTCTGAGAGGGCTGAATTTAATAGTCCCCTTTAGACGCAAACTATTTTCTTCAGGGAAAGTCCAACAGCCTTCAGAGAGGATCAAAGAGCTCAGCTACTACAGAGCAAGGAGGAAAGCGGGTCCACGCAGCATGGGAACTCAAGACCTCACGCAGCTCCGGCGATTGTAAAAGGGAAGCTAGAGGATCACGGTCGACAAGAGGGATGGGACCAAAGGTTCCATCTATCTCCAAGTGGGAGACAAAGGTAATTGAGCGCGTGCGGGAACGGAGACCGCAAGGGGAGGCTCCTTGGGCCCAGGCGGGTGGCGTGACTCCAGCGGGGACTGGGTAGGACAAGAGGAAGGTCCCGGGTGGGGCGGGCAAAGAGGCTCCTGGGAGGAGGGGCGAAGGCTGGGAACGCCCGGGCCACGCCCCCTGCCGGACCACGCCCTTCGGGCCCCAGAGCTGGAGCGGAGGCGGGCTCCCAGGTCACGCGCTGGGGTGACCCGCGGCCTGAGGCCTGGGCCGGCGCCGCTGAGGCAGAGCGCGTGCCTCACGTCCTCCTCGGCCCCGCCCCTGCGTTGCGCACGCGCAGCGACGCCCCGCCCCTTGTCCCCGGGGTGGGCGGGGCGCGGAGCCCAGCCGGGGAAGCCGCGGGAGCGCTGGGCTGGGGAGCGCGTGAGCTCCGGCGCCGCGTCACGGACCTGCCCGCCCTCCCGGCCCCTCCCCGCGCTCCGTTCCCGGCTCTCCCGCCCCCCAGCGAGCGAGCGGTGACTTAAGCAACGGAGCGCAGTGAAGCCCATTTTTCTCCTTGCTCGCAGCCGGGCAGCTCGTGGCGCGGCGCCTCCGCTCCGGCCCGAGATGAATGCTGCGGCAGAAGCCGAGTTCAACATCCTGCTGGCCACCGACTCGTACAAGGTGGAGCTGCGGTGTGGGCCTCGGGGCCGGGGGCGACGGGAGCTAGGGCGGCGGGATGGGGCAGGTGGAGGAGCCGCAGCGCGGCGGCTGAAGGATGGAGGCGCGGGCCGGAGGCGGGGCCTGCGCCGCGGCGGGGGCGCGGCCGGAGGCTCGGCGGGATGGGCGCACGCTGCGGCTGCCGGCGGCCTGGGCGCCCCGGCAGGGTGGACTGGATGGGACCGCCCGACGATCAGGCTGGTTAGGTAACAGCCCCGGGCTGGGCAGGTACACCCCTGCCCAGGGGAGCGCGGGGAGAGGTCCTGGCGGCGTGCTCCGCACCCAGCCAATGGCCCCAGCGTGGAAGACAAACCCGGCTCAGGGAACCGCTTCTGATTCAGCCTTCCACTCGGCTGGGCTGCCTTTCAAACTCCTAGGGATCATTCACGCGCCTAGCCCCTGATTGCAGACGCCAGTCAGTATACTGGCACTTCAGGGTCATCACAGGATTTCTGTGAAAAGGAAAGTGAAAGACCGGGAGGTAAAGGAACTTAACCCTAGAGAACTTGTGGGGAGCGAAATGGCCCAGTGCCTATTGATTTGACTCTTGCATTAATTCCACTTGAAATGCACCTTAGCAAAGGGAGGAGTGAGGAGGAAATGCCCCCACGATTATGGGAAGTGAACCACACTGATCTTAAGCTAAGTTTTGTTAGTCAAGACACTTAAGGGTACAATGTCAGACTAGCATCCTCACTAGAACAAATTAAATTTTAGCTTTCAAGTTTAGCATTTACTTAAGCATTGTGATGGTTTTGAGTGTAGTGATTAGGCGCAGTACGCTCGTGGTTTTGTTTTGGCTCTTTTGCTTTTTAGTTTTTAACCCTGTAATCTGAGTGTTTCACAGAGTTCCATTTTGCTTATAACTCTAGTTTGTCCATTTCTTTGTAATCTATTGTAAGCAGGTGAGTTTTCATTTTAATAGATACAAGATTTATCAACAGGTGGTCTTTCAAATGGAATTTTTACATTATTTTATTTTAGTTTTCCGAGACAGGGTTTCTCTGTGTAAGCCCTGGCTGTCCTGGAACTCACTTTGTAGGCCAGGCTGGCCTCGAACTCGGAAATGGAAATCCACCTGCCTCTGCCTTCTGAGTGCTGGGATTAAAGGCATGCGCCTCGGTGTCCGACTTCAGATGGAATTTTAAAGTGGAATTCACATTTGCAATATTGTTACAGTTTCTACTGTGGTACTTACGACTTTAAAATTCTCTACTTGATTTCAGTTAAGGTGTTTTCGACATTCCTTGGTGATTTTAGAAAAGTTGCATTCGTGGTTTTCTAAAATTTAAGTAAATATCCCAAAGTAATTTTCAAATATTTTACTGTATTATGTATGAAATGACTGAATGTAATGGAAAATATAAGCAGATGTTAAGTGTAAACTCTT